>NW_023144627.1:9813798-10031298 GCF_012932325.1 Thrips palmi
ACGGGGGGGCTCTTTACTAGAACCGACTAGAACGAAACACGCCGCAAAATTTGCAAGGGGAACGACCCACATATTCAGACTATCTTTTTTGGCGCGAAACGCGAAAGGGGATCTGTGCGAAATGAATTTCAAAGACCGGACTCGCTCCGTCTCTCTCGCACTCATGGGGGTGTGCCGTCGAGGCGCGAGAGAGGCAGAGCGACGCGGCACTGTTCGGAATCAGTCTGCCGCTCCGCCACGCTCCGCGACCGCTATCGCGACTGACCGCAAAACCAGTATCGATACATCGAAACGCCCTCGGCGGCACTTCGGCGGAACCCCGCGCCGACTTGGGCCCCGGGGCGGCGGCGGCGGCGGCGGCGGCAGGGTGCGCGTCCACGACGTATCCAGGACAATGCGCTCGACGCCGTCCTCCGGCACCCCGCGTTCGTACACTGGTCCGTCGCTCTGTCTCTCTCGCACTCGTGGGGCAAGAGGCAAGAGGGACAGAGCGACGACTCTCGGAGTCAGTCTGCTGACGACGCCGCCGCCTCGACGGACCGGGAGTTAGTTATTCGGGGAGTGCAGGGCAGGGTCATAGGTTCGAATCCCAAAAGTGTCCCCATTTTTCTCAGCCGCTTTTCCCTGAGTGACGTCGAAATCCGCTGGGCCTTACTCCCGTCGCGTCGGCCTGGGAGACACGGCGGCCGTGGGCCGTGGCTGCCGGGGCTGGTTGCCAGCCAGGCCAGCTCGCTGTCCTGCAGACTGAGGGTCGTTTTCGTCGCTCTGTCTCTCTCGCACCAGTGCGGGACGCCCTATGTGTGCCAGGGAGACAGAGCGACGAAAGCGAGTCTCGGAATCAGTCCGCTGTGCCTGTTGGCCACTGCCCAGGGCCCCCTGTACGGCCGGGGCGCCCCGTTCAGGGCAACCAGAAGGGTTCTGCCGCGAATGCAGTGCGAATGCACTTTACCGTTAATTTGCCGCCAGCACGCCGATGTGCTTTACCCAAGGAATGCGCACCGCGTCCCGTCGCGTCCCGCAATGCGTGCGTGCGAATGTCGTCCTGCGTGCCCAGCCGAGCCGAGCCGAACCGAGCCGAGCCGGACCGGACCGAACCGAACCGAGCCGAGCCGGACGAGCCGGAGGAACCGGAGGCGAGCCGGAGCGACCGGGGTGGGCGCGGCCGGCGCGTTTCCAGCAGCGTTCAAAACAAACAGGTCAAGTGCCGATAAATGACAAGCCTCGTCCTTATCCTCATACTTTTGTTGTTTTGGTTCTAATTTTCGTGTTTTTGTTGTTGTTTTAACAGCGCTATGCCCTGCAGACGGTGTGTCGGCGCAGCGGGCGTCCCTCGCAGTGCACCACCAATGCAGTCATCGCGGGGCGAGACGCGGTGCCAAGTCCAAACAGCATTAGCGGAAGCACGCGACACCGTAACGGCCGCCAGGCAGGCAGCCAGGCAGGCAGCTAGGCAGTCAGGCAGACAGCCAGGCAGCCAGGCAAGCAGGCAGGCATGCAAACCGCGCTCCATTTATTGAATAAAAACACCTCGGGAAGGCGCATTCCACGGAGGGGCCCCGCTGCGCCCCGCTGCGCTTCCGTCGCGAGAAAAGCGGCCTCCCTCGCGAGGCCGCTCCTCGGCGGTCGCATTCTCCGTCTCTCTCGCACGCGCTGAGCGGCCCGAGCGGGTGCGAGAGAGACAGCGCGGCGAGGCACTGGCCAGTGTTCCGTTCGTGAATGACGAATGGAGGAATGAATGGAAACATCCGGACGTGTCTAAACGGCGCGCTCTCGCACGTAGCACTCGCCGTACTCGCGAGTCGGTGGCGTCTCTCTCGCACTCGCGGGGCGTTCCCTGCGGGTGCGAGAGAGACAGGGAGTGAGTCATGTCATGCCGCCGCGCCCTGACCAGCGCAACGACACGCGAGCCTCGCGAGGCCACAGCCAGTGCCGCGGGCGTGCGCGCACCGAGCCCTTCGGACCAAGGCCGGATTCTGGGATTCTAGGGCAAGCCGCGCCAATGGCCGCCAGGCCGCCAAGGGCCCTGGACGGCCACGACAACGCTCGTACGGTTACGGGACATGGACGGCGGCGGCAGAAAAAAACACTCACAAATCCATAAAAATGACGCGGAAACCATTGCACTTGGCCACCACGAGAGTGTGCGGCTACTTGTGTGTGTGTGGGGGGGGGGGGGGGGCGTTTGCCCATTGAAGCGCGAGCCACCGGAAGTGCCTCGGTGCGAGGCGCCGGATATAGGTGTGTCGGGCGGACAGCAGCAAGGTGAGTGTTTTGTGTTTTTCGGCATCGTCGCGCCGCCCCGACAAGAGCACGCCCTCAGCCTCAACAACCTCAGTCTCAGCCTCAACCTCAGCATCAGCTTCAACAACCTCTCAAAGACCTCAGCCTCAACCTCAGCATCAGCTTCAACAACCTCTCAAAGACCTCAGCCTCAACCTCAGCATCAGCTTCAACAACCTCTCAAAGACCTCAGCCTCAACCTCAGCATCAGCTTCAACAACCTCTCAAAGACCTCAGCCTCAACCTCAGCATCAGCCTCAACAACATCAGCCTCGACCCCAACATCAGCCCCAGCCTCATCGTCAGCTTCAACGTCAACCAACGCGTCAACCTCTTCCTCAACCTCTAGCCTCAACCGCTGCCTCAGCCTGACCGTTTCCACGCGTGCGCTATGGCCCCCATGGCGGGGTGTATGTCGTTTGTCCGACGTCCAACCTGTCCAAATTTCACTTGCCCGTGGATCGGCTGAAAATTTTGTCCGACCTCCATTTTGTCCGACCCACTCACACCGCCACGCGGTCAGGCTGCAGCTAGAGAGCGATTTGGCGGCGGTCAATTGATCTAAACACCCGCGGCTCACTCTCTTTGTCAATCAAGACTGGATGCAGGACAATCCAAAGACATTTTAACACAAAATGTATTCAGAGTAACAGAAGTAAAATGAACACTATAAAGAAAATTTCAGCGAAAGAGGGCACCCCGGCGAACCGGCCCTCTTCCCCGCTGGCTTGGTGGACCAGTGGTTCCCCCATCTCATCACAGGAGCAACCTCAGAGTTAAACCGCAGTGGCCCCGTCATTGGTCACGTCATCTGTGATGTGGAGGAGTCCTCTCATAGTAGGCCAGGCTGCCACCTTTCCCAGTAGTCGGGTTTCGTTCCCGGCCCCCTTCCCACTCAGGGGCCATGCTACTGGTACTCAGGAGTCTGCGTCACCCTGCCCAGCAGCGGAACCACTGGGCTATGAGAGGCACACTGGACGCCGGCCGATTTTGTATACTTGAACCGCCTTCTTGCGATGCAAGCTTGGTCAAAATGTTCGATATCGTACTAGGTATCGAACCCCGGACACCGCAGTTGCGAACCGACGCCTCTGCGCTCTCGGCCACCGAGGCCCATGTGTGACGCTGTGCGAAGGGGAGCCTTTGAAGCCGCTGGTCCGAACCGTATAGTCAGACAAAAAGAGCGGGACGCTGGTGTTCGATCGCTCGATCCGCGTGTAGGATTGAAACATCTCTACACGTTCGGCCACCGCGGCTCACCGGGGGAGCCGAGTGGCGCGACGACGGATCCAAGCCGGATCGGAAAGTCACTCCCAAAATGAAAAGAATTGTCGGGAGTCGAACCCTAGCCCCTGCAGGTGCGGGTCGACGCCTCTGCGCGCTCAGCCGCCCCTGATTCTGGAAAGTGAGTCACATAGGGTCCCACTGCTGGCTCCACACTGTGGCATCCCGAGGAAACCATGATCACGCGCAGGGGCTAGGGTTCGACTCCCAGCAATTCATTACATTTTAGGAGTGGCTTTCCCAATGCGGTTAGGACCCGTTGCGCCACTCGTCTCACCCTGTGAGCCACGGTGGCCGAAGGTGTTGAGATCTCTGAATCCTATACTCGGATCGAGCGATCGAATACTAGCTACCCGCTCTATTTTTGTCTGAATATACTGTTCTGACCAGTGGCTTCGAATGCTCCCCTTCGCACAACGTCGTCCATGGGTTGGGGTGGCCGAGATCGCAGAGGCGTCGGGTCCCGACTGCAGGGTCCCGGGTTCGATACCCAGCACCGTAAAAAATCTTTTGACCAAGCTTGCATCGCAAGAAGGCGGTTCAAGTATACAAAATCGGGCGGCGTTCAGCGTGCCTCTAACAGCCGAACAGCGGCGGCTGAGCGCGCAGAGGCGTTGACCCGCAACTTCAGAGGCTGGGGTTCGACTCCCTGCAATCCTTTACATTTTAGGAGTGGCTTGCCCGGTGCGGTTTGGACCCGTTGCGCCACTCGGCTCACCCGGCAAGCTTCGGTGGCCAAAGGTGTTGAGATCTCTGAATGCTATACTCGGATCGAGCGATCGAATATTAGCTTCCCGCTCTTTTTGTCTGACTATACGGTACGGACCAGCGGCTTCAAATGCACCCCTTCGCACATCGTCACCCATGGGCCGTGGTGGCCGAGAGAGCAGAGGCGTCGGGTCCCGATTGCGGGGTCCGGGGTTCGATACCCAGCACCGTAAAGAATATTTTGACCAAGCTTGCATCGCAAGAAGGCGGTTCAAGTATACAAAATCGGCCGGCGTCCAGTGTGCCTCTCATAGCCCAGTGGTTCCGCTGCTGGGCAGGGTGACGCAGACTCCTGAGTACCAGTAGCATGGCCCCTGAGTGGGAAGGGGGCCGGGAACGAAACCCGACTACTGGGAAAGGTGGCAGCCTGGCCTACTATGAGAGGACTCCTCCACATCACAGATGACGTGACCAATGACGGGGCCACTGCGGTTTAACTCTGAGGTTGCTCCTGTGATGAGATGGGGGAACCACTGGTCCACCAAGCCAGCGGGGAAGAGGGCCGGTTCGCCGGGGTGCCCTCTTTCGCTGAAATTTTCTTTATAGTGTTCATTTTACTTCTGTTACTCTGAATACATTTTGTGTTAAAATGTCTTCGGATTGTCCTGCATCCAGTCTTGATTGACATAGAGAGTGAGCCGCGGGTGTTTAGATCAATTGACCGCCGCCAAATCGCTCTCTAGCTGCAGCCTGACCGCGTGGCGGTGTAAGTGGGTCGGACAAAACGGAGGTCGGACAAAATTTTCAGCAGATTCACGGGCAAGTGAAATTTGGACAGGTCGGACATAATAAGGTCGGACAAACGATGAGCACCGCCATGGGGCCCCTCTTGTTGTGGTTGCGCATACACTCTAAATATGGGGTGCCCAGAAACTGGGCGCCTTTGTCGCCCGCCCCACTTTTTAGGGTGCCAAATGTCGCCCAGTTCCTGGGCACGTTTGTCACCCAGTCTCGGGGTGGACAAACCATTAAGAAACCTGCCTTCACCCATGGCTCAGCAGCGACTGAGGTGCCGAAGGAGCCCAGAATCTAGGCACCTTAGTCGCCCAGGATCTAGACACCTGAGCATGCTCTACCATGCGAGAGGGCCGGTTACTATATGATTTGTCCACCCCGAGACTGGGCGACAAAGGTGCCCAGAAACTGGGCGACATTTGGCACCCTAAAAAGTGGGGCGGGCGACAAAGGCGCCCAGTTGCTGGGCACCCCATATTTAGAGTGTAGGAGCGGCAACAGCACAGCCGGCCTCCACCGCGGCGACGCGCGAGCAGCAGTCCAAACGTCAGGCTGCGCCGCGCACTCTGATTCCGAGAGCAGTTTCTGTCGCTCTGTCTCTCTCGCACCGACACGGAGGGCACCGTGAGTGCGAGAGAGACAGCGAGGGATCGGTCGGCTGCTGGCTCCACGCACCTCGCAAACGTGTCCTGCCGACCGCAGCTACCGCACCTGTCAGGACCCACGGACGCACACGGACGCACACGGACACACACACACACACACACACACACACACACACACACACACACACACACACACCGTATTCATCGCCACGCCTCGGTTCCACGCCCCACGCGGCCATATGCAGCGCTGCGTAGCGCGGCGGAGTGCATACATGCGGCGCATTGCAGCGCCGTGTCGCAACGCGCACCGCGACACTGCGATTGAAGGCGGTGTCAGTGCGTGCGATGTGGAGCGGCGAAGCGTCACAACATGGCGACGGCCGAGTCGGACAGACTCTTTGCCCCAAGTCGCTGCAAAATGAACCAAGTCTGCACACTATGAGAAAACCTCACAAACTATTCTGGGCCTTACGAAGAAGAGCACCTTGTCATAACAAAGTGTTTTGAGCATAAGCTTACAAACATAATACTCAGTAATTTTGGGAACTATTTCTTCGTGTAACAAAGAAAATGAGTTGGTAATATATATGCTCAAAAAACTTCGTAAGGTTTTAAGCGTGCATATAACTTGGCAGGTAAAATTGATTTTCCGTATGTTTTTCTTTCCTTTTTTTGGCAGAGGCTGCTTGTTCCGTTTCCGCGGCCAGACGATCGGTTCGGTCCGAGGTATTCGGTACGACTCGGGCCGCCAATGATTGAACCAAACACGCCTCCGCGCACGCCAAAGTACCGCCTTGCGGACCACAATGAAAGGGAGCGAGAGAGAGAGAGAGAGAGAGAGAGAGAGAGAGAGAGAGAGAGAGAGAGAGAGAGAGAGAGAGAAAGAGAGAAAGAGAGAGACACGGCCGACCTTCGCCACATCCCTGTCGGACGTAACGGCCGCACCAAAGCCCGAGACAAACACAGTGACATCACCGGCGGTTTCGCGACCGAATTCGCACCTGCCCGCGCACCTCGGGCCAGCCGGGCTTGCCCCCGAGGATGACCATCATCATGGTCAAGACAAGGGTCAAGACCATGACGACGACCATCGTCAACACGGTCATGATCGCTGCAGTCACCGTGTCAATGGCCGTGACCATTGCGACCAACGTGATGACCATGACGGTAACCACTGTGACCAACATGGTGACGACTATGGCCGCAATCATTTTGAACAACATGATGATGACCGTGACCGTGGTGATCAACAAGATGATGACCATGGCCGTAACCAAACCATTGTGACCAACATGATGATGACCATGGTCGTAACCACTGTGACCATCTTGGTGATGACCAGAGCATGGCGGTAACCATTGAGACAGACAACCAAAGTGACGACGACGGCGGTGACAATGGTGACGGGCGTGGCCGGGCCGTGTAGATGCCGGTGGTGACCATGGGAGTGACAGGCGCAAAATGACGGCAGAAGCCCTGCGATCACCACGGCGCCGCGTCCGGCCGTGCCTATGCAAATCCAGCAAGATGACCGCGGTGGCCGCTTCCTCGCGTCGCCGGCACGGTCGCCTACTCTAGGCCTGGCCTGCATACTGCGACTCACGGAATCAGTGCACAGTGGGCCAGAACACCGGTGGCGACGGCCAAAATTCAAGACGCGTTTTGAGCTGCAGAGTCGCTAAACAGGACTCGAATCGAACGTGTGACCCCACCAGTGGATTCCTCGTTCGGAGAGCAATCCATTGGTGGGGTCACACGTTAGATTCTAGTCCCATTTAGCGACTCTGGAGCTCAAAACGCGTCTAGGATTCTTGCCGCCTCCGCCGGTCTTCTGGCCCACTGTGTGCTGCATATCGGGTGCGGCCATCGCGCCCCTTCTCTTTTCCGCGCCCCGACGGGCCGGGCGGTACGAGTGGGCCGGCCGGCCGACCGCCGCGGACCGCCAGGGACCACCAAGGCGGTGCGGTGCATGTGCGCCAAGGCGAGGCTGGCCCTGCTGGCCCTGCTGGCCCTGCTGCAACGGTTCACAACGGAGCCATCCCGGGCCGCGTCCGCGGAGCCTCGCCTCGCGGTTCGCGCTGCGCCTGCACTGCGGTAATGAGGCGGCGGCCGACTCGCCGCCCCGGACGCGGCCCGGCGGTGCAGCGGTGCAGAGCGCGGCGCAGCACACTGAGAGTCGTCGCTCTGTCCCTCTCGCACTGACACCGGACGCGCCGCGAGCGCGAGGGAGACAGAGCGACTCTCGGAATCAGTCCGCCGCAGAGCGCGGCCCGACTATCCGGTCCGCGATCCGGGCGGACACCCGCTCCCCCCCCCCTCGTCGGCTACAAATTCGCAGCGCGCGGATCTATCTCCTCGGCAGTGTACGCCACGCGGTGCGCCGCGGAGCGCCACACTGCTAATAGGGATGCGATCTGCGTGCGTGCGTGCAGGCCGCCGTCGCCGAGCGTCGTGGCTCCGTCTCTCTCGCACTCGCGGTGCGCCCCGTACAGGTGCGAGAGAGACAGAGCGAATGAGTGTGCCGGCTCAAGGGCTCCGCCATCCGTCTCTGTCGCACACACGGCCGGCGCACAGTGGGCCAGAAGACCGGTGGAGGCGGACAAAACTCGAGACGCGTTTTGAGCTCCAGAGTCGCTAAATGGGACTCGAACCGAACGTGTGACCCCACCAAATGGATCGCTCTCCAAACGAGGAATCCATTGGTGGGGTCACACGTTCGGTTCCAGTCCCATTTAGCGACTCTGGAGCTCGAAACGCGTCTAGAGTTTTGTCGGCCTCCACCGGTCTTCTGGCACACTGTGGGCCACCATGCCCGGCCATGCCGCATGACCGACTGCGCCGCAGACTCCCAGTCCCAGACTCCCGCAAGGGAAGCCCTGGGCATTTGCTTCCCATCGGGCCGCGGCATGCTATGCTGATACGACTGGGCGCTGCCCCGCTAGCTGGCTGCCCCAGTGAGTGAGGCCGAGCAGCACACACACACACGGACACACACGGACACACACACACACACACACACACACACGGACACAGACACACACACACAGGCACACACACACACAGGCACAGAGAGAGAGAGAGAGAGAGAGAGAGAGAGAGAGAGAGAGAGAGAGAGAGCGGGAATACGGCTCATTAGTGCGGGGTGCTGCACTGGTAACTGGTTCACTCGGTCCTCCGGAGCGCCGTGAGGGTAGGCAATGCGTCCGCATCGACGCGCACCCGAGTCGGGCGGGCTGCCTACCCTGCCTGGCGGCTGGACTGGCTTCGACTCTCTCTCTCTCTCTCTCTCTCTCTCTCTCTCTCTCTCTCTCTCTCACCCCGTGGGGATGCCCCGTGAGTGCGAGAGAGACAGGAGAGGACTGCCCGCCTGCCCGGCGTGACGTCAAAGTGAACGTCGCTGGCCGCCGCGGCCACCAAGGGCCTCATTTGCCTCGAGCGCCGAGACGCTAAGGAGGCGTGAACGGAGAACGGCCGGCCGAGAGTCCCTCTCTGTCTCTCTCGCACCTCTACGCCACGCCCCGCGAGTGCGAGAGAGACAGAGCGGCGCCTCTCGGAATGAGTCTTGGCCGTTTGGACATGGCCGCCCCTTCGGCCCTCCGCCGCCTCACGGCCGATCGGCCCCGATCGCCGCCTCGCCGCGTCGCTCGGCAATTTCCGGCAAGTCCGAAAAGGCCCGATTGGCGTAAGTAGAGTGGAGTCGATTGGTGTGCAGAATCGGCAGACGGCCACGCCGCCCGGCTGCAGCGCGCGGGGGGGGGGGGGCGTAGCGTGGCGGGGCGGGGCGGAGCGTGGCGGCCACAACAAGAGCCTCATTAACGCTGCACCACTGCACCGACACGCATAGCGATGAGGGACTGTTGCGGGGCACTAGTCAAACATTTCATTTTGTAGCGCGTAGTGACCCAGCGGCAGGAGACCGGTGGAAGTGGACAAAACTCTAGACGCGTTTTGAGTTCCAGAGTCGCGAAACAGGACTCGAACCGAACGTGTGACCCCATCAATGGATTCCTCGTTCGGAGGGCAATCCATTGGTGGGGTCACACGTTCGGTTCGAGTCCCATTTAGAGACTCTGGGGCTCAAAACGCGTCTAGTGTTTTGGCCGCCTCCACTGGTCTTCTGGCCCACTGTGCGGCGCCGCAGTGCTGCTCTGCTACACTGCCAACGCCCACGCCGGGGTCTTGGGCGGCCAGCCTCCTTCGCCCGGCTCCTTGGAAACAATTATTCCTCGCTGCTGAGCCGTGACAGGGGCAAAACAGTTGGCAACCCTATGGCCGTGTCGCTGCTCCGCGCTGCTCGACTTGCGGCACTTGGAAAATTCCCAAGGCTGCGCTCTGGATGGCAACCTCGATCGCAACAGCGGACACTGCGCGTCAACCGCGGTGTTCAACATTGCAGAAAACGAGCGGCGGAGGGCGGAGTCGAACCTCCGACCTCCAGGTCGACCCCGGTCACAGACCGGTGCTCCAACCCACGCGGCTAAAGAAACGTCAGAAGACCCGTGCAGGCGGCCAAAACGCTCTAAGAGACACGTTTTGAGATCCAGAGTCACTTAGGACTCGAGCCGAACGTGTGGTGACCCCACCAATGGATTCCTCGTTCCAAGAGCAATCCATTGGTGGGGTCACACGTTCGGTTCGAGTCCCATTTAGCGACTCTGGAGCTCAAAACGCGTCTAGAGTTTTGGCCGCCTCCACCGGTCTTCTGGCCCACTGTGCTGCGCCAGTGCCGGAGTCCCACACGCCGGTTCGGTGCCCCGTCGTCGCGCCGACCATCCTGGCGTCTGCATCTCGGCCCAGTCCAGCGCGAGTCCCTGCAGCGGCCGTGCTCGTCCTCGCATGTTGGGTGGCATGCATTCCGGCCCAACTCCGCGGAGGTCCCTGCAAGTCCTGGAGAGCCTGGCGTCCTGGACGACGTACCTGCAATCAGAAACAATAACCTTCGTTACGCCTCCCGTCTTCCAGTCTTCCCGCGCCGCCGCCATTCCACATCGGCCTGTCATTTCTCCGCGGTGCCTCGTCGCTCCGTCCCTGTCGCACCCGAACGGGGCGCCCCGCGAGTGCGAGAGGGACGGAGGGGGACGGCAGGGCAGCGCGCGGCGAGGAAGCCATCATTGCGCGAAAAACGCGCGGAACGCCGACGATCGGGCGGCCAGGCCAGCCAATGCGGTTGGAACGCTGTTTTGTTAGCTGACCTAACATAACCTACTTGATTTGGGATATCTCAGATCAAATCGGTATCAACGCACTGATCTAGCCGGGAAACTACACGTGGACAAGCTAGGCTGGGCATCTGCTCGAAAAAGATAATAGTAACTTCATCAGCCTGCGTGGCCTCTGCAGGGCAAGCTACGCGACGGAACCTTACTGAACCGCGGTTGATTGTAGCTCTGCACGCTTAAAACCTAACGAAGTGTTACAACAAACTTTTTTTCTTTGTAAGGCCTAAAATAGTTCATAAGGTTTTCTCAGTGTATAAAATCGCGACTTTGTAGTTCTAAAACTGAGGCACTATTTGCTCCAGAGATTTGCAAGCGGCTCACTTCCAATGGTGGCGCGCTCATCGACTTGCGGAAAGCCGTGCTTCCCCTCCGTGCTTGCGTTCGAAACCGCCGTTCTCGGGTGGAGTGCCCTCTCTCTCTCTCTCTCTCTCTCTCTCTCTCTCTCTCTCTCTCTCTCTCTCTCTCTCTCTCTCTTTCCCCTCTCTCTCTATCTCCTCTCTCTCTCTCTCTCTCTCTCCCTCTCTCTCTCTCTCTCTCTCTGGCCGCGTGAGTTGCGGTGAGTGCGAGAGAGACGCGACGCGGACCCCCAGGGCCCGGGGGGCTCCACGACGGCGGCGGCGTCTTCACGGTTCGAATCATCGCGGCGGTCCGCAGGCTGCCGTGCGTCGGCGCCGCGGCATGAGGCCCGAGGCCCGCCCTACATCGGCACGACGAGCAGCACAAGCTCGCCCTGGCCGTGCCGGGCTGTGCCCTGCAGACTCATTCCGAGAGTCGTTTTCGTCGCTCCGCCTCTCTCACACTCGTGGGGCGGCCCCGTGTGGGTGCGAGAGAGGCAGAGCGACGAAAACGACTCTCGGAAGCAGGGGGGCTGGCCGTGCCCCGGCCGTGCCCTGGGCGTGTCCGTGTCCGGGGAGAGGCGTCAAGACCCGGGCGTCAGCACGAATGGGAATTTAAACGCACGGATCGCCAACAGCGCCCCGCCCCACCTCAGCCCCCGGGGCATACGCCGGGCCTAACCTGCCGCAAAGCTGTGTGTGAATGGCTGGCAAACACATACACACACACACACACACAGTGGACGGGTGAACGCGGGGGCATAAATTAACACGATCCCAAAAGAACCGTTCCAGAGAAGCCGTCCGGTGAGAGATTTTTCGATAGGATTATATATGTTATCCTCTGCCTTCTGCGCGTGTGTGCGTACGTGCCTCTGTCCGTGTGTGTGTGTGTGTGTGTGTGTGTGTGTGTGTGTGTGTGTGTGTGAGAGAGAGAGAGAGAGAGAGAGAGAGAGAGCGTGTGTGTGTGTGCACGCATGTCCGCACGTACGACGCTTTGGTTGTTCAAAGAAGGCAGGGTGGTGGTGCCGGGTATCTATCGCAGCAGCCGAGTGGCGCGGCGACGGAACGATACCGTGCCACGATGACGCGTCGTTATGCAAAAGAGCACCGCGCCCTGAGAGTTGAAGACACGGAATCTGAAGCGAGTGAACCCGGAAACCAGAAACCCCACGGACGACCCAAATAAGAAGCAGGTGCATCGGCCGCCGAAATTCAAATGGAGCCAAAAGGCGGAACGGAACGGACTCTGCACATCCGGGACTGCAGTGCAGCGGGCGGTGCAGCGGGCACCGCGATCAGTGCTGCCTGCCACACAAGTGGGAGAAAATCCCCGCACAGTGGGCCAGCAAGACCGGTGGAGACGGCAAAAATTCTCGACGCGTCTTGAGCTCCAGAGTGGGACTCGAACCGAACGTGTGACCCCACCAATGGATTTCTCTCCGAACAAGGATTCCATTGGTGGGGTCACGCCGGGTCACGCGTTCGGTTGGAGTTCTGTTCAGCGATACTGGAGCTCAAAACGCGTCTAGAGTTTTGTCCGCGCGCGCCGGTCTTCTGACCCACTGTGCAATGCACCAGTGTCGAAGAAGAAGGGGCCCAGGCAATCCTTTTCGACACTGGTGCATCGTGGGAATGTTTGGCTACTGATGTGACAGGCAGCACTGATTGGCGCTGCAGCGTGCTGGACCACTGTGAGGACCCTTGCGGCAGGGCGGCGACACGGACAAGGCAGCAGCATCCTTCCAGTAATCACAGTGTAGTGCAGGGCAGCGCAGGGAGTAGCGCAGCTAGCGCAGCCACCCCGTTAAGATACGGCCGGCTTCCGCCATCGGACCGTGCAATCACCTCAATTGATGACAATAAATTATTGTTTTTATCATCATTTTTGTTGTTGTTGTTTGCTGCGTGGAACCCAAAGGTCCGTCGGGTCCGTCCCGAAGACCCCGCCTAGTTCAGCGTGCGAGTCTTCGCTCCAGCCTGGGAGGTTCCAGGAGAGTCCTGGAGGCTCCTGGAGCGTCCTGGAGGCTCCAGGAGGCGACGGCGGCCATTACCCTGCATAACGGGCGACATGGTGTGACATCGAGTACCGCGGCCGTGTTCTCTCTCCCAGAGTCCGCCGTGTCCGAAGGCCGTGTCGCCGTGTCGCATTGACACACGCGCGTGCGCGGGGAGCACGAGCCTATCCTCTCTCTCTCTCTCTCTCTCTCTCTCTCTCTCTCGCTCTCTCTCTCTCTCTCTCTCTCTCTCTCTCTCTCTCTCTCTCTCTCTCTCTCTTCTCTCTCTCTCTCTCTCTCTCGCACCCTCCGGGGGCTACCCCCACGAGAGCGAGAGAGACGGAGCGACGAAAAAGCACGGTCCGGCTGCTGCTATATTATGTCGCGGTTGTCGCCGTGCAACGCGGCACCGGCAATGGCTGTCCAGTCACGCCTCGGACGTGCGTGTGCGTGATCTCGTGTGTGTGTGTGTGTGTGTGTGTGTTTGTGTGTGCGAGAGAGAGAGAGAGAGAGAGAGAGAGAGAGAGAGAGAGAGAGAGAGAGAGAGAGAGAGAGAGAGTGTGTGTGTGTGTCGATACCTCAGAGTAAGAAACGCTCGGTTGCCGCGAACCGTCGGAAAGGCGCTCAGTCGCGGAGAACCCTGTGAAATCCGCTCAGTCGTCGCGAGCTGCCTGTAAAACGCTCAGTCACCGGGATTCATCCGAAAGCCGCTCAGTCGCTAGGAGCCAGACGAAACCCGCTCAGTCGCGGAGAGCCGGCCAAAAACAGCTCAATCGCATTGTGTAGCAGACTCGCATACTGTCACCAAATAATCATGATCTACAAAATCTGGGTACATTTCTAACGACGTTACTGTTGCCATAGAAAGCTTAAGGTTGCAGCTTGACAGGAGAACGGGACAGCTAGAGTGATTCCCCGAATTGTCTCAGTGCTTCAAACTTTGAATCCTCTCCCTTGAAATAATCGGGGAAATGCGATTGAGCTGTTTTTGGCCGGCTCTCCGCGACTGAGCGGGTTTCGTCTGGCTCCTAGCGACTGAGCGGCTTTCGGATGAATCCCGGTGACTGAGCGTTTTACAGGCAGCTCGCGACGACTGAGCGGATTTCACAGTTCACAGGGTTCTCCGCGACTGAGCGCCTTTCCGACGGTTCGCGGCAACCGAGCGTTTCTTACTCAGAGGTATCGGTGTGTGTGTGTGTGTGTGTGTGTGTGTGTGTGTGTGTGTGTGTGTGTGTGTGTCGGACGATGGGGCGCTGAGGACCACTAAGAGAGCACCTGATAAAGCTCTTACTCGATCCGCGTGGCCGTTGCGGCGCGGCCGGCAAGCTCTGCTCTTCGTCGCCCTGTCTCTCTCGCTCCCTGACGGGACGCCCCGCGAGTGCGAGAGAGACGGCGCGATGAGAGCAAGCGGCCGGCCAGCGCTCCGATTCACAATCAGCCCCTGCGCGCTGCGCCCGCGCTGCGCCCCTCCCGGCAAGCCCGCCTGCTTTATGCATAGATTGCTGCCGTACACAGTGTACGCACCGTAGCGACGTGCCTGCCAACGCACACACTCACACACACCAACGCGCACACACACATACTGATACAATTACACTGTGACTCACGGCCTGCAGGCCGTATGCACTCTGGCAAAGATACAGCGCCAAACCGCTTCCCCAGCCTAAAATGTGCCCCACACGCCGGAAGACACGCGCAGGGCGCAGGCGGCAGGCGGCACTAACTACGCGTTTTGAGCTCCAGAGTCGCTAAACAGGACTCGAACCGAACGTGTAACCCCCCAAAGGATTCCTCGTTCGGAGAGCAATCCATTGGTGGGGTGACAAGTTCGGTTCGAGGCCGATTGAGCGACTCTGGAGTTTTGGCCGCCTCCGCCGGTCTTGTCTGGCCCACTGTGCACTGGAATGCAAGTCGCTTTTCGCCTGGTCCCGCCCCTATCGCAGCCATGGGAACCGCCTTGATGTTGTTATTGTTGTTGTTTCCGACGACTTTCCCCGCGACAAAGACCCATTGACGCTGCCGAAACGCCAAACGCCCCGGTCCAGCGTCCAGCGCGGGGCGGGGCGGGGCGGGGCGGGGCGGGGCGGGGCGGGGCGGGGCGGGGCGGGGCGGGGCGGGGCGGGGCGGGGCGGGCCAGGGGCCGTCGGGGCCGTGGCCTCACCACGCCCCGCCACTGCATCGGGCCAACAATGGACGGCCACCGCCACAAAGGTGCGTCCGTGGTGCGTCCGCCTTACAGTGGACAGTGGAGGACCTCACCAATGAAGCAGCGAAGCGCTGCTGGAGGTCCGGCGGCGGACCGTTGCCGAAAAGCGCTTTTGTCGCTGTCTCTCTCGCACTCGTGGGGAGTCC
The DNA here is from genome assembly GCF_012932325.1 of Thrips palmi. Taxonomy (NCBI): domain Eukaryota; kingdom Metazoa; phylum Arthropoda; class Insecta; order Thysanoptera; family Thripidae; genus Thrips; species Thrips palmi. The sequence goes on from NW_023144627.1 coordinate 9,829,374, forward strand.
CGCGAGAGTGCGAAAGAGACAGCGACGGAAGCGCCACTCGGAATGAGCCAAGGGGCCGCGGGCTCCACTAAAAAGCCCCATCAAGCACCGCCCCGCGACCCAGAACCCAGGAGGACACGTTGTCCCTATTGGCCGAGGGGTTACCCACTCGGTCCTTGGGCGTACACACGATTCCGGATTCCCGCGATTCCTGAACAAATCTTGCATAAAAGGAGAGGTTTTTGAAGATTTTTCTTATCTTTTGAGTGTTTTGTGTCTATTACATATCCCTCTCCATTGAAACTTTTAAGATTTTCGATAAAATTTTGAGCAAATTTCGAACGATTCCCGGACTGAGTGTACACACGATTCCCGGAGTGGGTAACCCCTCGCTATTGGCTCCATTGGTGCAAACGGGGAGGGCGGCGGTGGTCGTGGACAACCCGAGCGAGCAATCCATTGGTGGGGTCACACGCTCGGTTCGAGTTCTGTTCAGCGACTGTGGAGCTCAAAACGCGTCTAGAGTTTTGGCCGCCTCCACCGGTCTTCTGGCCCACTGCGCGCCGCCCAGGTGACTGCGTCGCTCTTGCGGTGCAGGATCGCGCGGCGATACGGCGATTCGCCAAACGGGCCGCGACAGCCGCGCCAGATCGGGTTGCACTTTCTCGACAGGCCGCTGGAGGCGGTCCAGGACGCCGTCAAGAGCGCCGTCCAGGACGCCGTCGTCCAGCGGGCAACAGGTGGCGGCCCGGAAATGACTGACATCCGAACCGTCGCGCACTCCCAAGTGGGACAACCCTTTTTCTTGCCAAAAAAGTCCGCCACGCCACAGTGCACAGTGGGCCAGAAGACCGGCGGAGGCGGCCAAAACTCTAGACGCGTTTTGATGAGCCGCTAAACAGGACTCGAACCGAACGTGTGACCCCACCAATGCGTTGCTCATCGAACGAGGAATCCATTGGTGGGGTCACACGTTCGGTTCGAGTCCTGTTTAGTGACTCTGGAGCTCACGCGTCTTCGAGTTTTGGCCGCCTCCACCGGTCTTCTGGCCCACTGTACAGTGGGCTGATTTCGAGAGTCGTTTTCGTCACTCTGCCTCTCTCGCACCCATACGGGAGATAGAGCGAAGAAAACGACTCTAGTCTGCAGGCGCCACGCGGGCCCTGCCGCTTCAACGCGCCAAAGAGCGCCGCGGTCCCAGATTCCGTCCACACGTTCCGAAACACGAGACCAGCCGGAACCCGCCGGCACGGCCATCGCTCTGTCTCTCTCGCACCCTGAGGAGATGCCCCATGAGTGCGAGAGAGACAGAGCGACTCCCAGTCTGCAGCCGCCCGGAGCGAGGCCCGCGGCGCGTCGCATAAAAAATAGACTGAGCGGTCCGCCACTGACTCCGCGGCACGGCCCGGCACGGCGGCAATATTTCCTCCAGTTTTGCGCGATGGGGATCAGTCCGACGGCGCGGCAGATTAAAACCAAAATAAACGGCCTCAAAAGCGAGGAGGATGAGATTAAGGACGCCGCAGCACGCGGAGCCGTGGCTCGCGAGGCACAGTGGGCCAGAAGACCGCGGTGGAGGCGGCCAAAACTCTGGACGCGTTTTGAGCTCCAGAGTCGCTAAATGGTACTCGAACCGAACGTGTGACCCCACCAATGGATTCCTCGTTCGGGGAGCAATCCATTGATGGGGTCACACGTTCGGTTCGAGTCCTGTTTGGCGACTCTGGAGCTCAAAACGCGTCTAGAGTTTTGGCCGCGCCTGCGCCGGTCTGCTGCGAGTCGGTCCAGTCACCACACGGCAAGTCGCGAGGCTTGGCGGCCCGGAAAGGATGACGTCACCAGGAGCCGCCTTCGTGGAAGCAATGCAGGACGCAGGACGCGGCGCAGTGACTCAGACACTCGGACGGTGCCACTAAATAAGTGCTACAAATTATGCAATAATGACCGTGCACATGTATTCGCGCTGCAGCCCCGCAGTGCCGTGGCGCGGCGGCCGGGTGGAGAGACCAGCCGACCGACCGTGCCTGTTGATTATACCAAAGGAGAAATGTGTTTATCCGACGTTCAGCAACGTTACACTCCCAATTATTTTCGCGACTGAGAAATAATGCCGCTGCCGCTGCGCCATTTGTAGTTGCCAGCCCTTTTTGCCACCGTCGCGGAGTGCATTTATCAGCAGTGTGTGTACGACTGTACGTGATGGTTCGTAATGCTGAGAAATTCGTGGCGCGAGACGAAGGAAGCTGTTCGTTCGTTGCAGACGCGCTCTCTTCGGAAGGTCATGCACCACCGTTCAACGCCTCGCCTACGCTGAGCAGTGCGGTCTCTGAATTTACAAGTTTCTCGCACACCAACCTGGCACACAGTGTATGCTTACAAATTTGAACGAGACTTTCCAGTTTTTTTTTGAGGTACGCAACACCTTATGAAGTATTTTGAGCATACAAAGTACAAACTAAGTTACTTTGTTATACGAAGAAATAGTTCGTACATTACGAAGTATTTTCTTTGTAAGCTTATGTATGCTCAAAATTATTTGTTATCACAAACTGCTCATCATTGCAATGCCCAAAATAGTTTGTAAGGTTTTCTTAGTGTGCGGGTGAACTGTCAGTGTGATTTTGGTTCGAAAAGCTGCTTATTTCTCCCCATTTTTGTGCGAAATCGACCACAAAAATACAGTTCTGCCTCGATCAATCAGTCAGGGGGTAGCGAAGAGAACAATCAGCTGGCACAGGACAATGCTGCAACCACCAAAACGAATCCAACCCGATATATTACGCAGTGCAATGCAACCGACTAAAAATAAATGCAACGACGTGAATGCGACCACGCTGACAGTGTAGCCCAATTTTCGGTCAGCAGGTACAAACAACGGTCCGCCGGCTCCTCCGTGTCACCGCAATCGGCATCATCCTCTCCGTATGGAAGCAGCAGGTGCAGTCGCACCGTAATTACTCCCCCTCCCCTCCTCTCCCTCTTCCCCCTCCCCTCCCCCCTCCCCCCTAGGGCCTTACCGCGCCGAGCGCTCCGCACAGAGGGCCAGAAGACCGGTGGAGGCGGCCAAAACTCTAGACGCGTTTTGAGCTCCAGAGTGGCTTAACAGGCCTCGAACCGAACGTGTGACCCCACCAATGGATTCCTCGTCCGAAGAGCAATCCATTGGTGGGGTCAAACGTTCGGTTAGAGTCCCATTTAGCGACTCTGGAGCTCAAAACGCGTCTGGAGTTTTGGCCGCCTCCACGGTCTTCTGGCCCACTGTGCTCCGCCGCGCATTTTTTTGTCAAGCGAGAAGGAGGTCCCTGCGGAGCCCTAATGGCCCAAAGGGGTCGACAGAATGGGAGTAGTCAACGAGTTACCTGCCCGACCTGCGTGGCGGGGCGGGGCGGGGCGGGGCGGGGCGGGGCGGGGCGGGGGGGGGGCGGGGCGGGGCGGGGCGGGGCGGGGCGGGGCGGGGCGGAGCGGGGCGGGGCGGGGCGGGGTGGGGCTGGGCGGCCGGGCCGGGCCGGCCGGGCTCCTCTCTTGCCCTCGATACCCTGCCCGTCGTACCGAATTGTGCCATTGTAGGCGACAGGCGCTAGAAAGCCCGCGCGGCCCCGTTTCCACTAAACACGCCCTTTCAATAATTCAGCTTCTACTTTTTTGTGTGAGTGTGTCCGCCGCCGGATAAACAGCCCGCGCCCTTTTTCTTCGCGTAGCGGTACGGTACTTCCCCACAGCGACCCTGACCTCCGCGGCCCTTCCAAAGTCAGCGCGCCGGGCTCGGCCAGGCTGCTGGTCCGGTAAACACCTCCACCCCCCCCCCCCTTCCTCCTCCAATTCCTCCAATTCGATCACTACAATCGCAGCGTGGCCAATCAGTAATTATCGGCAGCTCCTTCGTGCCAGCGGCCGACCGCGCAGCGCGTCGTGGCGAAGCACGTCACCGCGGTGGTCATCTCTCTCTCTTTCTCTCTCTCTCTCTCTCTCTCTCTCTCTCTCTCTCTCTCTCTCCATCAGTCTGTGCAGCGCACGCGTTGTTCGCGGCACTTATCCAGAGCGTGGTGGCGGCCTCCCCGGAAACGTCGTCGCGTCGCGCTGCCTCTCTCTGTCTCTCTCGCACTCGTGGGCCGTGCCGCCGCAGTGCGAGAGAGACGGCGCGGCTGTACTGACAATAGAGGTGCGGCCCATTTGAATGAGACGCGCGGTATTTTCGCGCCGACGGGAAGGGGAAATAAAATAACAACTGGAATACAGTGCAGGCACTGCGTCAAGTAGATTGGAAAATCCCTGAAAGTGCATTCCGTCCAAAGCTCCGTCGGAAGTTTTCAAAAAAACTATTTATTTTACTATGCCTTCCGGCAACTCATTCAAAGAACAATTGGAGACTAAGGAATTTTTCGAAGGTCAGAAGAAATTTTTCGGCAAATTTCGAGAAAAGATGATTTTTGAGAATTTTCCGGTAGAGTTCTTTGAGAATTTTCAGGAGAGTTCTTCGGGAATTTTCCAGGAACGTTCTGCAGAATTTTTCTAGGAAAGGTCCTTGAGAATTTTCCGAGAAAGTTCTTTGAGAATTTTCCAGGAAAGTTCTTTGAGAATTTTCCAGGAAAGTTCTTTGAGAATTTTCCAGGAAAGTTCTTTGAGAATTTTCCAGGAAAGTTGTTTGGGAATTTGCCAGGAAAGTTGTTTGGCACTTTCCAAGGAATTTCTTTAACAGTGTACCGCTTTTATTGTTTTTATTGCGTTTATTGCGCGCGGAAGCAGTGCGTCACGTACCGGCCGGGCAGGCCGCGGCTGGCCGAGAGGCGGGCCGAGGCAAGCGGCGCGGCATCACAGCATCGCGTTACGAAACCGCAGCCGGACCGCCTCAGTTTCCGACTGCAGAAAATGGTGCACGCCAAAACGGCGACACGGCGGCGCCTTCACAAACATACCGACTAAGGTTTTGTTTTTGTTTCACTCTTCTTTCCTTTATCGATTAGCGACACTTTTAAAGTCTTGCGCTGAAATGGCAGTGTCAATTGAATTTGGCACAAGCATTAACAGGAATAGGAAGCAGAATTTCCTCACAATAGTATTGGAATCTTTCACTGACTTCTACTGCAAAGAAAACCTTTCATTCAAAAGGAAAACTACGTTCGAGTTCTTCTTCGTAAGTAAAACTTTTAGAAGGCACACTTTTTTTGTTGGTCTTTTAATTGCTTTTTTTTTTCTTTGCAGTGCGGCTGTCATCACACCTCTCGCGCCATTCTGACGCTGGCCACGCTTGCCACGCGCCGCCGGACCGCCTTACGCACCAAGGTCTCCGTCGTGGGTCCCCACGGGCCATACAAACACACACACACGCACACACAAGGCCGGGAGGGGGGGGGAGGTACAGGTGCCCATACCTGCCCCCTCCAAGCAGTGAAAGTGTTATTGTTGCAGGGATAATGCATTGTGGGGACGGGCGGCCGGGCGACGCCCCCTTCACCCTGCACTCCGTGGCACTCCCTGCACGGCGATGCTGCAGAGAGTCGCTTTCGTCGCTCCGTCTCTCTCGCACCTATCCGGGACGCCCCCTGAGTGCGAGAGAGACAGAGACAGTCTGCTGCTCGCCGGCCCCGCGGGAAAGACGAAAGGGACGAAAGAGCGGGAAGACAACGTAATGTTGTTTGTGTGGAGAGCTGGCTGGTTGGCGGTGCAGGGCGCACTACCACACTGCAGCACGCGCGAGCCGCTCCCGGACGCGTTTTGAGCTCCAGAGTCGCTAAATGGGACTCGAAGCGAACGTGACACCCCACCAATGGATTCCTCGTTCGGAGGGCAATCCATTGGTGGGGTCACACGTGCGATTCGAGTCCCATTTAGCGACTCTGGAGCTCAAAACGCGTCTAGAGTTTTGGCCACCGCCACCGGTCTTCTGGCCCACTGTGGGCTTCCTCAACGGGTGACTCCCCTCGTACGGGAGCACTTCCGGCCCGGAAGCGATCGCGTCATCACTAGCTTCGCGGTGCAGGGGAATTCCAAGATTCCAATCCATCGTTCCGATTGGTCCGATTAGCCACGCCGTCTGCTCCCCACCTGCAGTGTACCTGCAGCGGAAGCGGAAGGCGACGACAAAGAGCTCAGCTCTTTTTATTTCCTTTCGTTCAAAAAAAAAAAAGGTTCATCTTTTTGCCATTCCCCATTTTCTTAAAAGAAATGGCTGTATCAATCAACAACACCGTAGAGCGCGCGCGACCCCAACAGCTGCTAGTGCGGGGGCGGGGCGCGGAGGCCATCTGCCTCATGCTCTCCAAGAAGGTAGTGCCCCACCCCAGTATAGGCTGACTCCGAAAAAAGAGCCGTTTCGTCGCTCTGTCTCTCTCGCACACCTGGGGGACGCTGCATGAGTGCGAGAGAGACAGAGCGAGAGGGACCGCAAGAGCCAGCCTAATTAGCAGCCAGGCCGTCTTCGGAGTGCACCCAGTGTGGGTACCTGCGGTGTGCCGGCACCGCCGCGGCACCGCCCCCTCCTTTTGGCAGGTGATACATCAGTGGAAGTCGCGCCGCCACCGCGCCCTGTGCCTGCACTGCTAATCAAGTGACTTCACTCCAGAGTGACGGCTCAGGGCACACAGAAATGGCACGATGTTTCTCGTTTGATTCGTTTTGCGCATAGACAGCGAAGTACTTTTATGCCGTGGAGCGGGTCAACCCTTTTCTATAAATCAGGAACATGAAATTAATTTTAGTCGATTCTATTAAGCTGTTTCGAAAGTGTAGTTGTTTCGCAGCAGATTAGCCCGCCTGGGTGCGGGCAAGGAAGGAAGGGGGACGAAACGTTAAACGTTCCGCAAAGGAAATGGCGGGAAATGGTCCGGCTAGAGAATGTCCTGGAAAGCGCAGTAGGAGCCTGGAGCAGCCTGAAGCAGCCTGGAGCAGCCTGGAGCAGCCTGGAGCAGCCTGGAGCAGCCTGGAGCAGCCTGGAGCAGCCTGGAGCAGCCTGGAGCAGCCTGGAGCAGCCTGGAGCAGCCTGGAGCAGCCTGGAGCAGCCTGGAGCAGCCTGGAGCAGCCTGGAGCAGCCTGGAGCAGCCTGGAGCAGCCTGGCCGCGCCCACCGCCTCCGCCCTGCTCTGGCATTGGTCTGGCGTTGCCCATACATCCATACACCCAGCGGGCTGCACGCTGCAGAGACTGCACCAGAGACTGCACCAGAGACTGCACCAGAGACTACCAGACACTCTACACAAAATGTCCTGTCAACGCCGTTAATTTATTACCAATGTTTGCTGTTATGCAATTCACGGCGTTTGCTGTGAACTAGTTCACGGCGTTCACTGTGATCTCGGTTACAGTGTTCACTGTGATCTGGCCACAGAAAACGCCGTGAATTGGAGCCTGATTTGCAGTACTTTGGTGCTTAGCGGCGTCAAACTCACAGTGTTTACTGGGGACCAGATCACAGTGAACACCGCGAACAAGATCACAGTGAATCCCGTGAGCAGATCACAGTAAACGCTGTGAATTGACCTACAGTGAAAACTGGTAATAAATTAACGGCATTTACAGGACATTTTTGGTAGAGTGGAGACTACACCAGAGACTGCACCAGAGACTGCACCAGAGACTGCAGCGGTTTGCGGCCACACCGCTAAAGCCAGCGGGCCGGAGCCGACCACACTCCCTGCGGTGTCGCAGCGAGTCTCTACGGACCGCTTCCGGAACCACCATGCCGCCGCGCCGAACGAAAAGACAAAAACGAAACAGCAATTTTAAGTACAGTTTTTGCCAGAGGACTTTTGTCCACTCGAGGCACCTAGAGGCACCCCAAAAGCAAGCGACATTTTACCGTGTGCCAACCACCAGACTACCTACTGCGCCGTACGTACGCAGTATCTGGGCTGTGCTCTCGACAGGAGTTGCCTAGCAGGCAGGCTGAGGTAAACAACCCTTTTGGAGACCAATTTTTGCCTACTTTTGTGACATAACTGCTTGGGTTCGGTTTCGACAAGACACGCGGGGCTCGCCCATCACAAAGCGACCACTGTCGTGCACGCATTTTAAAACGATTCGGGGAAGTCCCCTGGCCGTGCGCTGTGCTTCCCTGCAGACCGATTCCGAGAGTCGTCTTCGTCGCTCTGTCTCTCTCGCGCCCATACGGAACGCCCCATGAGTGCGAGAGAGACAGAGCGACGAAAACGAATCTCGGAATCAGTCTGCTGCTTGCCTGCGACGGTGGGGCGGAAGGAATCCAGCGACAATTATTGCCAAGTTCGGTTCATTGCCAACGAGAAAAATTTTAATTAGCCAATGGCCTGAGGCACGGGGCTCCCTGCAGTCCTTGCCGTTCCCAGACATTTAAACGAAAATCTAATAAAATCCAGTACGGGACGCGCGGCGGGATAAGAATTTCGTTCTGTTCTCCTCCCCAACAACGATAGACAGAGATTTTGTATGCGCAATGTAAACTTTTAAACGGCACAGCACAAAAAAAGTTACACGAAAAAGACACAAAAAGGAAGTTTAGAACAAGGTCACGAAGACATGGGAGGGTGCACGGAATTCGTCTGCAGCAACAACAAGTACAGCATCAGCCAGCATGCCACCGCCAGCCGCAGGACAAGGGTTTGAGTACACACACACACATACACACAGTCTAATTGCAAGGCCTCTATCACAACAAAGAAAGCCACGGCCCAGGCTGCAGCAGAATACCGCTGCTGCAGAGCTCGGGGGCCGTTAATAAGAGACCATTCCAGGATAGGCCGCGCCGACTATAGCCTAGGATAACTTCCTCTCGCTCTAACCTACATTCCCAATAGAATGCAAACACGGACACACACACACACAAACACACACACACACACACACACACACATACACACAGTCGCCCTGCGTCGCGCACTCCTCGTTAAACATGCTGGGAGCCGCGATGGTTATCACTAGATCATGAAACGCAACGCAACGGCGCCGCGGTGTAGCTTCGTCGCTCGCTAGCAAAGCTTCGCCAGTGCAGTCATGCGTGCCTTTTATGCAAAGGACAAAGCAGAGCAGTGCGGGGCAACGCGGAGCAAGGACAAAGGAGTGCAGACGCCTTCCGGAGACGACACACTCGGAGTCGTGCGGGTCACTTCGCGAAACGAGCTGGGAAAGGGCTCAACATTGAAATTCGGCCGCACTCTGAATGTCTTATGCGGTGAAAGGCTGCGGCAGCTATGGTGAAGATTTTCTCCTTGATACACAAGAAATTCGACAAATTATCGATACTGGTTACAATGGATTTTCAAAGGTAGGTTACAAGTCATCTGCATCACCATAATATTTTCACTATAATGGAGAAAACCTTTACTGTACGACTCTAGAGTAACACCTTTTCCCTTGTGTTTGAGTTACTTTTTTAAATGAACGTTGCTTTAAAAAAAAAGCATTCGCTCGAATTGCATAAAAGCCATAAGCCACAAACTACGTAGTGCTGCAGCCTGGTTACGCGCGTGCGAACTCTTTCTTCTTCGCACGCGCGTAAACCGTCCAGCCACACGCCATACCGTACAGTAACGCCCTCGGTAACGCCACCACACACCAAAAAAAAAGCGACAACTAGCATTTCTGTTCTCTATCTCTGCCCTTTTTTTGTCCCTCTCGCTTTCCCCTTATTGCCTTCGCAGCGCGTTTCGCACCCTTGGGTGCGTTCTTTTAAGGAAAAGTTGATCTGCGGGGCGAGCGATCGAGCGAGCGAGCGAGCGCTCGAGCGGCTCGCGGCGCGTTATTTAGCGCTCGCAGATGTATTTCAGGCACCGAAGTTAACAAAACCATACATTTTCGGAAAGAGGAAGACTTGAGGAACAGACTGGTGTAATTTGTTTGACATTTTGAGTCTCGGCACTGAAACGACAAGCTTAGGAAAGACGTGATGTTGCGTAACGTGAGATCGGCAGGTTTAACCCTCCTTAAGTCATAAATGGAGGTGAGCTAGACCCCAACATACAGCGAGCCGATTTTCCGCAAGACTCTAAGCTTTCGATTCCACCCTTCAGAATGGTCAAACAATTTCTAGTTCTCGCAGGGGAGCGGTTACACTGACACGCAGTCAAAGCTGTCATGGCCGTGTGCCGGCCGCGCGGAGCACGGTAGCATGAAACCGTTTGGTTTTCAAAAACTAGAAATGGTTTGAACATTCTGAAGGGTGGAATCGAAAGCTTAGAGTCTTGCGGAAAATCGGCTCGCTGTATGTTGGGGTCTAGCTCACCTCCATTTATGACTTAAGGAGGGTTAAACCTGCCGATCTCACGTTACGCAACATCACGTCTTTCCTAAGCTTGTCGTTTCAGTGCCGAGACTCAAAATGTCAAACAAATTACACCAGTCTGTTCCTCAAGTCTTCCTCTTTCCGAAAATGTATAGTTTTGTTAACTTCGGTGCCTGAAATACATCTGCGAGCGCTAAATAACGCGCCGCGAGCCGCTCGATCGCTCGCTCGCTCGCTCGATCGCTCGCCCCGCAGATCAACTTTTCCTTAAAAGAACGCACCCCTTTAATCTTCTCATAACGCCTCGCCGTTTAAAACGCGGGCTGTGGCGGTATGGACGTCCTGCACTGGCAGAAGAAATAAAAAACAATAAACCCCGTTATTCTTTTCTTTTTTCTTTTTTTTAAGCGGCTTTTTTTTACAGTGTGCTTTTTGTTTTTGTTTTAAGTAAAGGGCGGAAAACGCGAACGCGCCGCGCCGAAATAGTGGCCGATTAATCGAGGCGATTGTTGTTATCGATAATGAAGCGCGGCCGCCCCGAAAATAAAAGAGAGAGAGAAAGAGAGAGAGAGAGAGAGAGAGAGAGAGAGAGAGAGAGAGAGAGAGAGAAGACAAAAAGAGCAGTTGCGCCTGCCCAACGCGAGCGGGACGAGCAAATTGCGAGTTATTAGTGGCGGCCACACCGACGGTACGTCGCTATACGTGATCGACAGAGTCGATCCGATTTGCTCTGCAAGCAAAAACAAAAAGCAACCCCCACCCCCTTACAAACTCACTCACACACACACAGACTAACACACACACACGAGATTTCAAACGCCTTGTGAGTGAGGTCATTACCTTTATAGCCACAAATGATGGGGACGGGTGTGTTTGAGTGTGTGAGAGTGAAATGGCGTGGAGCGAAGTTTCGGGTTAACCGCCTTAAGCAGATCGCCTTAAGCACGCTGCCTTAAGACGACAGGCTAAAGCATACTGACATAAAGTGCTCAGGTAGGAGACTGACAGGCGCTCTGCCTTTGGGCCACTGCCACCCTGTGAGGACACTTCCTTAGACAAGCAGTCTGCCAAGAGCAATGCCCTGTCTGACTCCCTTGAAGAGGTTGCCTTAAGCACACGTGCCTAAAAGGGAGTCCTTTACACTACCTTAAGTACACTCCCTCAAGAACGCCCGGGCCTTAAGAACACCGCCTAAAGTATACCGCCTTAAGTACACCGCCTTAAGTACACCCCCTTAAGTACACCGCCTTAAGTACACCACCTCAAGTACAGTGCCTTAAGTACAGCGCCCTAAGTACAGCACCTTAAGTACAGCGCCTTAAGTACCGCGCCTTAAGTACGCCGTTTTAAGTGCACCGCCTTAAGTACGCGTCGAGCACTGCCTAAAAGCATCCAATCACTGCCTCCGGGTGCCTTGCTTGGCTCTGCCCTCTGCCCTGCCTGTCCAGCGATTCAGAATAGTCGTTCGTCGCTCTGTCTCTGTCGCACTCGAGGGGCACTCCGCAAAGGTGCGAGGGAGACGGAGCTCGCGCTTCAGGATCGCTCGGCTGACCGCAGCTTCCTTGTTCTCGCCCGAGCCGCCAGGGCTGGCCGGCCTCCGAGCGCCTCCAGGGCCCTGCACTGCTAGTCCTGGACTCGGTCCTGGATGGCACAAGGCTCGGCGCGAGGCCCGGCGCGAAGCACAAGGGGTTGCGCAACGAGGCCCGCCGGGCCGCCGCGTCTGCCGCGTCGCGGAGCTTCGCGGTGCGGCGCGGGTCGCTGGTCCGCCGGCACCGCGGCCTTCGCCGTGACTTCCCCCTCCCCGCCGTCCTCGTGATCCCCGTCCTCCTCGTCCTCGCCGTGCGTGGCTGCGTGACGCTTGCATCTGTTCCCGGAGGAATTTTAATTGGGCCGCGAGACAAATTGTGATCGCCCGGCTCGGCTCGGCCGCACCACCGCAAAGTTGGCGCGGCCGCGTCCGAAAAGCGGAAGACTGCCGAAGGCACCCGAAGGCACCCGAAAGGCAGCGGAAAGCACACAGAGACTGCAGTGCACATAACTTTGTACTGAGTTCCACACATAGCGAACTTAAGTGTAACTGTGTACGGTACTGAGTTTTCAGCACTGTGGCCCCCCACTGCCGGAAACAGCCATTGCACTATGGGATGCAGCCACCGCCCCACGCGGCCCTGCCCACCGCGTTCACACGGTCCACGTCGTCATCTCTGTCCCTCTCGCACCCCCACGGGGCGCCCCCCAGGAGTGCGACAGAAACAAGGCGACGAGGCGTCCCATGGGGATTGGCCTGCATGCAGGAAGACGACCGTGGCCGTGCGCGGTCTCGGTAGGTTAGGCCGCGGGCGTGGCGGCGTGCCGACGGCGAGAGGCGGGGCGGGGCGGGGCGGGGCGGGGCGGGGCGGGGCGGGGCGCGGTGACGGCGCTGGACGTCGCCCTTGGCTCGCGCACCGCGCCGCTACCGCCGAAGACACCGCGCCATCTGAATCAGATCGGCAGCGCGTTCGGCCGTTCGTTCGTTCGGCCTCGCCGGAACACCTGTCGTTGCACAGGCACACAGCGCCGCGTCGCCGCGTCGCGTCGCCCACTGAGAGTCAACGAGTGGCCGCCGCGCCGTGCCGCCGTGCGTGGGCGAGACAGACAGCAGTCATGGAGGGCGAGGGGGCCAACCCGTGAGGCCAGGGCGCGGGGCTCCTTGCCGAAACCTCGAGGACGTCGCCATCGCCCACCCGGCTCCCCTCCCCTCCTCTCCTCTCCCATCCCCTCCCCTCCCCGCCCTCGCGGCGCCTTGAACTAGACAATGGCGCGCGCGGCGGCAATCGCTATTTTAAAACAGTGCGCTGCCGCCGTGCCGTGCTTGCGTTCAAGTCCCTGATGCAGACCGATTCCGAGAGTCCCTTTCGTCGCTCTGTCTCTCTCGCCCATACAGAATGCCCAAACGAGTGCGATAGAGACAGCGTCCAAGTCTGCACCTACCCCCGATTTTTTCCCCATTTTAATTCAACAAAAACAAACCAGACTGTCGTTTGCTCTGCCGCCACACAGGGGGCCAGAAGACCGGCGGAGGCCGCCAAAATTCTCAATGCGTTTTGAGCTCCAGAGTCGCTATACAGGACTCGAACCGAACGTGTGACCCCACCAATGGATTCCTCGTTCGAAGAGCAATCCATTGGTGGGGTCATACGTTCAGTTCGAGTCCCATTTAGCGACTCTGGAACTCAAATCGCGTCTAGAATTTTGACCGCCTCCGCCGGTCTTCTGGCGCACTATGCAAGGCAGTGCACCTCCCGGTATTCTCCCGTTTTAATTCAACAAAAACAACCAGGCTGTCGTTGGCGCCACGGCAACGCACTAAACCCTCGTCTGTCAAAAAACACGGCTCAAGCGTGCTGAAGTCGCTGAGGTGGCGCCAGCGGGACGAGGCGAAACGCCCCGCCGCAGCGTGCGCAGCGTCCTACACTGTGTGGGGTGCGCGGAGTGGCAGAATGGCAGAATCCACCGCCATTGTCCGGACTGCATAATGATGCAGATGGCCAGGCCGCGCCATCTGCAGGTGGCGTGCCGCCAGTGGCGCGCGGCGCGGCGGGGAGTCGAACCCACGGATTGCAGCACCGGCCCCTCATCAAGGGATTCTTCGTTGAGTACATGCTTCATTCATTTATAGAGAGAAATGCGCATAGATGCGGTCATTGTTTTGAATGATCCGCTAGGTCTGTGCAACACTGTGCTATAACGCTTTCAGAACGACAATAGGACTGATGTTAAGTTTATCATTTCTCAGTCGGGTTTGTTGGCAATGCAAGAGCTGCCATTCAATCATAAGCTTTAATGGTTTTTTTTAAGTGCATGTGTCTTCTGCTCATGCGATCCTAGAGGCAGCCTACTCGATCTGTGCCGCAGATCCACTACATGAAAATTGGTGCGAAACAGGGAATGACCAAAACATTGTGATGTCGGTGGGGCGCAGGGAAGGACCACGACCACAGCCGTGCTGTGATTGGCCATGCCGTCTGATTAACGCTCATCGGCGACGTCACTCTGTCTCTCTCGCACTCATGGGGCGTCATGTAATAGTGCGAGAGAGACAGCGACGAAAAAGCGCCGTTCGGAATCAGTCCGCTAGTGTCCCTGTCCTCGCCCCTTCGTTTTCTTTGTGGGCTCCTCTGCCGGAAGTCACGCACCCGCGTCCCTCCGGCCGTCAGCGCGCTGCGTGCGGACGGCGCTCCCGTCTCTCTCGCACCCTTCCGTGACGCCCCGTGAGTCACCGTGAGTGCGAGAGAGACAGAGCGAAGGGGGCGCAGGCCGGCCGCGTAACGCGCTAATCCAACACGCGGCCCGGGCAGGGACCTGGTCTGCTGCACCGCGGTGGCGACCATTCCTGCTCGGCGGCAGGAGCACTGTCGCTCTGTCTCTCTCGCACCCCCACGATGCGCGCGATGCGCCCGACGAGGCGAGAGAGACAGCGCGACACCGGCCTGCTGACGGACCGACAAAACGCGGTGAACCGCAGCGGTGAACCGGCCGGCCGATGACAACAACACCTGTGCCTTGCCGCGCCGCGCCGAGCCGCACCGAGCGCAGGCTGATGACTTAAGCCGTCCTAACCTCCAAACTCACCTGAAGCACGGAGACGGCGAGCACCAGCCAGACGACGCGCAGCAGCGCCAGCTTCGCCATTCTTGCACTTGGGACACTTTTCCTTGAGCAGCGACGTGCAACACCCACTGGCGGGGGACTGTCGGGCCGAGCTCACACACTACACGCACTTCACGACGGTGGCACATCCAGGCACATCTTCGGGCGGCTGGCCCAACGCGCGCCAAAGGATCTCCTGCGATCTCGCGAGACGGGCGGACAGGCGGGCACTGTGGTCGTTGGTCCTCGGGGCTGTCACTGAAAGGGCACACTCACTCGCGAAACCCCGGGACCGCGTCGACGAGTCGGTTCGGTATTTCGGTTTCGAAGCGCGCGGCGCGAGGCTCGGAACGACGACGGAATCCGCGAAGCTGGTCGCACGCCTCACCGCGGCGCTGTTCGGAGGAGCACTGAGGTGCGCGCCAGAGCAACGGGCGGAGCGGGGCGGAGTCCGGGGGCGTGGAGCGGCGGAGAGGGGGGCAGGGGGGCCTCGCCGCGACCAGCCGCGACCGCGGAGAATTCCCCCACCCCACCCCACGCACGCACCTGGACCTGGAACCAGGTGCCCAGGTGGCCGCGGCCGGCCGGTGCAGTTCTTCCCCGCGCATTCCCGTCGCTTGCAGCACTTTTGCCAAATTCTCGTTCTCGGCGACGAGCGGCGCAAAACGGCAAAACGGAGAGGCAGTTCCGTCATCCGCCTGCAGCCATTCCGAGAGTCGTTTTCGTCGCTCGGTCCTCTCGGTCCCTCTCGCACTCCTGTATCTCCTCAAGACAACTTCAAGAAACTGATCAATCCCTTTCGCTAAGTTTACACCATGTGTTTCAGAAACCCCGTAGAAGTTCGAAGGTATGCAACCCGCTCGCCGTCGTGCGGGCGGGCTTGCCTCCGCGCTGGCCGACGGGCGCCGCAGCGATCATGGGTTGCCACTCGTCCACTAGTGCAGCTTAGTGCAGCTGGGTGACGACGTCCCCCTTCGCCTCGCCGCTCCGGTTGCGCTCGGCTTGCCCGGTCAACTGTCACAGGTGGCGCTAGCGTCGTCTATCGGCCGCCAATCAAACCATCTCGAATGATGTCGCTAGCCGACGAACCACTGATCGGCGAATGTTTGCGAATTTAGCGACATCTTCCTAAATGGTTTGATTGGCGCCGAGCGCAACCGGAGCGGCGAGTGCACGAGTGGCAACCCGTGATCGCTCCGGCGCCCGCCGACCAGCGCGTAGGCAAGCCCGCCCGCACGACGGCGAGCGGGTTGCATACCTTCAAACTTCTACGGGGTTTCTGAAACACCTGGTACATTATAAGGTTTTTAATAAACTTGTCACAAAAAAAATAATGAGGCGTCCCATAAAGATGCGAGAGAGACAGAACGACGAAAACGATTCCTCGAAATCTCGGTTCAATGTTTGTACCGCGAGAAAATTTCAATTTCGGAGGAAGAACTCCCACGCGCGAAACAGCAGTCTGATTTCCAAACACAGCTTTCGATTGGACCTTTGCCTTCGTCACTGTATCCCTCTCTCTGCTCAATTTTCATGTTGCATACGTTGCGTGTTTGGACGTTACCTCCAGTGCGAAAGTTTGGTACTTCAAACTATGTTACTTACAACTTCAAACCATTTAAAACTCGCGCCTCTGCTGCTGATGTTCTCATCTCATCCCATATTCTGTCCTAGCGATTTTGCATACTCCGCCTCCTTGCCTCCCCTCCTCCCCCTCTCCTCCCCCACCTCTCCGGAATACCTTTCTGTTTATTTATTTACCTCTATTCCGGACGGGGAAATCGACCGGATTCCACACTGATAAACGTTTCCCATGAAAAGAATGTGACAAAGGAGAGTCGCATGACAGCCTGCATCTCATTCAGTAATGGAGGTGGTGGATAGGCTCTATTACATAGACCAAATGTCTATCTTGTAACTTGACAGGGAAAACCTAACCTACCTCTAACAAATGCCGTTCTGAAGAAATCTCTGCCTCACTTGGTAGAAAGTATGATACAGCACTTCGAAACTTCAGAGCAATCCTTTACTGAATCCATCAGTCTATTTTTTCACTCTTTTCTCTCATGAGTGCTTGGCGATGCAAGCAAAGTGCCGTCCTAAACAAGTAGTTTGACACTTCACTTTGCGTGAACATGTCCCTCTTCAAGGCACGAGAATGGTGGGGTACTACTTGTGGCCAGGATGAAGGCTTTGATCAGGTATTATTAGCGTAATTTTTATTTCTTTCAACCTATTTCACCTTAGTTAATTTCACTACCCGCTTTAACCATTTCCTCTGTTTTGTTTGAAGGCATCGCTTTGCGTGTCTGGACTGGGTAGTAGTGGCAACGAGACTTCAATGGTGATTGTCGGAAGTCATGCCGGGACTGTGCGAGTATTTTGTCCCAATCTTCCTCCTGCCTCTGAAGCTCCAGGATACAAACCTAGTGACCTTCTCATCGAAGCCACTTTACCTCATCCCATACTGCATCTTCAAGTTGGCCGATTTATCTCGTATGTAATTATACAAGTAGTGTGGTTGAAGTTCATGGCTTGTTAGCTAATGACTCACTTTGATCTACATTCAGCGGCTCACAACAGTTTCATTTGGCTGTTTTACATCCACGGAGTGTTGCTATATATAGCCTAGTGATTCGTGGAGGCAATACAGATCATGGTAAGTGGATATCAAGTTAAATCTAATTTTTCATTTCAGTCTGCTTATGAATTTGTTTTTTTGTGCATTTCCAGGTGATCAAAGTGCATTAGTATTTGTCTATGAGCATCAGCTTAGAAGATCAGCTTATAGCCTTGTTGCGGGGCCCTTTGGAGGAGTAAAAGGGAGAGACTTCATTTGTGTTCAGTCTCTAGATGGAATGCTCTCATTTTATGAGCAGGAATCCTTTGTTTTCTCAAGACAGCTTCCCAATTTCCTACTGCCAGGACCTCTTATTTTTGTTCCCTCAACTGATGCATTTGTCACCTGCAATTCTCTTCTTCACATTGATAGCTTCAGGTAAAATCTTGTACATAAGAAAGCTCATTCAATGTGGCATGTCATTTTTCCTTTTTTGTTATTCTTTTCTTTTCTTTCATGACTACCAGGTATCAAGTGTTGGCGGATACAAGAGAAGATGCCAACAAGCAACTGACACCTGAGTGGAGCCTAAATATAGGGGAATCTGCTCTTGACATTGCCTGTGTGTCCCATTCGCCTTCAGAGGTGGACATTTTAGTTTTGGGAGAGCACAATCTGTTTTGCCTTCGAGACCATGGAACCTTGAAATTCATGCGGCGGTTTGAGTTTCACCCTCGGTGCTTTCATTCATATCGCACAGGTGCCCTCTTGCTTCAGTCTTTTTATGTCTTGGTTTTTGTAATTGTTGGTGCCATTTTACAATTTTTTTTGTATTTTTACAGCTCCTGAGGGACTGTTGATGACACTTATCGCCACTGACACTGGAACACTTCTTGTACAGAACAGTACCACTCTAAAGTGGTCGGCACAGCTCTCTATATCACCCATTGCCATAGCACGGGCCTCTCTCCAGGTAATAATTATGTAAATATGTTGGAGCATTGAACAAACAAAGATTGTAATATTACTGATGCTCTCCTCTTTTTATTTCAGGGCGTGGATGGAGTGATAGTATTACTTTCAGAAACAGGCGAGCTGCAGTGCTGTTATCTCGGAACGGAGCCCTCCCTGTTTGTAGCTCCGTCAATAGAGCCCAAACCCATTGACTATCAGGAAGCAGAGCGAGAGCTAAACTACCTGGGCAGTGTTATAAGAGCTTTTAATGACAATTCTAGTAGGATCAAGTTTCTCTACTGTTCTGAACATAACATCATAACATTTGTTTTAAAGGCTTGCCTAGCATAAATTGCATTGGTGTATTTTTCAGGCGTTCTGATGGCCAATACAGCTGCAGAGCGTGAACTCACAGTCAACGTCAAACCAGGTCAACATCCTGAAACACGAGGGGACTCAGATGTTTGCTATGTGGCTGTAAATTTGGCCCCTCATTCTGCTCATGCTCCTCTGACTAAAGTCCAGGTCACTCTTGTAGCTAAAGCCCCATTAGTAGTTGACCCACCAACTCATACAATACATTCTTTAAGTAAGTGTAATACTCAACCAAGGTCAACAACAGCTGTTACTGTTTCATGTTTTTTTTACTCCTGTTAACTTTTTTGTTACACAGGCGAAGCATACCAGGTGGCTAGCTATGTTGTGTTGAAAAATGCTACTGCGGAATTCGTGTGCTCTTTAGAAGTGTCAATCATGGTTTCCTACATGACTGCGTCTGGTATACCCCGAGTTCTGCATTCAAACTGTCAACTCCCTCTTCGCCTTGTAGCCCGCCCATCCCCTCCAGGCAAAGAAGCAGAAATAAAATTAACTTTCAACACCAATGTTCCTGTTGTCAACTTGCTTGAACTCTTCCCAGGTAATTTCAAATGAAATACACACTTTCAAATGTTTTATGATACTTACAATTTTGTCATTTGCTCTAATAAATTAATATTCTCTTTATTCCTATCCTAGAATTCAATGTCTCTGGAGCGGGTGCCAATATTATAGGATTTTCCCTCGGCTCCACTGTGGTTACTTTGATTGCTGCCAAAATGTCAACCCGTTATCGTGTCCAGTCTGACAGCCTTTTCCCACTTGCTCTTTTATCAAAGCAACTTGTCTATCGCCTTCAGCGTTTCTCAAAGAATGCAGATCAAAAATCATCATTTAAAATTACCTCATCATCACCCCTACCCGTAGAGCTTTTGTTCTCTTGCATTGAGAGCCACATGGGGAGTAGAAAAGATGTTTCTGATCTAAGGGTAAGTAGTGCAAGTACAACTATCTAAGATTTTGTTAAATGCTCATGACTCATATTTATTCTCTTTCCTGTTTTCTTGAAGGATGATCTTGGCCAATTATCTGTTCAATTTCGAGCAATTGAGAGAAGACTTCTAACAAAAATGAAAGACAAGAAGCCAGTACCACTAAATCAGCTTGATACTCTCCTATATGCAACTCAAAATGAAATTATTAGTACCAGTCATAAACTAGAAAAATCACTCAAGGTACCAGTCCTGTTTTTTCTTTAAAAAGTGCTACTTTTAAATTTATTGTACAGTGTATTGTATTTTTTGTGATTTATTTTCAGGCTTTAGGAAAATCTCAATATAGCTTGGCATGTGCTGTAGAATTGATTCACTTAATGCTGCTATTGTCTGACCCACCTCCTCAAGACCTGAAAACATTTCAAGCTGCTATGCCCTCTATTGTAACAGACTCAGATGACCAGGTACTGTAAATGTATAAAAATATATCTACCTTCACTTTGCAAAAAATTCAACAAACAAAATTAAATTATAATTTCTCTTATTTTCAGAGTTGGGAAGATGTAACATTTGCTTCACTCCAATTTATTTTGAACTCACACCAGAAGAGAGACCCCTTGACAGCAGCCCCTGCCAATGAACCTTTAGTTGATTTTTCTAACTTGAAAAGTTTGATAAACTCTGTGCTTTCCATAATGACAGCAGATTCACATGCTACTGGTACCATTGATGCTGAAGGTGATCAGGACATATTTATATTTGCTCAAGGCAATAACTTCCATTATGTATTTTCTCAGCTTAATGTGTGATATTGTAACCCTTTTTCATTATTTTTAAGGTCGTAAACCAATTTCACCAATTCATGAGTCTGAAGAGGTAGAAGAAGAACCTTCAGTACCAGCTGGATCCCGTTTGGCAGAGACAAGAGTACCGTCTGCTAATCTGCTTCAGAGAAACAGACTCCTTCCTAGTCGACCTACAGCAGGTACGTTAACTGTACACTTCATATCTGCAATGGTTTTTCCTCATGTTCTGTGCCTTTGAAAATATTTGTTTGGTGCAGATGCTGTACCACAAAACACCTCAGAGGTTGAAAGCAGCCTTGCTAAACTTACAGTTTCTGCTGCAAGTAAGCAAAATTCTGAAGATGAAGTCTTGTGGATTTGATCTACATTCATCTTGTGTGAAGTAAAATTTTTTTAACATTATTTTGTTTTTACTCTTAAGCACTTACTCTTTTGTTTCAATTCCTATGTTCAAGCTTGATTTCAATGGTTGTGGGGTTCTGTGAACCTGTACCCGTTATATGTAATAATTTTGAGACTACTGTCTGAGTGTGTCCTGAAGTTCACTGGCAATGATTGATTATAAGTGTACCTGTCTGTCTCACTAACCAAGACTGTCAGTTTTAATTGGCAGATTCTTTTAAAACGAAGTTCTAGTCAAGGAACCAAAAGTACAATTTGTATGTTATGTTATTTGTGATATTGGGCTTGGTGGGAAATAAGTCCATTTTAAATGATCTGACAGGACCAAAATATTTGGGTCTTGAATGTGACAAGCCAGTATTTTACTATGTGATGATTGAATTTTTAATAATGCTGCACTGACTATAGATAGGATAAAACATTGACAAGACCAATATTTTTACTGTTTCTTTTATTCATAATTGTTATAATTTCAAAGCAGATTTTTAAAAAATATGGCTGAGTAGCTGTTATGAAAACTTATTCTTCAAGTAAAATCACATTGTTTCCAGTGGGTCTCTGTCTTTTGATGACACAACAAAGTCAATCTAGAGAAAAGAGCAAAAGTAATGCATTATTACTGGAAAGTAAATCTCTTCTAAAATGACTGTAAGTTGTGAGCTACTGTACCTCCGGCATCAGATTTTTCAGGTGCTGAGTAGCTGCAATCTTCAAAAATCCTCTCTCTGAGTTTGAATGCCGTGTCAGAATGACATGAACTCCCTTGTGCACTGCGTCCAAGACTTCGTGATGTGACATTTCACCTGTGTATTCAAATAGAGTTAAAATCACTGTCAAGCCAAAATTTTCAAAGAGTGAATGTGCATTAGTAAAAATTATTCTATCTTTGGAGATGTTTTGTGTTCATTGTCAAACCACATTTTCTCCTGAAGTCGTGAACTAATCAATACAATGATTAAAGGATAAGATACGAACCTGTGAGGTAAAGATCGGCATCCACACCTTTCAGAACACTTCCTCCTGATCCAGCACAAAGTGCTATGGAGGACACCTTGCTTTCTGTGAGCAGATCAAAAGAAACAGGCATAGTTTTAAGAATGAAACAGTAAATAGAAACACAAAAGGACAAGTCTGAGCCAAACTTACCAGTGGTCTCTCCACTTGCCACAGCAACCGCAACATCTGCCAAACCAGTGTGCTCTTTGACAAGCATTACTGCAAGCTGAAGAGGAATTGGTTCCTTCAGCAGCACTTTTCGTCCTGCACCCGCATTGAATCTGGTAGGCATCTGTTCATGAATTCACTTTATTAATTTTCAAGACCTGACTAACAAACCAGAAGTAAAAGATGCCATTTACTATACCTTTGTGTGTACAGAGATGTCAATATCAAGTGCAGATCTAAGGAAGGGAATGCACTTATACTCCTCATCAATGTAGATTTTAAGCCAGACTTTTCCATCTCTTTGACTGGAATAAGACAGAACACATCATTTGATGTTGATATTATTAATTGAAAGACAACTTCAGATACATCTGCAAATTTACAAAATGATTATGCAAACACCTACTCTATCACATTCATGTTGCAGGGAAGAGCAGCTTTTATCTCTCCCATTGCTTTTTCAGCTGTTTCACCATTAGGGAACAAGGCGTTTACTATTTTACTGCTGCAGCCTTCATTGTACCGTTTCAATGGAGTTACAGAGGCATTTTTGCTCTCTTAAAAAAACAAAAATATAGCATAAGAAGTTTATAAGGTACAGATAACTTATTACGTATATTCAAACTATATTTGTATTCAATACTGATCATAAGTAATTTTTTTCTCACCAAAGGCACCTGCTAGCCAATCATTAACACCACCTTCAACACAATCCCATGCAGTATGGGGACAGTATAGAGCTATTTGTTTGTGGAGGAGAGTCCCAACAATTCTCTCCTGGACAAAGAGAGGGCACATCGGTAAGATATGAGAATACTTCACACAATACTTAGCACGGACAATGTTATTAGTTACCTTCCAGTTGTTAGAATTCACCGATTTTACAGATGGAAAAATCAGTGGATGATAAGATATAACTAGCTGTGCATCAACTTCAATAGCTTCCTCAAGAACTTCTTCAGTAAGATCATTAGTGAGCAAAATTTTTTTAATCTGTTGGGAAACAAAAGATTGGTTAATAAACTTCCGCAACATACGGACAAAACACGAGAAAAAAATTTTACGTACCAGTTTTGGAGACGTGTGCGATACCAACAACCCAACATTGTCCCATGATTCAGCCAACTGACGGGGAGCGAAAGTTTCAATTTTGCGAACAACACTTTCCAGGGAACAGGGATCGTTATAGTAGCTTTGTGAGAAGCTTCCTGTAAGTTCATCATATTGAATCAAACTGCACAAATGCTAAAATGCGATGACATGAGAGCCGGCCTCAGGTCCCATGGATGGTGGAAGATACAAGTACGGGTACATACCATGCTTTCTTTTACGTGGCATCGTTCTCAAAGCTTCTACAGGCCAAGCAAAGCGTTCAACAGCAAGAAAACACCTCCTAACAGAGCACAAAAGTGTCATGAAATCGCCTCGCCTCGAAGCACTGTGCACCAAAAATCAGCTGTAAAAACGCACAGTGTAATTTGTCATACACTACATAACACACAGAAACAAGCTATGAGAAATTAAAAGAAGAGAGTGCAAGCAAAAAAATTATTTTGAATGAAAGAGCAGAGCTCGAACTAGTTTTCTATTTTTGAACGTTGTTTACTCAATGTCACGACGTGAGTCTAAACCTGGCTAGCTAGAGACAGTATTAACATGAAAACTACGGGAGGTTTCTTCGGTTTAAGTGGACCTTTCGCTGCGTTATCTGGAGTGGCGGCAGCTTCTGCTAGTGTTTTCGGTAAACTGTTCTCCTCGGTGAGTATTAGACTGCGAACTGGGTCTAAATCAACAAACAAAATTTTAGATTCAGTGCCATTCCTAACCGAGAAAGTTAAATCGGCTTTGGCGCTCAATCGAGAATTTATCCATTCACACTCTAACCTAACCCTTGCCGGGGTCTTATTCTCAGTTCTTTTTCATTACATACTCTTGGAGTGTGTGCTTTGGGAATTCCCTCCCGTCCTGAGAAAAATACTGTAGCGCCGGCCTGCGAGTGCTCCATGCTTACCGGACGTTGCTCCCAACAGATTGAAGGAAGCCCGCGAAAGGAGAAAGGGGAGGGGAGGGGGTATAAGTCGGCCGCCGCGGGAAAGGTCGTGGGTTCGAATCCTCCCGGCAGTGTGCCGTATTTTATTTCAGCCTTCGCTCTCATTTTCAGGCCGGCTCGCCATGGCTCGGCGCGGTGCTGATCGCCTGCATGGTGGTGTCCAACGGCTTGGTCTGGACTCTGTTCGTCCGCGCGCTGAGGAGTTCGCAGTCTTCCCTCACCGTGACGGTCACCAGTGCCGCAGTCAATTACTGCTGCTCGGTGAGACAAAACAGTGTGGGGGAAAGGAAGGGGCGCACAGTGGGCCAGAAGACCGATGCCGGCGGCCAAAACTCTTGTCGCGTTTTGAGCTCCAGAGTCGCCAAGCAGGACTCAAACCGAACGTCTGACCCCACCAATGGATTCCTCGTTTGGAGAGCAGACCATTGGTAGGGTCACACGTTCGGTTCGAGTCCCATTTAGCGACTCTATGTAGCTCAAAGCGCGTCTTTTTGGCCGCGTCCATCGGTCTCCTGGCCCAATGTGGGGCGCGGTGGCGGATCCAGTGGAAAAGGGGGGGGGGAGCACTTTGTGCCTACTTACAGGGGCAACGTGTGGCTTTTTTCCGACATTTCAGGCGGTTATCTGCGGAGAGGGGGCAGAAACCCCTTTGCCCCTCCTGTTCTTGTATCCGCGCCTGAAAGGGGGTCGGAGGGGGCGAGGGGTAGGTTGTTGTCGCACCCCGTATGCTTAGTGCTGCCCGCAAGAGAATCCCGAGCTCAACTGACTAAAGTGCCGCATTTTTATCTCCTTTTCCTTTCCTTGTTTGCAGGCTTTGTTCGGTTGGCTCCTGTTCTCCGAACGCACCAGCGCGCTGTGGTGGCTGGGCTCCGGCCTCGTCGTCGCCGGCCTTCTGCTCATGAACAGCGGCACCCCCAACCCCGACGCCCTGCCCGACGACAAACAAGACTGAACTTCCCCGACAACGCATTTAGCTTCCACGTATTTTCGTAATTGTTTGACCCCTAACATTCCCATATGTAAATAAAGTTATTTTTTTGCTGTTTTTGTTTTTAAAAAGCGTCGACTTTCCGTTGTTTCGCTCCCGCCCTCGTCTCCGCAAAGGCCCGACGGCATACGTGACTTGCAACAAAGGGGTGTGCTGTGTGTTGTGGTGTGCACCAAGACACTAATGAGAGCCTGGTGGAGGGGGAAAGGGCGAGGGGGGAAAGGGGGGGGGGTGACTGATGAGCATGTACCGTGTCCCCACACCGTTAGCGTCTGCGTCGCCGTCATCCAAGCTTTCGGTGACCCCAGTATTAAATCAACGACGCAACTCCGGTGTATGGAAAGGCCGCAAAATGAGCCCTCGCGTTGGACGGTTGGACGGACACCACCCCCGCGTTGGACAGTTGGACGCCGCCCCCGCTTGGGGGGGGGGGCGTCACGAACAAGCCGGGTGGTCCTATCTCCTCGTTTTGTGTCACTTGCCCATTGTCGGGTCGCGTGATGTCGAGACTCGTCGCTTCGATAGTGTAGTGCGGCACGCCAGCCGCCCACAACACGGCAGCAGACTGAATCCGAGAGTCTTTCTCGTCGCTCTGTCTCTCTCGCACTCATAGGCGTCCCCCTCAGGTGCGAGAGAGACAAAACGGTGAAAGCGACCCTCGGAATCAGTCTGCAGCACCGCAGCCCGCAGGGTGATTGCAGGCCTTTGCAATTAGCATCCGTTCGATCCCCCGAGCCTGAGGCTCATGCCAAGCAGTGCTTTCGTCGCTCTGTCCTTCTCGCACTCCGAGGGACGCCCCGTCGGGTGGGGCTGCGAGAGGGACAGAGCGACGAAAGCGCTGTTCGGAATCAGGCCGCTGCACAGTGGGCCAGAAGACCGGTGGAGCGGCCAAAATTCGAGACGCGTTTTGAGCTCCAGAGTCACTAAATGGGACTCGAACCGACCGCGTGACCCCACCAATGGACTCCTCGATGGCGGAGCAATCCATTGGTGGGGTCACTTGTTCGGTTCGAGTCCTTTTCAGCGACTCTGGAGCTCAAAACGCGTCTCGAGTTTTGGCCGCTCCACCGGTCTTCTGGCCCACTGTGCGCTGCCGGCCCTGCGGCCCTGCGACACTGACACGAGGAGTTGCAGGAACTGGGTCGCGTTCCCTGGTTGGCGGCAGCGGCAGCGATCGCTCGGGGACCTCCAAGACGTACATTCAAGCGGCTTAATCTCGTTTAATGACAGTGGAAACGTAGATGCGAACGAGGATAAGGCCTGGGCCTCGGCCTGGACGGCCGCGAGCACGAGGGTCGAGTAGGCGCAGCACAGTGGCCCAAAAGGCCGGTGGAGGTGGACAAAATTCTAGGCGCGTTTTGAGCCCCGGAGTCGCTAAATGGGACTCGAATGGTACGTGTGACCCCACCAATGGATGATTGCTCTCCGAACGAGGAGTCCATTGGTGGGGTCACACGTCCGGTTCGAGGCCTGTTTAGCGACTCTGGACCTCAAAACGCGTCGGGAGTTTTGTCCGCCTCCACCGGTCTTCTGGCCCACTGTGCGCAGGCACGCTCCGCCGCACTGTCTCTCTCGCACCCAGGGGGCGGTCCGCAGGGGTGCGAGAGAGACAGCGACAAATGGGCTATTTAGTTCGCCTCGCGCCTGACGGGAGCGAAGGCGCGAAGGCGCGGGCGAGAGCGCCTTGGGGAGTGGTGGGGGGATCGGTTCGGGCTTCGACTGCCTTCGGCTGGACCCGAGACCCGAACTGGCCCAGCCGAAGGCACCGAACGCATCCCCCCACCACTCCCCAAGGCGCTCTCGCCCACGCCTTCGCGCCTTCGCGCCTTCGCTCCCGTCAGGCGCGAGGCGAACTAAATATCCCAAAAGCGCCGCGAGCGACCGCTCTGCAGGGCGCCGCGGGCAGCACGGCCCGGCCGTGCCCGCGACCCCGCGTGCGGCGGGGCTGACTGCGAAACCTTGTACCTTACCAGTGTACCCCACACGCGGCGAGCGGCCAACAACACTGTAACGGCGACAAGGCGTACCCCTTGCAGCCTACCCCGCGACACGCCACCGCACAGTGGGCCAGAAGACCAGTGGAGGCGGTCAAGACCCCGGACGCGTTTTGAGCTCCTGAGTCGCTAAATGGGACTCGAATCGAACGTGTGACCCCACCAATGGACTCCTCGTTCGGAGAGCAATCCATTGGTGGGGTCACACGTTCGGTTCGAGTCCTGTTTAGCGACTCTGGCGCTCAAAACGCGTCTAGAGTTTTGGCCGCCTGCGCCGGTCTTCTGGCCCACTGTGGAGCGTAACAGCCTACCCCGCGACACGCTACCGCCTCGCTACCGCTGGCTCGGTAGCTCTCGGCCCCGCAGCCCCTGCGCCGAGTGCCGAGCCCTCCTTTCAGAGCGAGCTGGCCCACGCGGCCGCGGCGGCCCAGGCCAGCCGGCTGGTTCGATATCGGGGATATAACGCGCGCTAGTGCACAGACTGCTGGGCTGGCTGGGCTGGGATCGCCGCGGTGGGGGTGGGGGTGGGGGTGGGGGCGCGTGGCACAGCGGGCACAGCTGGCTGGAGGGGCGGAGTGGCTCGCGCCGCGCCGCGCCGCGTGGAGGGCGTCTCGTCTGGACAATGGCAAACAAAGGCAAACGAAGCGCCGGCCCGGGCGGACCGAGCGGAGAGTCGTCGCTCTGTCTCTGTCGCACCCATAGGGAACGTCACATGAGAGCGAGAGAGACAGAGCGACGACTCTCAGTCTGCAGGGACGGAGAGCGCAGCGTGACAAATTAATTGGGACGTCACAAATGAAGTGCGCGGGGCGGGGCGACGAGTGGGTGGGGACGTGAGGCAATTGGAAAGCCGGGAAGCTACAGTGATAAAAATAAAGAGCGAAGGGTGGCAGTGGCGATTATGAACCAATGGTGGATCCAGAGTCAGCGTCAAGGAGAGGGGGAGGGGGCCAAGTAGCACTTTTTTACGTATTGTCACCGCTCAAACTGGCCTCACGCGCGGACGAGGTTCCGCAAGTCGCCGCGAGATGGCGCTGCGCGCGCCGAGCCGCCGCCCGCTCGCGCTGGCGACCTACGTTAGTGTTGTAACTAGTTGGTAAGCAATCTCACCCACGTTGCGTCATTTGACCGGCACGTGTTCGTTATACGTATTAACGTGGAAGCTTTCGGTCCGAACGTCTACAACGACCAACCTTGAATGACTCATCGAGTGCGGTGCGCGTTCACATGACTGTTCCCCTAGGAGGACGAGCGCCTGCTACGGCAACGGCCGTTCCCTCCGAAGGCCTAGCATTGAGTACATCGTTTGTACGACCTCTTTTTGTCCGTCCTGCCGAAATTCGTCCGACCTCCTTCCCACTGATATATTGTTCTACGACCTCTTTTTGTCCGACCTTACCACCGCCTCAGCCCCCTGCCCCCTCAACACTCGACAAACAACACATGGTACCCTCGACGGAGTCATATAAAGTTTGGTTTAAAATAAAACGTAAAAAATTTGAACCCTACGACCCTCTCCCCCCCGCAATGGGGGTTCGAGCCGCCTGCTTAACTTCGGTGTTCGGATGGGAACCGGTGTGTCCAGGCTTTAAACTGCTACCGCATAGTTCAGCTTCTGTAGGACCGCTATTGCCTTCTTACACATGAAGGACCGCCTTATGAGGGCAGCCGGCGATCGTAGGGTGACAGAGATAGAGAGACAGAGAGAGACAGACAGAGAAGAGGTTTGGTGGGAGCTTCTTGTTTTCGTAGGGTTGGTTGTGTACCCCATGGTACCCCCACTGTCCGGCGCTCCCGTACCGAACATACAGCGTTTTAGGCCAGCTTCAAAGGACTTATCATCGCCTCCCCGACAAATCGAGGAGGCACCACCCGCAACCACACACCGGGTGGTCTGGATTGATGGATCGAATACTCCATCGCTCCAGTGCCGAGGCCAACCCGCCGAAGCGGATTGCTTTTTAGACACCCACAGCGGAGTGGCCAGGTGAATGTGACTCTGACCACTACGCTATCACGCTGTACGTCCGGCCGAGTGTTGGACGACGGCTTTGAGTTGCAGTGGGAGGAAGGCAGTCGAAAAATGTAATGAAATGGTGAGTTTCGATCCCCGGACCCCGCCAATGGGATCTCACGACTTTACGCTCTCGGCCGCCACGACCCATTAAATGTGGAGCGGCGTGAGGTGGGTTCTTAACGCTACAGGACTCGACCGACCCGGTCAAAATTTTGCAAGAAGCTGGGGGAGTCGAACCGCCGGCCCTTGCACTCGGAATCGACGCCTCTACTCTCTGGACCACCACGTCCCACGCTCGGCGTGGGTTCTCGTTCACGGGTTTGAACCGCACTGGGTGAGGCAGTAAAATTAAATGGAAATATTTGTTAGGAGTCGAACCTCCGGCATGTGGGCCTGTTGCCCACGGCTCCGCTCTGATGGCCTCAAACCACCACCCATAGGATAGCAAGTCGAAAAAACTTTAGTGACGCTGGTATTCGAACGCCGGCCTGCGGTAACTCGATCTCACGTCTCTAACCTCTCGGCTACACACCTGTGATAGGAACAAAGCTTCCATCGAGTTTTACCACTGCTGTGATAGCCGAGAGGTTAGAGACTCATTATCAGATTGGAAACATCGGAATGTGGGACGAACGGACCACGATAACCGACAAATACAGTGCAATGAAACGTGAGTGAGAAGAGGAATGAAGAGCAGAGGACAGCAAATGAATGGCGGAGCGTCGGTCGACGAACGAGCGCGACGACGTAAAGCAACGTGAAGCACCGGGAGCTGTAAACACAGAGCCGCACAGAGCCAGCCAGACAATAAAAACGGCAATAAAAGCCAAGATCTCTGGCGACAACAAAAAGCCAGGCGGCGTTTGCTACGCCACCCTCGAAAAACAAAAAACAGAAGAAAAACGTAAAAACGCACCACACCACCTACGGCGCCGATGTCCACGCCAAGGAAATTGAAGCTTGCGGTGGAGGGGGCTGCTTGTGTTCGAGGCGGGGGTGGGGGTTGCCGGCATGCTCCGGGTGGGGCGGCGGGCCCGCGCCCGCAGCGCAGCAGTGTGCCCCAGAGCTGCCCCCGGGTAGCACGCGTTGGCGCCGAGGGCTCCGAGCGGCAAGCCCCGCGCGGCGCGCCGGCCGTGGTCTGCATGGCCGTCGCCGCGAACACGTGCGCACGGGCACGGCCGAGGGCTCGGCGCCACCACCATGGGCAATGGCATGAACAAGGTAAGGAGCCTGCCGCCTCGTGGGGCACGTGTCACGGACGGCGTCGCGTTGTTGCACCGCCTCGTCGTGCACGTGTCACGGACGGCGTCGCGTTGTTGCACCGCCTCGTCGTGCACGTGTCACGGACGGCGTCGCGTTGTTGGGGCGCCTCGTCGTGCACGTGTCACAGACGGCGTCGCGTTGTTGTGGCGCCTCGTCGTGCACGTGTCACGGACGGCGTCGCGTTGTTGTGGCGCCTCGTCGTGCACGTGTCACGGACGGCGTCGCGTTGTTGTGGCGCCTCGTCGTGCACGTGTCACGGACGGCGTCGCGTTGTTGTGGTGCCTCGTCGTGCACGTGTCACGGACGGCGTCGCGTTGTTGTGGCGCCTCGTCGTGCACGTGTCACGGACGGCGTCGCGTTGTTGCACCGCCTCGTCGTGCACGTGTCACGGACGGCGTCACGTGTAGAGAGCCACGTCCCCCGGGCGAAACTGCTCGAAACTATTCACGAAGCGTCAGTCACACACAACAAGCAGTGCAGTCTTGATTAGCACAATCCCTGAGACCCCCAGAGGAACTCGGCCATTCTCGCCTGACCTGCTTCGCGCGCTTCGCCCGCTTCGGCAAGGAGGACGCCTCTCCCGGTAATCCGATCAGCACATGCACGTCTCTCGCGGAACAAGCCAAGTCGGAGGCGCGACGCGCGTCGCCAACGGGTGCATCGCGACGTCGCACAGTGGGCCAGAAGACCGGCGCAGGCGACCAAAACACTAGATGCGTTTTGAGCTTCAGAGTCGCTAAACAGGGCTCAGGCCAAACGTGTGACTTCACCAACGGATTGCTCATTCGAAGAGCAATCCATTGGTGGGGTCATATGTACGGTTCAAGTCCCATTTAGCGACTCTGGAGCCCAAAACGCGTCATGAAGTTTGACCGCCTCCACCGGTCTTCTGGCCCACTGGGCGTCGCGAGGACGCCGAGACGCCTGCGGACTGCCGGTTAGGCAAGCCCGCCACGCAGCCGTGCGCTGCAGCCGGCTGGGTTGCCTACCCGGCATTACCATTACCATTACGGGCGTTCGTGGCGTTCGGGAAGAAAGTCTGTCTGTCTGCCTGCCTGTCTGCCTGCCTGTCTTTTTGTCTGTCTGTCTGTCTGTCTGTCTGTCTGTCTGTCTGTTGGTATGTCGGGCGGTCCGTCTCCTCGTATGTCTGTCTGTCGGTGTCGGCTTACTTCCGGTTAGGCGTCCGTTCGCCCGAGCCTCGCCTCCAGCACCACGACCGCGACCAAACTTTGCGGCTGGAAAACTGGAAACTTTTGGCAGCGAGTGTCCCTTCACGCCGCTTCACGCCCAGTCGCTGACGGCCTGACGGGCATAACTTTCCTGCCCCCTCTGCATTTTGCGATTCCGGCTGGAGCCGCGCGTTCCACTCGCCGGCCGAGTTGCCGCCGGAACGCTGCGGCATGGTTGTCCCTACACGCTAAAGTTCTTGGGATTATTTTGTTGCGAGTGTAGAATCGAGACCAGTTCAGGTGTGCTAACTGTCTGGAGACAATATTTTTATTGACTTTGGACTCCCCGTTTCGTACGACTGTCATCTTTTTCTTTGATTGAAACACCTTTTTGGACTTTTTACATTTTGAGCAAGTGCATAAATGAACCAGCCCCACTCCTCTCAAGCGGTCGAATTGAAAATGTATGTCCTAATTTCGGGTGACGGGTAAAATTTAACCAGGCCGGAGGAAAATGACACTGATTTGACGCCATAAAATGTGGGCCGAATTATACTAGATATCAAGCATTGCATATGCATTCGCAAAGTTTTGTTTCAAGGACAGAGACGCTGCGCCCTGCGTGTCCGAGATTTTATGGCAGATAAAGTTTGTCAGCAGGATCGGGCGGGAGTGTTGGAATAGGTTCTGACAGAGCAGAGTTTCTGCCGGCTCGGACCCGACACTCGATGGACAGTGGGTAATGCGTTCAACCGCAACCCCCCCCCTTTCCCCTGCACCATAAAACCGTGCATGTGCTCTCTGCTGCGTCGACCCAGCGCGCTACTCAGTCGCAACGAGGGTGGTGGTCAGTTGAGAGTCCGATGAGGGAAAAGGAGAAAATAAAAGAAAAATAATTCCAAAGCTGAGTTTTGAACGTGGGTCCGAAGACTTGGGAAGCGGTGCCTCTACGCCTTCAGCCACCATCCAGTCGCTCTTAGAGCGCTTTATGTCGAGATGGACGTCGTTCTTGGCGCGGTGCGGACTGCGGGGAGCGTGGGCCGGAGAGGTGTGCCAAATCTACCCCAAATATTGGTCTCTCCCCCCTCCCACACCGGCCCACATTTCCTAGCCCGCCCTACAGCACCCTACACCCTACATCATGCGTCATCCAGACAAATCATGGTCGACTAAGCACCACGCCCCACAACCCCGCAGTGTTCCCTGGCACCACTATCCCCCACGCCTCGGCCGCGCCAAAAAAGACGGAGAAAAGAATGGAGCAGTGGGGAAAAAATCGAAGGGGGGGAAAAGAACGCAGCGCGGGTACTTGAACTCGGGACCCTGCAAATGGCTTCTGAGCAGCAGAAGAAAGGGGAGGGGCGAAACGAAGTGAAATCGGACCGGGTGCTGTTTGTCATGCATTGGCTGCACTGCGGCGGGGCGGGGCGGGGCGGGGCGGGTGGGGCGGGTGGGCGGGGTGGGGCGGGGCCAGCAGGCAGAAGGGCGAGCAGCAGTCGATATTCAATAAAGAGAGGTACGCGGGAGGCACAAACTGACACCAGCGCCCCGCTCCGCTCCGTACCGCTTCATATTGACGAGGCCACTGTTGCCGGGCAGAGCCAAGGCAGAGCCAAAGCAGAGCCAAGCGGAAACAAGAGGCAGAGAGCGACGTCGACGCCTACACTGCCCAGCCCTGCCTTGCCTTGCCGCCCGTCGAGTCGAGGATAGGCAACCCGGCGCGCCACGGCGCCGACGGGCTTACCCGCTGTCTGGGCGGCGAGGCGCTCGCCACTGTGGTGTGCTCGAGCAGTGTGGGAGGGCCTGCTGTGTGCGAGAGAGACAGAGCGTGACCAACCTAAGAGTGGGACAGAGACAGTGATGCAGCAGGTAGGCCCTCCCGTACTGCGCGACACAGTGGGCCAGAAGACCGAAAGTATGACCCCACCAATGGATTGCTCGCTCCGGACTAGGAATCCATTGGTGGGGCCGCCGGCTGCGGCTTCTCGGTCCTTCGGCTGGATCCAGGACGATCCAGGACGATCCAGGGCCCCAGCATTAAGTGGGGCTTTAAAGATTCACGCCGAGCGCCTTAGCGTCCGCACCCAATCCGCACCCGTCGGATCCGTCTGGCCGGCCGCGCCTCCGGAACGGGGAATAGCGCTAAACGATCATCCCTTGCCTCCCTTCTCTCTCTCTCTTCTCTCTCTCTCTCTCTCCCCTCTCTCCCTCCCTCTCCGGCAACACGACCTTTGGCCTCCGCAGTAGGGTACCGTGCCTTTGCCACGCTGTCGGGGAAAGGCAGCTGCTGGCACTGTCAGGGGAAACGAAACGAAACGGGGGAGAGAGGAATTGCTCAGCGGTATTTCCGGCTTCGTCGAGAATTTTTATCGCGAGCACACACTGTAAAATGTTTAGATGGTTTAGATTGCCGCGTTTCGTCGCGTCTAACGCGCCTGCGTGCGTGCTTTTCGGCGGGAAACGTTCATGATACAAAAAAAGGGTGAATTTACCCCTTCGAGGGATGTGGGAAAGAGGGGGGGGGGTAGGAATTTTAAAAAAATCCACGTGGGTAAATTTAGCCGCTCAACACGTGGTGAAACTACCCTTGTTGTTTTCTACAGTGCACTGCACACACTACTCCGACTGAAAAAAAAGAATTTGTTTCTTGATTGATTTTTTTTTATTGCTGCTGCATTTCGTTTGGAGTGTCTTGTCTTTCTCAATCCCTTCTCTCTCCGACCGATAATAGCACATTCGCGAATTAGATTGAGGCTCAGCTCTTTCCGAGCGAGCGCGAGCCTGCAGGGCCCACGTGCTGCTAAAGACTACCCCGGCCCGCATGGCGTGGCGCGTCCGTCTCTCTCGCACCCACATACACTGCGTGGAACCACACTGAAAAACCAAACGTGGTCTAGACCGCATCATTGGTGTGGTCAAATGGATGCCATTTTGACCGCATCAGTTGGTGTGGTCTAGACCACGTTTGGGGCGTTAAGTGTGGTCTAGACCACACCAAACGTGGCCAAACGTGGTCTAGACCACACCAACTGATGCGGTCAAAATGGCATCCACACGGAGAAAAAGACTTTGCTGTGGCAACAAACACTTCGTTGGGACAACTAAGAGATTAGTTACTTTTTCCGAAACCAAGACGCTTAGCTGATCGAACTAATCATTCGCTTGTCTCAACAAACAGCATTGCTCTCCCTACGATTTCTATTAGTTGATGCAACAAAACTATGAATGTAGTCTTAACGTCATCAATTTTGTAATGATCATCATGAAACCTCGTTCTACGAATGCATAAACTTAGTTCCCCGGGACTCACAAAATTTGCTAGGGCGGCAAAATTTTTTTTGTCATCAGTGTCACAGTTTTGGGAGCCTGTACGAAACACCTGTTTACCCCAGCGCGTTACAACTGCTTCACGCCTCTTTTGTTGTAACGACGAAATTGTGAGGCTCTCGCCTAAAAGGGGTTGCAACCGTGCTCAGAGGCACGATCTCCCTGTGACGTCAGCATCAGAGCTGCAAGCTCGGAGAAAAGAATCGAGCACATCGAAGTCCCCGGATGGGGATTTGAACCCGCACTCTTCGTATTGAGACGCGACATCGCAAGCCACTGCGCTGCCGATCTGCCTATGCTATCATGGTCCGTCGCAGCGACTTGAACACTTTGCAGAAGCTGCGATCGTCCAGCGGTCCGGCGCTCGCGCGGGCAGCTCACAGCGTGAATCTGGTTGGGCAGAGACCCACTTCACGTTGATGTGTAGCTGAAGTAGTCATGACTTCGCTGCATCCTTTGATGGGTCGGATTATTCCATTCACCTCCGCCCGTTAAAATTTTGTAAGTCGGTTGAACTGATCAATTGTTTTATGCTTGGTCTCCCCGGGGACGCGCACCTTCAGAAATAACCACATCTGTAGAGAACCTGCACATCACGTGGCTCAGTTCCGTCCCTCATCGAACTCATTACTTGTAGCTTTGCCTACATGAGCCAATATATTTGCTTTCAGAACAATATTGGCTTCGTTCTCAGAACTAAAACTCAATCGCTCTTGAAGTCAAGAAACTAGTTACAGCAGCAAGTGTTTCTCGTTCCTTGAAGCTACAAATTTGTTTCAACTAGTAATCTTCTTAACGTTGCGACGGCAAGAAAAAAGTTTGTTGTCATAACCAACTTATTTTGCTCCGGAAAAATTAACTAACTTTTTCGTTGTCACAACTAACTTTTTTTCTCCGTGCATTTGACCACACCAATGATGCGGTCTAGACCACGTTTGGTTTTTCAGTGCATGCCCAGGGCCAGTGGTTCCGAGAGTCGTTTTCGTCGCTCTGTCTCTCTCGCACCCGTGGGGCGTCCCCATTTGCGAGAGAGACAGAGAGCACACTAAATGTTTATGTAGAATTTTGTACGTGCCACCTGCACGATTTTGTGCATGCGGGGAATTTGCATAATATTATGCGTAAGAATGCATAAATTTATGCAAATTCACGCACAATTTTATGCACGACGGCATACAAGTTTAAAATTATGCATCACCACGTACAAAATTGTACACAAACATTTAGTGTGAGACGAAAACGACTCTCGGAGTCAGTCCGCACGGGGAAAAGGACGACATTATGACGAGGGGGGGGGGTGCCTGCACTGCAAGGGCAAGGGCGGCGGGGCGATACGTGCGGGCCACCTACATTGTGCCCCGCCAGGGGGGAGGGGGGTTGGGAAAGGGGGAGGGGGGCGGAGCAAGATGGCAGGTTTATCCCGGGGATTAATTGAACTGCATGAATCTCTGTCCGGGGCGGCAATTTGCAATGCACGACGCGTGCAGAGCGGCGGGGCCGCGGAGCAGCCAGTGTTTTAATTATCGATTCCACTCCACTGCATGTGTGAGTGCGCACGCCGCTCTCTTCCACGCGCACCTCCACCGTGAAATACGGCCGCCCCTTTCGCTTTTGTGTAACAATGCGCAGAGCGCAGCCAGCGCAGACCAAAGCCGTTGGCGAATCCGTTTGCAATGCTAAACGCGGGCGCGGGGCGGGGTGCGGCGGGGCGGGGCGGGGTGCGGCGGGGTGCGGCGGGGTACGGCGGGGTGCGGCGGGGTGCGGCGGGGTACGGCGGGGTACGGCAGGGTACGGCGGGGTACGGCGGGGTACGGCGGGGTGCGGCGGGGTGCGGCGTGGTGCGGCGGGGTGCGGCGGGGTGCGGCGGGGTGTGGCGGGGTGTGGCGGGGTGTGGCGGGCGGGCGGTCACGGAGCGGGCAGCGGTGTCCACCTCCCCGGCGTCCACCTCCCGGTGGCCTAGTTCCGAGTGGACCCGCCG
The DNA here is from genome assembly GCF_012932325.1 of Thrips palmi. Classification (NCBI taxonomy): domain Eukaryota; kingdom Metazoa; phylum Arthropoda; class Insecta; order Thysanoptera; family Thripidae; genus Thrips; species Thrips palmi. Next base: position 9,866,155 of record NW_023144627.1, read on the forward strand.
CCAGCCCGCCGCCGACTGGGCCGCCGATCAGCGCCAGCACGGAAGAAAACAATTAGTCAGTTTCCCAACCAAAAACCTTTTTTTTTAAAAAAAAAAAAAAAGTAAAAACAACGAAGGAGATAAAACAGGGAACTTGACTGCTTTCACTCGGCGGCGGTGACAGTCGTGAACGGAACTGCAGGGAAACAAAAATCTTGGTCAAAGCATGGGCGTGTATACAAGCGCAGCCCCCGCTCGGTTTCCATCCACTGTGTTTCTGCGCGGGACCGCTGCTGCTACACTGTGCTATTCGTCGCGAGCGGCCTCATTGAACACAAGACCCTGTGATCCGTTAATTCTGTGCCGCAGCCAATCCAGTTCCTCCGACGGGCAGCCCTTATAGGGACATAAATACAAGACAAGACAAGGCCCGCGCATCGGATGGAGGCCAAGGAGGGGAGGGGAGGGGGGGCAGCGAGCGACATGGACTCGTCGTAAACCAGTGCAGACGGATGAAACTAGCTGAGGAGGCCGACCCGTCCGGGGAGCAGCAGGGGGGTCTCCGGGACCGCGATCGGATCTGGCAGCCCTGGGGGCGTGGGGGGGGGGGGGGGGGGCGCAGCAGCAGTGGGGGTAAGTGGGAGAATTGACGCAACTCTACTACGGCAGTTGACGGGGATGCAGGGGCGGGCCAGGGGCGGGTCGCGAGGGTGGGGGGCACCGGGGTCTGGGGCGGGTCGGCGGGTTGGGTCAGTCACGGTCAATTTCGGCCGGCAGCGGCCAGCGCTCTGCGTCAAAGAACAAGGAAAAGGAGGGTCCCCGCACGACCACCCACACGGACGGACAAACACACTCACACGCTCGCACTTAAACACACCAATGCCTCTCTCTCTCTCTCTCTCTCTCTCTCTCTCTCTCTCTCTCTCTCTCTCTCTCTCTCTCTCTCTCTCTCACACACACACACACAACACACACACACACTAACACACACGTACACAAGCGGTGGTTACTCCTCCGCCCCACTGACCCCAAACGACGACTCGGCCAATGGTGTGCTTCGCTCGCTCCGCTCGCTTTGCTGACGGGCCGCCAGTGCCGCTGCCGGCCTGGTCGATAAGACGGGATTGTTCCTCGTCGGGCTTTTGCCTTTTACACGAAGCACTAGTGGCCGTGCTGGCCGTGCTGGCCGTCGGGACCGCTTCCCTACACGAGACGCGGCTTGACGGCGTGACACGGCCCACAGCAGGCCAGAGGACCGGCGCTGGCGGCCAAAACTCTAGACGCGATTTGAGCTCCAGAGTCGCTCAACAGGACACGAACCGAACGTGTGACCAATGGATTCCTCGTTCGGATAGCAATTCGATGGTGGGGTCACACGTTCGGTTTGAGTCCCATTAAGCGCCTCTGGAGCTCAAAACGCGTCCGGGATTTTGAACCAGTGTCGGCGACACGGGGTAGAATAAATCCCGCTCGACGTAGTGTGACCGCGTGACCGTCGGCACGGTCGCCGCCCGGGGTGAAGGGCCCAGGGTCCCAATGTTGCCGTCGCAGCTATCGTTATCGTCGGCGATGGCGGTGTAGTCGATCGGGGAAGCAGCCAGTGGGGGCGCTTCGCCTTCGGAGGGAACGGCCGTTGCAGGCGCTCGTTCTCCACGAAGATCAGCCGGTGACGCGCTCGCCGCGGTCGGGGAGTCCCTCAGCCGAGCTGCCATTGCAGTCGCTCGGACCGTGGATCCACCATTCATTAGGAAATATCAATCGCCCCCGAATTGCTTGTTCTCCCACCACAAACCTGCTTACAAACTAGTTACAACGTTAACCTAGGTCGCCACCGCGAGCGTGCGGCGGCTCGGCGCGCGCAGCGCCATCTCGCGGCGACTCGCGGAACCTCGTCCGCGCGCGAGGTCAGTTTGAGCGGTTACAGTAGGTTAGCGGGGTTGCCAACCTCAGCCTGCCTACTGGGCAGCAGCCTCTCCAGAGCAAAGCACGGATATTGCTTTAGCGATTCGGCAGGCAGGGTTGAGGTCGGTGGAGGTTGGCAACCCTTTGTACCCTGGGTGCCTGCATGGCGGGAATTTTCCCCTTTTCACGTGGCAACACTGCGCGGGCGGCAAGCCTGGCTTGGCGTGCTGCTCACGTCCTCATCATCAGCTCAGCCCCCGGCGCCGCCATCGCCGTGGTGGAAGCCGTGCCGCGCCGTGCCGTGCCGTGCCGTGCCGGGGCCGCGAGGGCGCGGCGACAGTCACGTTTGTCGCTGAGCGTCCTGACCTGCCTGACACACTATTAGTCCGGCCGCCGAGCGGCCCACCCTCGCCGACGACGCCCCGCCACCCCTAGGGCAATCCGACCCTCGTTGCTGGACCCACCCCCAGGGCCTGTACACTGTACCCCCCCCCCCCGCCCCGCCACCCCTAGGGCAATCCGACCCTCGTTGCTGGACCCACCCCCAGGGCCTGTACACTGTAAACCCCCCCGCCCCGCCACCCCTAGGGCAATCCGACCCTCGTTGCTGGACCCACCCCCAGGCCTGTACACTGTAACCCCCCCCCCCCGCCCCGCCACCCTAGGGCAATCCGACCCTCGTTGCTGGACCCACCCCAGGGCCTGTACACTGTAACCCCCCCCCCCCCGCCCCGCCACCCCTAGGGCAATCCGACCCTCGTTGCTGGACCCACCCCCAGGGCCTGTACACTGTAACCCCCCCCCCCCCCCCACGCAACGCCGCCCCTTGATTCATAAATCGTAGCACTGCTCGCGGGAAGCGCCACCCAGGGGCGGTCCGAACCAACAGTGTGCCGTGCTGCCGTGCGCCTCGCCGCCGCTCCTGCCGGCAGGCTGCTGCTCTCCGAACTTGCCGAAACGGCCCACTGCAGAATCCAGCTTCCAGACCTCGACAGGTTTACGGCGAGCCCCCGCGTATAACTTTTTCTCCAAGTATTAATTCTTTTTCTTCGCGAGAATTAAATTTCTGCACTCTTCTGTACTTTTCTTTTGCGCGGGGTTTTTAGTTTACAATGGACATGATGACAACAATCATTCAGACAAGGCTGTCTGTCTGTCTGTCCGTCTGCCTGTCTGTCTGTCTGTCAGTTGTTTTTCAGCTGCGCCCTCCCTTCCCCTCCCCGCTGTGTCATGTGTACCGCGGACAGCCGGCTGCAGCCACACTGCACGACAAACAGTGTCTCGACACGTGTCGCCCTGTATTCCCTGGCGCGGCGCCGCAGCGTACGCCTTGTGGGCAAAAACAACGGAGATTGCGGCCGAATCATAACATTTTGTCCCAAGTCCCGGTGCTGCTGGTGGTGGTGGCGGCGCTGGCGGTGTGGTGGTGTTGTCGTCAGCAGCATGCCGCCGCACGACACAAAGTCCCAACACAGCCAGCACATGCCGCCTCGCATGTGTCGTTGGTAAACTGGACCGGGTCAGACCCCGTAAGCATCTCGCCTTCCGAGCAGCTTGCTCAACTACCACCCTTCTCCGCTGCTATACCCCTCCCCAATCAACCCGTCCCTTACTTACTCCCTCTCTCTCCTTCTCTCTCTGTCTCTCTCCCCCCACCCACGCACCCCCCTCCAACCCTCCACACCGTAACACCTCACCAAGGCGGCTTGCCACCCCTTCCAGTCTGCATAGCAACCCTGCATGGCTCTGTGGGCGCCCCTGGAGCGCACCACATGGTCAACAAACTCGCCTGGCGTGGCGTGGCGTGGCGTGGCGTGGCGTGGCGTGGCGTGGCGTGGCGTGGCGTGGCGTGGCGCACCACGGTGTTCGGGGCGCCCGGAATGTAGGTCAGTCGCATGCAGAAGGAGACCTCAAGGCAGGCCGGGGCAGGCAGCAACAGCAGCAAGTCTGGAGGCACTCACTAGCCGCACGGAGGGGTCGCGGAGAAGCCGCCCCCGCCGCATGTGTGTGTGTGTGTGTGTGTGTGTGTGTGTGTGTGTGTGTGTGTGTGTGTAGAGGGGGGGAGATGCGTAGTACTGTTGCATTTCACGGTTGAAAAGTGTGTCTTTATCTCAATACAAAAAAGCAGAGGGCAGAAATCGGTCAAACCGGTTTTAAAAACAATGATGATGTAATTAGGCAGTGTCAGCTGACAGGTCACTACCGAGGTGACTACAGTATTGTTAAGTAGCCCGAGTAGCTAGATAGCCAATCACTGTTTGACAGAGAGAAAGTCACGTGACGTTGTGCACAATGTCTTTCCGGTGGCACCTTTACTTTATGCCCGTACTTCCAATTATCAAACCTCCAATAATTTTATTTTCCAGAGAAAAAATTAATAATATTGGTTTCTGTGTGGCGGCCGAAGCCAAGCCGCGGCGTCGTTCGGAGCGGAGCGGACCGGGCTGCAAAGTGCAAAACGACTGGGCCCTGATTGGGCGCGCTGCCAAGTAGCGCCTCTAACCCATTTCGTCCATTTTGTCGCGTGACGAGACTGGCAAGACCGGCGAGACTGGCCAGCAGACTCATTCCGAGAGTCGTTTTCGTCGCTCTGTCTCTCTCGCACTCACGGGGCGTCCCGAGTAAGGTGCGAGAGAGACAGAGCGAGACTCTCGGAATGCAGGCCCGCCGTAATGAACGGTCAGGGAGAAGAACTCGTACCGGAAGTGCGCGGGCCCGGCGGGCCGGAAGCCAGCGGGCATAAAAAATGATTGGTGTCGGCATCGCAAAAAGAAACGAGAAGCGTGGAGGCAAATGGCCCGAAGCGCGCGGGGAAAAAGGATAATGACTGAAAAAAACGGCGTTTAAACACTGTGCCTGGCCGCGGCGGCGTGCAGTTCATCCCCTCATCCCGGCCAGATTTATTTTCAGACGGACGCGGCCCCATCCCTTGTCTCTCCTTGTCCCTCTCTCGCTCGCTCCCCCACGTGGCCCGGTCTCACCCCCCCCCCCCCCCCCCCCTCTCTCTCTCTCTCTCTCGCGCGCGCGCGCCCCGACCGCGACTCGCCCCGTCCCGGCCGTCCCGCTCCCGGATCGATGCGGGTGACCTTGACGGGGGAGCTCCTCTCCTGGAGTTCCGACGTGTCGCGAGGGGGAGGGGGGAGGGAGGGGTGCTCTGTGATGGTAAACGCGTGCATGGCCGTGTCTGTCCCGGAGGAGGGGAGGGGGGGGAAGTCCCACGGGAGGGGCCGAGGGTCCCTGGGGATTAGGTGCGGAAGGGCGGGGCGGGGCGGGGCGGGCGGGGCGGGCGCGGGGCGGGGGGGCGGGGCGGGGCGGGGCGGGCGGGGCGGGGCGGGGGGCGGGGCGGGGGGGGGGGGGCGGGGCGGGGCGGCAAATCCGGCGGACGTGCTGGACCTCTCCGAGTCGCTGGGGTCCCGCTCGGTCCCGCTGCACCAGTTGCCTGCCGTCTGCCCGGGGCCGTCTGCAGCACACTGATTCCGAGAGTCGCTTTCGTCGCTCCGTCTCTCTCGCACTCGCGGGGCGCCCCGTCTGGGTGCGAGAGAGACAGAGCGAGGAAAACGACTCTCGGAATCAGTGTGCGGACTGGGGCAGGCTGGCCGGAAGACGGCCGCGCATTTAAAAGCTCGTCGTGCGCCCCCTGCTGGTCCCCCCCCCCCCCACCGCGTTCTTTTCCCCCAGTCGCCTGTCAGCTGGCGGCATGATATATCGGTGTCGTCCTGGACCGTCCTGGACGGCAGGGCGCTGGCGGCGGTGGGCTTCCGTCTCCGCGAAAGGGGAAAGGGGGGAGGGGGGGCGCCTCGGTTGGAAACAATGCCGCGGCTGGCTTTCATTTTACAGGTGGAGTTGGCCAAGAGGGATTCATCGTCGTCGCCGCGGTTCTTCTGAGCGGCCTCGGTGACGGCAGCGAGATGACAGTGTGTCTGCGCGGTCGTGCGCTTGTCTGCGTGCTCGTCGTCGCGGTGCTCGTCGTCGGGGTGTTCGTCGGGGTTCTCATCGTCGGGATGCTCATAGTCGTGGTGCTAGTAGTCGGGGTGCTCGTCGTCGAGATGTTCGTTAGGGTGCTCGTCGTCCGGGTGCTCGTTGTCGGGGTGCTCGTCGTCGGGGTGCTCGTCGGGGTGTTCGTCCGGGTGCACATCGTCGCGGTGCTCATCGCTCGGGTGCCCGTCGTCGGGGTGCTCGTCGTGAGGGTGCTCGCCGCAAACTGCGCGCGCGTCCGCGGCGCGGACCTCAAAGAGCCACTTTTAATTAGTTGAGGCGGTGCGCCCGGCTCGGCCCGGCCCGGCTCCGCTTGGCCCGACCCTGCACTCGAGGGCCCGTGGAACTCTGCGGAAGGACACAGCGCAAAGTGTTCTGGCACCAGTGATTCCCCCTCCCACCCTCTTTTTCTCACCCCACGCACTGCACTAGTTGTGGCGCACCGAGTTGCAGAGACAGAGGCATCCCTCTCTTCCCACTGCCCTGCAGACTGATGCCGAGAGCCGTTTTCGTCGCGCTGTCTCTCTCGCGCCTGTACGGGACGACCCATGAGTGCGAGAGAGACGGAGCGACGAAGACGACTCTCGGAATCAGTCTGCAGGGCTGGGCAGGGTGTCCCGTTGCAGGTGCAGGGTGTGCCTGGGGGTGGGACGGAGACGGGCTGAGCCAGAAAGCCTCAGCCCGCGGCGGGTGCGAGCGGGAGGGCGCGAGCTGCCATTGGTGGGTCCGACAACTGGAAATGGTCGCCTTGGAACTTGGACTTTCCCACTGCAGGCGCTGGGGCGGCAGCATCGCACGGCTATGAGAGGCACTCTGCCAGCGCAGCACGGCATGGCACGGCACGGCACGGCAGGGCACGGCACGGCACGGCAGGGCACGGCACGGCACGGCACGGCACGGCACGGCACGGCAGGGCACGGCACGGCATGGCACGGCACGGCACGGCATGGCACGGCACGGCACGGCACGGCAGGGCACGGCACGGCACGGCACGGCAGGGCACGGCACGGCGCCCTTGCACCAGAATTACGAGCAATCACTTGGCTGTCTCTCTCGGGACTTTCTTTCAATTGCCTCCCCCTTTAGTTGAGGTCCGTTTTCCCCGGAACATATTCCCCCGGGGATCCCGGGGGGGCCCCCGGGGCGGGGTCCCTTTTCCTTTTTCAGGGGCCCGCCTCTGCTGGGGGTTAAAGCCCCCTCCCCCCCTCCCCTTTAAAAGTTGAGGGGCCCCGGGCCGGGGCCGGCTTTCCCGGGAACCCTATATTTCTTGGGAAATTGGGCCAACCAAAAGTTTCGGGAAAGTGCCCCTTTTTAATCAATTGGCGCAAAAAAGGGATTTTTCCCAATCCCCGCAAAAATGTTTTTTAGGGAGAAGGGCAAGGAGGGGCGCCGGGCGCTTGGGCTCGCGCTGGGGCCCTTGCGGGTGGGGGGTGGGGTTAGGGGGGGGAAACCAAAAACCCTCCCCCGGGGCTCACCGGGACCACCCTTTGGTTTCCGCAATGGAAAGGTCCCTTGGAACGGACTTTCCCGGGGGGCCCCTTGGGCCTCGGAGGGTTTGGGGCCTTTTGGGGCCAGAAAATCCCGGGCACCCCAAAAACAAAGGGGGGAAGGAACCCCCAAGGCAGGCAGGCCAGGAGGGCAGGCCCCCAATCCCCGGCCCATGGCAAAACCCAGCAAAAAGGCCGGCAGGCAAAACCCCGGGCCTTCCCCAGATAGAAAATTTCATTTGGTGCTTTTTTGGGCTTTCTTTAATTTTTTGCTTTTGTAGGATACCGTGTCAAAAGACCACGGCACAGCATCATTCCAGCCAGTGGTGGATCCAGGGGCGGCCCAAAGGGGCCGGGGGCATCACTTTTTGCCTATTTACAGGGGTAAAGTGTTGCTTTTTGCCTGCCGTTTAGGCGCCTGTCTAGGTGTAAGGGGGGATTGTCTCCCCCCCCCCCCTCCCCCGATCCACGCATGCTTGCAGCAAACTTACAACGCGTTGATTCTACAGAAATTTAATTCGCAAAACAGTTGTGAGTTATTCCTATGCAGCAAGTTGACCGAATTTCGCGAATTCCTCTCTCCCTTTCCTTCCGTCCTCCTTGTTCCGAGGTGTTTCCCCTGGCCTTCCCTCCCCGCGGTCGCCGAGGTGGCGCGCTATTGGCCATATCGACACCGACCGCGTCGCGTGGCAGGGGGAGGGGGCAATTTACCAAGGCAGTCGAGAGGTTTGCGTGGCCCAAACAGTGGCGGCGACATTAGCAGCAATCTGGTAGATGGATCCGGGGGAAGGAGGAGGGAGGGAGGGAGGAGGGGGAAGAGGGAGGGGAAACCGGAAACAATGGATGACGCATGTGGAGGCGGTTGACAGCATCGAAGTTGATTGAAACCAACGTGATCATGCCCGAACGGCGCAGTCGGGGGTGGGGGCGGGTGATGAAGTAAAACACGTATCGACAACCTGTGGGCATGACCTGAGCCGACATAACTCTTTTATCGCACACGCGAAACAAAAAAACACTTTCGAAAAGCTCATCTCCTTGTCGGTTGGCACTGATGGAGGTGGCGGGGCTGGGTGGCGGAAGCGCAAAGGGAGGAGTTGGCGTCGGCGCAACTTCCGTGATGCAGACCAGTTCCCAGGGCTTATCTCTATTCCATTATGGAAGACTGCTCAAACAGAAAGCCGCACACAGACCGGCCCCTTGCCAGCCAGGCAGCCAGCCCGCCAGGCAGCCGCAAACCCAACACTTCCCAGAGTCGCCAAGACCGTCGCTTCCGTTCGCCAGCATTGATTTCTCCCCTGAAAACTTGCACACGATGAATACCGCATTGAAACAAATTGGTTTTTTTTTTTTTGAAATATTTGAAATAAAATATGAAAAGTATCAGTGGCGGATCCAGAGTCGGCCTAAGGGGGGGCAGCACTTTTTGCCTACTTACAGGGGCAAAGTGGTGCTTTTTGCCTACCTTTCAGGCGACTATCTAGGGGTCAAAAGGGGGGGGGGCAATTGCCCTCCCCCCCCCCGGTGGATCCGCGCTTGAAAAGTATACACACTGCTACTGTGATGATAAACAGTTTTTTTCATGAACCACGCAGGCACACCCTGAAAAGCCATTTCTTGAACCAAGAAAATTGACTTGCCAAAGAGAATTTACTTGGAACCATTCAAGTAAATTCACTGGAAGCAAGGATGTTATTTTGTTCTAGAAACGGCGTTTTTTTGTGGCCTATTTGGGGTGTAGTTCGCGTTCTTCACAGAATGATTTCTTTCAAGATTGATTTTCTTTCTGGCGGCACAACGCTGCGCACGCCACAAGGCGCTGATTGCCCCTGCATATTGGCCGCCGTTTAATGTTTGCCGCGAGCGGCGTAAAACAAAAACAAACAACAAAAACAAACGAGGAAAGCAAACATGGAAAATCCAGGAAGGGCGCGGCGCTGCTAGGCGGCCTGGCGTGGCGCTGGCGACACCGTTCCAATCTCAGTCCTGCTCTTTGTTTTTGTTGTTTTTGTTTTTGTTTCGCCTTGTTCGCCGCGTTCATTTCCATTTTCTCGGTGTGCAGGTGCTGCCCGGGCTGTTCGTGGGCAACTACCGAGACTCCAAAGACGCGGCGCAGCTCGACCGCTTCGGCATCACCCACATCCTGGCCATCCACGATGCCGCCAGAAAGCTGCACTCGGTGAGTCGGGTCGCGGGTTCGATCCTCACCAAAGTTCTTTGTTTTTTTTGTTTTATTTCACGCTCAAAACCCTTTAAATTTTAGACCTTACAAAGAAAAGTGCACATAAGCTTAGTGCAAAGAAAATACTTCGTAATTTTCTTCCTTTTTCTCCGTATAAAGATCTAGATATGTAGTTCGTACCTTACATTTTTTCGAAATAATTCGCAAGGTTTCAAGCGTGTTCTGCATCAAATTATTTTATTCTCTTTTTCTTTCAGGACAAGCACTACCTATGCGTTATGGCATCGGACACGCCGGACCAAAACCTGCAGCAGTATTTCTCGCTGTGTAACGACTTCATCCACGGCGCCCGCTTGCGGGGCGGCAACGTGCTCATCCACTGGTAAGTCCGCCATAGTGCACAGTGGGCCAGAAGACCTGGAGGCGGTCGAGATCCCGGACGCGAGCTCCAGAGTCGCTAAATGGGACTCGAATCGAACGTGTGACCCACCGTGGTCACACGCTCTGTGTGAGTCCCATTCAGCGACTCAGGAGCTCAAATAACCGTCCGGGATTTTTACCGCCTCCGCCGTTCTTCTGGCCCACCGTGCATAGTGCCCGTCTGCGGGTATCGGGTCGATCAGTGTTGCCACCTTGCTGAGCCCAGAGACCGCCTTTGGCACCCGGTGCCTTTCCGAAGGGCCCCTCCGTAATTTATCGATTTAATATTTCACGGGCTAGCCCTTTGCGCGGGAAGCAGTGTGCTTGCTCCAAGTTGGAAGCTCAATTATTCCCGACTCCATCAGGGGCGCATTCCCGAAACATGGTCACCTTGAAGGCGTCAACCCTTTACGTTAACCTCCGAGATGGTTGCCACGAACCCACGACCACGGCGTGGGGAAAGACCCTACTCCCTACACCACGCCCACGCCCAATTTCGGTAAAAATGTCGGTTTTTCATGTTTGTTTTTTGTGCGTGTTACTGTTGCTTTTGTTTCCGTCAAAGCCTTTTAAAAATTTTACTTTCGTGACCCAGTGGCCCTGTGCTGCCGCCAGTCGGATAAGGCAACCCTTTACATAATGCAGCGCACGAGGCATGAATGTTTACCCGCGACCGCATCGGCCTGTTCCGAGGACGTCCCCGAGCCGATTAGTCGAAGTGCTCACTCTCGTTCCCCCCGACGTCCCCAAGTCAGCCGATGTGTTCATCCGTTCCTCTCGACGTCCACAGGTCGATTAGTCGGTGTTCATTCCTGTTCCCCTCGACGTCCCTAAGTCGATTAATCGAAGTGTTCACTCTCGTACCTGCCAACTCCTCAAGTCGATTAGTCCATTGTTTTCGTTCCTCTCGACGTCCCCAAGTCGATTAATCGAAGTGCTCACTTTCTTTCCTTCTCGATGTCCGCAGCCTGGCGGGCATGTCGCGCTCGGTGACGGTGGCGGTGGCCTACATCATGAGCGTCACGTCGCTGACGTGGAAGGAGGCCCTGAAGGTGGTGCGGGTCGGCAGGGCAGTGGCCAACCCCAACTTCGGCTTCCAGCGGCAGCTCCAGGAGTTCGAGGCCTACCGCCTCGGCGAGGTCAGTAAACCCTCCCCCTCCCCCTTCCCCTTCCACCTTCCCCATCCCCCTTCCTCACGTCCGGGCAGCGCCCTGTTGCTAGTCTAGCGCGCCTACGCCTAGGCGGGACCCGCCCGGCTGGGCTGGGCGTTGGCGCGTTGCGTGCTGACTGCGGGGCCATTGTGGGCCCTCTGCGGGGTCATGCAGAGCGACCGACTGCCGAAAGAACCCGCATGACCTCTACCAGGTCGCCGTCATGTGTCCCGGTTCTCTCAGACGGTTCAGCACCCAAAAAGATGGTTTCTTGATTTTTGATTTTCTTGGATTTTGTAAGAAAAATAATCTAGACACAAGAAACATTTTCTTAATTCACTGACGACTGACGACTCTCGGAATCATTCCGCGTGCCGCGGGCAGGCAAAAGGTCGGAGGACTTCCAGCGCCTTCCTGGAGCGGCCTCCAGGGAAGGCGCGGCAGGCTGATTCCGAGGGTCTCGCTCTGTCTCTCTCGCACCAATACCGGACGCCTCATGAGTGCGAGAGAGACAGAGCGACGAAACCGACTCTGGGAATCAGTCCACTGTCCAGCCAGCCGCAAGCGAACCCTCGTCGCGGCTGCCTCGGCCGAGCCGAGCCGAGCGCAGGGCCGCGTTGACGGCTCGCTGGAGGCCAAAGGATTACTGCGGACTTCGTGTTCCTGTCGCGTCGAAACGCCATGAGAGAGAGAGAGAGAGAGAGAGAGAGAGAGAGAGAGAGAGAGAGAGAGAGAGAGAGAGAGAGAGAGAGCGTGCATGCCAACACTGACATGGGAAAAAAACCACAGGGACATCGATCCCTCCCGACTTCAACTACCGGCTGGTGCTGCGCTGGCGTGCCGTGGCTGGCACGAAGGCGGGGCGGGGCGGGGCGGGGCGGGGCTCCCCTGTCAATGGCCCCGAACGGGCGAGGAATCGCTTCCGCTGATCGCTTTAGTGGAAGCCCCTTCCTTCCCCACGAAAAGTGCTCGCTCGGCGCTGATGATGTGCTTGGGCTGGCTCAGGAGAGGGTGTCATATTGAATTGGGGGGAATGGGGGAGGCGCGGTGACACAGTAGACCGATTCCGCACGGCGCTTCGTCGTTCTACCTCTCTCGCACCCCTAGGGGGTTACGCGGTTACGTCGTGAGTGCGAGAGAGATAGAGCAACGAGGCCGCCTGTGCGGTTCGCAACAAATAAAAGGGTTGGGGTTCGCGACTCACTCGATGCGATTCGCTTATTTACGAAATGGAAACATTCGCAGGACTGGAGTGTTTTTTGTGTGGCTTGCCTCATAATTTTTTGGCACGTGTCATGCAATCATCCTTTTGTTACGTGGAGGGGGAATAGGGCCTCCCCGATAGGTGATGACCCTCCCCGCCCAATCAGGATCACAATGCGGCCGATACTTGGGCAGTCCACGGGGCATTTACCTGTAAGTGTGATGGCTCAAGCCGGGGTATTGAACTGGCGAATGAATAAGCAATGCTGAATGCTGCCTACCGTCCGGGATGGGGAAAAAGGGGGGGGGGGTTACCCCTTCCCCACCTCTCTCTCTTCTCTCTCTCTCTCTCTCTCTCTCTCTCTCTCTCTCTCTCTCTCTCTCTGTCTCCCGGAGCTGGAAAGAGAGAGACGAAGATAGATTGGGTGGGATCACCGTGTCAGGCACGATGCGCGCTGTGAGCCCTCACGCCACTGTCATGGGTGCGCGCCTCATGCCTGTCCGGCCCAAGGCGCCCAAGGCCCTGCACCTGTGAAGGCCTGTGAGGCACACGTGGCCCCACGTGGGGCGAGGTGGCCCCGGATGGGGCGCCCCGGGGCCCTGCAGGGAAGGGCGCCTCTTGCAGCGCCAATCGCGTTTCTTTTCCTAAAGCGGCGGTAAGCCGGCGATAAGCAGCCGACAGATTACGAGAGTCGGTTTCGTCGCTCTGCCTCTCTCGTACTCGTGGGGCGTCCCGTGCAGGTGCGAGAGAGACGGGCCAAAGAAAACAACTCTCGGAATCAGTCTGCAGGTGCGCAGAGTGGGTACGTGAACAGTCGAAAAAGACAGCAGCACCAGCAGCGATGCAGAAGAAATAAAACAAAGGACAAGAGCAGTACCTGGAATTCCCACTTTAACCTGGAAGACCCCCTTTTTCTAGGGTGGGACTGACTGGGAATTCCAGGTACTGCTTTTGCCGTGCTAAAGAAAGACAGTGGTTCCTAGAGAAAAATTCTTTCTTGTTTTATTTTTTTTTTCTGCGCTGTTGGCCCCACTGCAGGCCGCGCCCCCTTGTCGACGGCCCACTCACGGCCCCTAGAGGGCCGGCCTGGCGATTCATCGGGAAAGCCCCAAGCCCACGCGCTCCACGCGCCCAGCAGAGTCGTCGCTCTGTCTCTCTCGCACTCACGTGGCGTCCGCTATAGGTGCGAGAGAGACAGAGCAACGAAAACGACTCTCGGAATCAGCCTGCGGGTGCTCATTGTCTCCCTGACGTGCCCCGGGCCGATCGGGCCGCCCCGGCCGAAACGAAGTGCGAAGTACCGACCCAACAGGCACAGCAGGCGTAGCGGGGCAAACAGCGCTACCCGCTGGGAGCTCCTTGGAGACCCGCCGCCGCCCTTGACCCACGAGCGGTGGGGGAAGGTCGCTAGGAAGCCCGTCCTGCCCGCCCTGTCCGCCCCCGCGGGTCTGGCCCTGGGCCTGGGCCGGGACCGGGACCCAAACCATGCCAAGCCCAGTGCCGCCCAGTGCCTGGCCGCCCTCCATGCTCCGCCACGCTCCGTGCCCGGGCCGGAAGCGCGACCCGGACTCCGAGAGAAAGCACTTGTGGTGCTTCCGGAGGAGCCGGAGCCGCTGGAGCTGCTGGAGCTGGAGACCAATAATGGGGCCGCATGCTCCCCTACGTTGCACCACCACGACCGAAAGCTGCTGGTATTCTCCTGACTCCCCACCACATATTATGCACCATGACTTACACTCCTTACTTACACTCACTTACACTCACTTGCACTTCTCTCTTACACTCTCTTACACTCACTTACACTCACACTCATTGGCACTCACTTACACTCACTACACTCACTTCACTCCTTACACTCACTTACACTCACTTACACTCACTTACACTCACTTACACTCACTTACACTTCACTCTTACACTCACTTACACTCACTTACACTCACTTACACTCACTTACACTCACTTACACTCACTTACACTCACTTACACTCTCTTACACTCACTTACACTCACTTACACTCACTTACACTCACTTACACTCACTTACACTCACTTACACTCACTTACACTCACTTACACTCACTTACACTCACTTACACTCACTTACACTCACTTACACTCACTTACACCCACTCACACACCCTTACACTCACTAACACACATGTGAAACACGGGGATATATGTAAGTACATATGATCCACTAAGATGACCCCCGTCGCTGGTTGTTGTTCTGCAGGAGCGGCGCCGCCTCAAGGAGCGCTACCCCAGCCTGGCGCTGCAGGCCACCGACGAGGAGCTGTGCCGCCAGCTGCTGCTGTCCTACCAGGGGCTGCTGCTGTCCAAGGACCTGTGCGAGGGCCGCTGTCCGCTGGGGCAGCCCTGCCCCACGGGCCTGTGCCGCTCGCCGAGCAAACGGTGCGTGAACAGTGTGGTGGGCCGTCCGAGAGTCGTCGCTCTGCCTCTCTCGCACTTCCGGGGCGACCCGTATGGGTGCGAGAGAGACAGAGCGACTAAAACGACTCTAGGAATCTTCAGTGTGGGAACAGCGCCACGCGCCGCGCCGACCTTCGCCGAGCCCGTTCGCACGGTTCGCACGTCAGCGCGTCGAATGGGATGCCTAGCCTCGCGGCGGTCGCCTCATAGCCGCCTTACGACCCTGCGGCGTGCATACGCCTCTGGAGCACTGGTAGAGCCGGAGCGTACTTCTACGCCTTTCTTTAAGCGTAGCTCCCGCCTATCTAAATGCACGGGAGAACTACCTCCCTCCCCTTGAAGCGTATAAAGTCTTCAAGCGTAGTTGTATGCTTGACTGAAGCGTAGAGGAACGGTTACGTTTCACCAGTGTGCTTCTAACCGCCGCCTTTGCGGACCATCCCCAGGACGGTGCGGCGCAAGTCCTCGACGCAGAGCCTCGGCGGCGGCCGCCCCACGCCGCCGTCGTCGCCCTCCACGCCCAGGATGCTGCCGGCCACGCCGACCGGCCCCGCGGCCGGGACGCCCGGGGGCAGGACGTCGACGGGGGGCTTGGTGCGCAGCGGCTCGTCCATCAGCTACCGCCACCGGACCAGCGTGTCGTCAGCGCCGCCGTCCAGGTGAGCGACGCAACCCAGTGAGCGCGTACGGCGTAGGGACTGCCTACCTCAGCCTGCAGGCAAGCGCCTGCGAACGACGCGATAGGCAACCCCGCCAGCACGTCAGTGCGACGGGACTGCCTACCCTCGTACCATTACCACTACGGGCTGGACCACAAATGATCATGCCCGCCCGGTTTGCCACAGGTCCTCGTCCCGCGTCGACCTGGCGCCCGGCGCCCTGGTGCGCACGGGTTCGACGGCGAGCTCCCTGGACCACCACGGCCACTGGGGCGGCCCCGGCTCTGGTGCCGGGCCGGGCTCCGGGTCGCGGCGCTCCGTGGGCTCGGCGCCCACCTCGCCGCGCGTGTCCCCCGCGCCCTCGCCGCCAGTGACGCCGGCCCACGTGCGCGCCCAGCACGCGCAGCACGCCCAGCAGGCGCAGCGAGTGCCGGCGGTGTCCTGAGAAAGCGCCGCCGGGCCCGTCACGGCGCCGATGGTGAGTGTCCGCTTTACAGTGGCGCGGAGCTGCTGGAAAGAACGTCACCGAGGGCGGATCCAGGGACGGGTTCAGGGCGATGTCGCGAAAGTTGCCTACCTACAGGGGTAATGTGCGACTTTTTGCCTGCCTTTCACCCCTCCGGGATCCGCGCCTGAATGGCGCTGATGCCTCCTCTCCCTTTCAGGGTCCGGCACAAGGCGGCATGGCGCGGAGGGCGTCCGTCGAGAGCCTCGACGACGAGGACCTGGTGGCGGTGGCGCCCATCGGGGCGTCGGGCAGCCCCAGGGGCTCGTTGTCCGCGGCCAGCACGACGCCGGTGCCGACGCGGGGCTTGGTGCCGCGGCTGTGCCGCCAGGGCTCGCTGCCCGCCAACAAGCACGCCAACCAGCACGCCAGCCCCTCGGCCTCGCCCACCAAGACGGCCATGCTGTCCAGGGCGCCGTCCAGGGACTCAGTCCGGGACTCGGTGCGCCGCAAGCTGCCGGGCTGCCCGTCGGGGTGCTCGCGGTGCCCGTCGACCTCGCCGTCGGGCTGCCCGTCGGGCTGCAGCAGCACCGCCATCGCGCTGGGCCAGGCCACGCCCGTCTGCTCCACGGCGGCCGCCATCGCCGCCTCGTCGCCCTGCTCCTCCAGCATGGCCAGCCTGGCCAGCCTGCGCAGCATCTCCGAGGTGGGGTCGGACGACGAGACGCCGCAGCAGAAGCGGCGCTCCAGCTTCAGCAAGACGAGGGGCGTGTCCTCCAGCACGGTGGGCGGCATGACCACGACGCAGCAGACCGTGGTGCACCAGGGCACCGTGGTGCACCAGACCACGGTGCGCGCCGCACGGACCTTGCCCAGCACCAACATGGCCAAGTGACGGCCTGCTCGCAGGGCGGCCGGTTCAAAAATCTCTTGGAGCAGCATCCACGTCGCATGATCTCGTAACACTGCGAGACCAAACGCGCGACGGGAGTCGAATCCGCGTTCCGTTTCGTCCGAGTCGAGTGCACGACGACCATTATTTGAAAGATCTGTCCTCTTCACGTGTAAGAGAAGCCTTCATGGCGAGTCGGGTCGTCTGCAGTCTCGAAGAAGTGAGTTTCCTTAGACGTCTGGTCTGGCTCGACGCGGGCTGACTCTGATTTGCAAGTCCAGTCCTTCCATGACGCCGGACGGAACGCACACGTTCCGGTGCGGATTCAAAACTCACCGAGTCACTGTACAAATTTGCGTCCGCGAAGCGAGGCAGTTATTTCGCACTGCGAAGGCACTAAGCAGCCATCCAAAATCTGGATTCCAGATACGATATTTTTTACGCGATTTTCCTCGGCGTTCACGTCGAACGGAACGTTCACCATTCATTCGCGGTGGTGATCCCACTTTACTTATTTATTTTCGCATGTAAACGTCGTGGCTAGTATGGTAGAGACAATACAGATAATTATTTTGTACAGGCATTGTTGTTGTTGTTCTCGTTGTTGTTAATAATGACATAGAAATAGGCGCAGGCGCCCGTTCAAAGTCTAGAAGTGTGGCCTTGTACACTTACAAGCGTCAATTACTTCAAGGTATTTTTGTAAAGTGTGTTAGAGAGAGAAAGATCATGAAAATGTTTCTATCCAAAATCGTTAATCATTGTGCAGAGCGGTCATCCCCGTTTGGGACAGAGCAGGCACGAACAACTTCATGTTTCCTTGTCATTGTTTCTTGAACAACTAACTTTTCTTACTTCCCAACATCGTATGCAATCCTGTGCATCTTTGCCAAGGCTTCCAGTTTTTATATTTAATTAACTCATGATACGAGAGTTACCCACCACCCTCTACAGTCTTTTGATTAACCGAAGATTGAAATTCTATTACAAGTAAATGTAAATCCCTGCCAGTGTAGTTCTTTTCTCCTCTGCGCTGGATGAGCAGTTCAATCAAGATGGACCTCAATTGAGAATAGTATTTCGTCGTGGGTCTTAGCCCAGTAGCAAACATGCATTCTTCTCTGTCTTAGTTAGGGTCTACGCCCAAAGTAGAGCTTTTTACGTAACGCACATCGTGTTCTGACATTCTTTGAAAGTCTGTGATACACTTTTCGTGGAAACCTTTTGGAAGCCCGGATTGTCCTCAACAATGTCCTGTTTTGTGAAGAAAGTGCTTAAAAACTTGAATCGAGTTGAAAAGGTGGGATCCTTTTAAAGATTAGTTTATTATTGTCAATTTAATATGAAGTGACGCTGAGATGGCTGACAATCACCCCGCTGACCTAAGAGGGGACATTATTTATGGCCACAAATTTATTTCAATTCTATTATCAAAGGTGAGACATGACGCGCCAGAAGCATTTTATTTACCCAAGTCCAATATTGGAATATTGTATTGCATGACCTTATGATCCCAATTTAATAGAAAATAGATTTGTGAACGAAATTTGGTACAAAATTATATGTGTTCATCATTATAGGTACAACTAGGTTCAATTTTTTAGACTCCTCAAGTAGATATAATTTGAGAGAGTTATTGAAAAGGGTTAAAGAACACTATTTTGGATCTTTTTAAGGTGTAATTAATCGTCAGTTTCTTCTCAAATATTGTGGAGTTTTCTCCAAAATATTAATGACGCTATAAGATAACATTGGTATTCTCTCAATACACTGTTGGAAATTTCCCTATTTGTTTTTCGGAGATTTTTTCTTTTGTGATTACAAAATCAATTATTTCAAACTGCTTAAAACATGCGAACGTATTGCAGAATTTTTGATGTGTTGAAAGTGTGCAGATACACTCCATTATTAGTTAACTTAGGGAATTTCCCACAGTGTACATCATTCATTATGAGCCTTGGCTCCGATAAGTAAGTAGTAGGCTTCAAGATGGGCGGAACTTGGGGCCACGGGTACTCTGTACGAATCCCACTACGGCGATGTTACGTCAGATTCGACGAAAACCGATGACATATCCTAGCCAATCGAGGTAGGGATTGAGTGGTGAACCAAACCAAGTATAAGAAAGAATCCGTAGAAAAAAAATTCAACTGTAGCTTCGGCATAGTGACACATGTAGGGTAACAACTGGGATCGCCGAGCCCGCCCTAACATATCGAAATTTTAAAAAAATATTTTCCCTGTTTCTCGACCCCGTTCATGCTCAATCTTTTTCCGCGGATCTTTTTGCTCGAAAGCGGATCTCTACAAACATCTGAGACGAGTGGCTTTTCGACTCTACATTAATGGATTTGCGCAGAAGAGAGTTGCAATTAAATTGACTCTTCCTTGCCGCGAGAGAACTTGAGATGAGTCAATTAGATAGCTTTAAATCGGCTGTTTGGTAGGTAGGTCCGCGCAGGCGTGGAATTTCGTACGTAACGTATAGTAACATCGTAATTTTTTATCAAGCCTCATATAAAAAAATAGTTGTAGTGAAATGGGTTTGCTCAGATGCCGTGGTGGTGATGCATGTGACTGGAGTGGTGTTTAAGTGTAACAGCCACCGCAACGGCTCCAAGACAAGACAATTTGTAATTGAACTAAGCAATAATATTCCTCAGGAGCAGGAACATGCCCAGGGCTCATTGAGGAATGCACAGAGTGAAATAATTAGGTTGCTCAAAAAAGGTTGTGCTCGCCAACTTTGTTTTGCAGTGTCGTGGGATTGTTCAGATCTTTGACCTGTTGACGATCGAGTCGGAGCATTAGAACTGGTTTGAAGTGAGTGAGTGGTTTTTTGGCAGTCGCGAAAGTGCCGCTGTACTGTCTTGTTTGTTATCGTCTTGTCCTCTTCTCTCTAGCCCCCAAGGCCGTCGAGTCCTTCCGGGGGTAGAACTTAGATTTTCCCTTTTTCTAAACCACGAGTTAGTTTACGAATGAGCACAAAATAATAATTCCGGTAAGCCTGTATAAGAAGAACCGTCCAGGTCTCAAACGGCAATGCCATGCCAACTCGCCATCATCATGTTGTCAATTCTGTAAGAGCGGCTCACGTACTGATTTACATGCCTCGATTTTTTCGAGACGGCATCTGTTTATTGTCAGTCGGTTGTAAGTGCTTCTCTAACTTCTTGTGGATTTCGGTTTTGTCAGTGTGGCAGAATGTATGGTTGGCTGGAAATCGTTTCAGGCGCTACTCTTTTTTTTTTTTCAAGTGTAACTGTATGTTTGAAGCAGCCTGGCCAAAACGAGTCGAAATGTTTCCAGCTGACTTCCGCTCGCACCGCACCCGCACCCATTAATCACTATAATGTCCTTTTAATAAAGCTTTTCTAAGAACCAACGCGTTTTATTCAAACCAACCCATCCCCAACAACTATTTTTCTTTGTTTGCTTGTTGCTATATTTTTTCAAAGCCCTGCCACTTGATGCGCGAGGTGGCAGGCGGCCACGCTAACCACCCATTTTTCAGTGTCACGCCTGGGAGCTGCAGTGTCCGCCTTGTTCCACTCACCAGGATTGGAAGGTTGGGGGGGGGGGGGGATAGAGGGAGTTCAGATCGGACGGACAGACAGTTTAGTTACTTCAATGATAAATCGATTCTGGGAATTTGAAGGTACAGTACAATGATGGGCCAATATTGGGCTGTACTATTTTAGTTACAAACATGCTGGCCTCATCTCTCTCGACAGACAGACACGTGGACTCTGAGGCGTAGATTTGCCGCGAGAGGCGCGTGGCTTTCAAACAGACACCTCCCGCCATTTGCGCACTGGCACTTATTCGTTCCGTTCATTATGAGAGCAAATTCAAATTTTTCAAAATTTGATGATCTTGTACTGAAAGCAGCAGTATCGGCAACGACAAATGAGAGCGTATGCAGCATTCCTGACTCCGCTCCATCACTTGGTTTGTCCCAACAACGGTGTTTTTGTGAGTGCAGGAGCTTCGCCGCTCCGCTCGGGTAGCTCCGCACCGCTGAGCTGCGCGGTGCTGCGCGGCTGCTGTGTGCAAAATGATGCGCTTGCGACACGCCGCCGCGAGGCGAGGCGGTGCCCTTTTTACTTTGCACTACGAGTGCGCGCCGCCAGCCGCTTTTAAAGGAATGCCAATTTAAATTTTGACGTCAGCCCGCCTGCCGCCGCGGAGCTTGGGGCACCCGTGGAGCACTCACTCCGACGGCCATCATAGAGCAATTACGGGTCTGGTTCGCGTGCCCCCTCCCCTCACACACTAAAACAGACTCACAAACAGAGAGAAAGAGAGAGGAGAGAAAGAGAGAGGAGAGAGAGAGAGAGAGAGAGAGAGAGAGAGAGAGAGAGAGAGAGAGAGAGAGAGAGAGAGAGAGAGGGAGAGACAGACAGACAGACAGACAGAGAGAAGAGAGAGAGAGACAGAGAGCAGAGAGACAGAGAGAGAGAGAGAGACAGAGTGCAGAGAGATACACTGGAGGGCGAGCGTTTGGCTGGTTTAGCGCCTGTGAAGTGCGAGGTAGGCAACGCCACGACACACCCGCGTTCGACGGGCCGACCCGCCTCGCAGGCGCTACGTCGTCGCTGGCGTCTCTCTCGCACCCACGTGGCGTGTCGCAGGGGTGCGAGAGAGACAGAACGACGACAGAGCACCACTGACAGTGTGGGGGATATGACGCTGGCGGACGGAAGACGGACACAGACGAGTCGCGAATTTGCCTGGATCCGGTCCGTCCTGGCTGGCTGGGCGGGCTGCTGGCTTTGACCGACACGGCGCGTTGCGAGATGGTTAAGTCCGGCAAGGTGGCGGTCCCGGCCGCTCTGGCCGCCCCGGCGGTGCAGCAACTGTGTCGCTTTGCATCGTCGGCCCGCGCTCTGCTCGCTTGCTCACCGAGCCGCCACGCTACACTGCAAATCTACACTGCAAAGCTATTACACTGTTAAGGTCGGTTAAGGTACTACACTGCAAAGGTACTACACTGCAAAGGTACTGCACTGCAAAGGTACTACACTGCAAAGGTACTACACTGCAAAGCTATTACACTGCAAAGGTACTACACTGCAAAGGTACTACACTGCAAAGGTACTACACTGCAAAGGTACTACACTGCAAAGGTACTACACTGCAAAGGTACTACACTGCAAAGGTACTACACTGCAAAGGTACTACACTGCAAAGGTACTACACTGCAAAGGTACTACACTGCAAAGGTACTACACTGCAAAGGCACTACACTGCAAAGGTACTACACTGCAAAGGTACTACACTGCAAAGGTACTACACTGCAAAGGTACTACACTGCAAAGGTACTACACTGCAGTACTTCACTGCGAAGCTAAGAAGCAATACACCACAAAGCCACACAACAAAGGTACTACGCAGCGAAACTTCACCGCGCCGCTACACTGCAAAGCTACACTACTGCAAAGCTACACTGCAAAGCTACACTGCAAAGCTGCACTGTAAAGTTACACCGCGAAGCTAAACTGCAAAAATACACTTTAAATGCACATGCGAAGCCACACTGCTACACTGCCAGCGAGACGACCCGAGAAGAGTGTTGTCGTGCGTCGGGCCGTCGTCGGGGAGTCGGGGCCGCTGGCTTGGCCGCTTGGCCGCTGGGCCGCTGGGGCCGCGCTCGCGCCGCCCTTCTCCAGCTGGAGGGACATCGCGAATGCCATCAGCCACTCCGAGATAATCGAGTACACCGCAAAAAGAAAAGAGCTGGCGATGACCGCGCGAGCTGGCCGGCCGGCCGGGGAAAAAGAAAGACAGCGCTGATGATTAAAAGTAAGCGAGGGCGCGCGGGCCGGGCACAGTGCCCCAGTGCGGCGCGGACTCCTCAACATTGACGTAGTCAGTGACTGGGCTCATTCCGAGAGTCATTCTCGTTTCTGTCTCTCTCGCACTCATGCGGCGTCCCGTATAGTTGTGAGGGAGACGAGCGACGAAAACGACTCTCGGAGTCAGTCTGCTGGTCCGGTTCTCAGCGCCGGAACCGTCGGCAGCCGACACCGTCGACGACGGCAAGGTGCCCGTGGAGTCCGCCGCGCCACTCACCGGGCGGCACCGCAACTCGCTTCACATTTAAATCGGTACGGTCGTTACCGGGCGGCTGGCGCTTGATTCCGAAGGACCGTTTCGTCGCTCTGTCTCTCTCGCACCTGCGCGGAACAACCCGTGGGTGCGAGAGAGACAGAGGCAGGCGGCTGGAGTGCGAGGCTGTTTTCCGGGCGGCCGTCTCGCTGCGTTGCGCGTTTGGCATTTGGACGGCTAACGTTACAGTTCTCTTCTTCAGCTTTCGTTTAACGCGGCAAGAAGAATGTCCGCGTTCCGCGGGCCCACTCTGGAAAATGCGGCCTCTTTCTCCAGGGTGGGTCTGGCACTGCACGGCGCAAACGCTCCCTTTCAGGAACTCCCTGCAAATCATCCAAGTCTTTGCAAGAGTTTTGGCCGCCTCCAACGTTCTTCCGGCCTACTGTGCATGGGGCCCGAATGGGACGGATACCCGGCCAGCCGATCGCAAAGCACGGACTATCCCGGGATTGTCGTTCGTTTGGCTCGCCGGGTGCGTCGTGCGTGCGACTGGGGTCTTCTTGCGGTCTCCACGGGGACCTGGAGGCCCATGCCGAGAACCTCTCGCACCTGCGCGAAACGCCCCATGAGTGCGAGAGAGACAGAGCGACGATCTCGGATTCAGTCTGCGCGGGTAGGGTGAGAGGGGGGAGGGGGGGGGGGTCAGAGAAAGGGGCGTTGGGGTTGACAGCAGTGCGTGCGATCAGCGCTGCCGTGACTTCCGAAGCCGGTCCGCTGCAGAGGTTCCCCCCCCCCCCCAGTGGGCCAGAAGACCGGTGGAGGCGGACAAAACTCCAGACGCGTTTTGAGCTCCAGAGTCGCTAAATGGGACTCGAACCGAACGTGTGACCCCACCAATGGATTGCTCTCCGAACGAGGAATCCATTGGTGGGGTCTTACGTTCGGTTCGAGGCCTGTTTAGCGACTCTGGAGCTCAAAACGCGTCTAGAGTTTTGTCCGCCTCCACCGGTCTTCTGGTCCACTGTGCCCCCCCCCCCTTTCCCCCTCGTGGAGCGCACCTGCCTCGGCCCTGGCTGCGCGGTGCGGTGGTGCCCGCTGCACTAGCACTGGGTGGCTGCGTCGCGCCGCGCACACTGCTCACAGCTCGCGGCACTGTAGGCGCTTTAGTGACGACCGGCCGGCCCGCGGTCCGCGAGCTCCCCGCCGAACGCCAGACGGAGAGGGAGACGACGGCGGCCTCGCGCACCTGGCGGCAACGACTCGCGGCACCTCGCCGACCACGCCCGCCTCTACACGCCCCCCGCCGCCCCCCGCCGCCCCCCGCCCCTCGCCGACACGCCGGCCGCCGCAGACTCCACGCGCCTCGAGAGATGCGCCGCCCCGGCCGCCACAACCCGCCCGGCTTTCGGTGAGACATGGCGCCCCGCGACAGGTGAGTGAGTCAGTGAGTGAGGGCACTGGCGCCACAAGGCGAGAGTTCCCACGACGCGCCGGCGTGCACAGTGTCGCAGTCGAAATCGTTGCCAACGTCAGACTAGGCAATATTTGGGTTTCGCTCTTGAGAAGTTGCAACAGTGGGCCAGAAGACCGGTGGAGGCGGCCAAAACTCTAGACGCGTTTTTAGCTCCGGAGTCGCTAAATGGGACTCGAACCGATCGTGTGACCCCACCACTGGATTGCTCTCTGAACGAGGAATCCATTGGTGGGGTCACACGTTCGGTTCGAGACCCGTTTCAGTCTGCAGGTGTTGGTTTCTCCGAGAGGGCGACCGTGGCATGCCGTACGCTTAGCACCCCACGCGAAAGGATCAGTAGTGATCAGTAGTCAAACGGTATTTGAAACTGCAGCGGCTCATCTGCAGTTCCTTTCTGCAGTTCTTTACTGCCCTTGAATTGCATTTAATGTCTTGCCGGCTGCAGTCGCGCCCGAGACTCAGGCCTCAAATTCGGTCCCCTTTATTTCTCATCCCGGGCATGGCGCTCTTGGCGCGCGCCGTTTGCGAGACCCGCCGACTGGTTCCGAGAGTCTGTCTCTCTCGCACCTCCGCGGGACGCCCCATGAGCGCGAGAGAGACAGAGCGACGAGGACGACTCTCAGAATCAGTCTGACTGCTGGACACTTTTTGAGCGTGACATTAAGCTGTTGGTCAAGTAGACGTTATCCTCGGGATGCGCGTGGCGGCGTGGCCTCCAGGGCGGCAGTGTGGCGGCAGCACGGAGAGCCTAATGAATCCGCGGCCGGCCGCCCGAGAGAGCCATTTACGGCACGACTCTGTCTCTCTCGCACTCACGGGGCGTCCCGCGTAAGTGCGAGAGGGACGCAGAGCGATGAACACGACTCTCGGAAGGAGGTGGGAGACGGGGAGAGGGGGCGAATTTTCAATAGTTCATTTCAAGGGTGCGAGGAGCGCTCGCTTATTCGGCTGTGATGTCACTCGACACACATACACACTCACACACACGCGCACACACACACACACACACACACGCACGCACGTGCACTAGGACAGACTCGCTTATACATATACTTACATACATAAATACACACACACACACACACACACACACACAAAGGCAGCTGGTCCCCGCCGGCGTGCCAATAGTGACACCGTGGCGTAGTGCCTGCGCGTCGCGGCGCGTCGCGGCGCGTCCCTGAGGAGAGCGCGTTGTCGCGTTGACAGTCCGAGTGGAGTGCGCGATGATTCGCACCAACTCCACCGGTCTTCTGGTCCACTGTGCGCGCAGAGAGACAGAGGGATGACTTGGTAATGCTGCCGGACAGTGATTTTCCAGAGCGCCCCCCCCCCTCGCCCACACTCGGCGAGCATCCCCCGTGGGAGCTAGGAATGCCCCGGTGATCGACCGCACGCCCCGAGGCGAGCCCCGAGGCGTGCGCGGCGGCAGACTGCCCACCGATTCAGACGCTCGGCTCGTCGCTCTGTCTCTCTCGCACCCTTACGGGCAGCGCCATGAGTGCGACAGAGACAGAGCGACGAAACGACTCTTTCGAACCGCTCGGCTGACTGACGGTACCGCGGTGTGGTGTCCGTCGCGTCACCAGAAAGCACTTGTCATCCAGTGAGCCCCGCGGCGGCAGCGCGGCCGCCGCTCTGGACTGGATCAAGTTCGCGGTTCCATTTTACAGCCGATGACACCTTCACTTTAAAACATATAGGAAAGTATAGGACACATTTTCACGACAAACCTAACTGTCTTCTTAGTACACACTTACAAACGCATGCTTGGCGCCGCATAACTCCATGCTAACACAGGTGTAAATGGGATCAGGATTTTCTGATCATTTACCTATTTTTCTGATAAAATTTGGGATTTTCTGATCATTGGTGCACTATCAGAAAAATTGGCATCAGAATTACAAGTATTTCTGATAACTGTGAAATGATCAGAGAAAAAGTCTGATCGCTAATAAGTGATCAGGGAAAATTTCTGATCCGAAAAGTGATCAGACAGTGATCAGAATAGAGTCATCAGAAAACATAGACATTCTGATAACATGCAAAACTATCAGAAAATCGTGATGTCTCAAAAATCTAGATGTCTGTAAAACAGAAAGTTTTCGAAATTTTGGTTTCAAATTTGGTGAGCGGTATGTTCGCAACATTTGGCTAGGGCATTTTCAAGGTCATGAAATTTAGACCATATCTTCTGGCATTTTGAGAGCTGATGGCGAGCTAGCGTGAAACGGATTGCAGAATTGGATCGGACTCAGTTTCGACCCCCTAGAGCCGTTTGCCTCATCTCCGTATCTTTCATGGTCGTGAAAATATCCTGAGTCAGATATCGTTACATTTCTGATAATACAATTTCTGATTCTACTCCAGTGGTGATCAGACACGAGGTGATCAGAGCCACGCTGATCAGAAACGTGATCAGGAATCAGGATAAAAAAACATCAGAAAAGGTGTTCGAAAAAGCATCAGGTTTTTTTCTGATCCTCTATTTTCTGATCCAGAAAGTGATCAGCGCTAGGTGATCAGAAAATCCTGATCCCATTTACACCTGTGAAGCATAAGTGTAAGTGTGTACTTGTCAAAGCATGCATTTGTAAGTGTGTACTTGGCCAAGTATGCGTTTGTAAATGTGTACTTGCAAGCATGCATTTGTAAGTGTGTACTTAGTAGACAGTTAGGTTTGTACACGGCAGAAACGGTACCTGGTTTTCTCAGGAAGGAAGCCTATGGTAAAGACATAGGCGATTTCCAGGGGGTTCCTGGGAAAAACAGGTACCGTTTTTACGTAGTAGTGTTGGTGTTAATTAGTCTTTAGTGTCGGGTCTAGAAAAACCAAGCGTGAATCCTAAAAATAATAACGTGTAGTAGTTAGTACTATGCTGTCGTTGTTGTTGCTTCTTGTTGTTGTATCGCTGTGCATGCCGCCTGGTGCCGATAGGGCACGCCAGGCACGCCAGGCACTGCATGCCAGCATAGCCTACCTTTCAGTGGGTCAGGAACCGGCCTTGGCCGGTGCATCCCTGCATCAGACCCTGCAGTTCTATGCAGTCCCTGCATGCATGTGAGTGCATCGCCCCCCCCCCCCCTATCTCTCTCTCTCTCTGCGGTGTCGGGTTGTGAATCCGCCTAGAGCTGGATTCTGAACAGCGGCCCCCGTCGCTCTGTCCCTCTCGCACCCCTTGCGGCACGCTCCGCGAGTGCGAGAGAGACAGAGCGACGAAAGCACGTGGTTCGGAATCGGCGTCCCGGCGGTCCGCGGACACATCGACGTATACGTCGTGTGGGGAACCCACATCAGATACGCCCTTGTTTGTGTGTGAGTGGGGGGGGGGAGGGGAGGGGAGAGGGGGAGGGGGGCCGCTGTGACACTGTGTGCGGAAGCCGCGCCCGGCGCCAAGCTGCAAAACTAATACTTGCACTTTTCCGTGGAGAGAGAGAGAGAGAGAGAGAGAGAGAGAGAGAGAGAGAGAGAGAGAGAGAGAGAGAGAGAGAGAGAGAGAGAGAGTATGTGAGTGAAAGGCATAACTTACCTGTTGCATCCGATCAGATAGCGAGCTGGCTGGCCCGCACGCACGCGTGCCAAAGAAGCGGCTCTAGGACTCCGTGGGAAAAGAGCAGGAGAGGAAAAGGACGGAAAGGGAGAGGGGAAGGAGGGGAGGGGGGAGAGGCTTTGACCCTCGGCTAGTTTCATCGAGTTTCATCGCGATCCAAAAGAGAAAACGCTGATGTATCGGACGTCCCTGCGGACTGCGGACTTCCCCACCGGAAAGCTGCAGGTCCGGCGATGCGATACGAACAGAGCCAGGCAGGGCCAGGCAGGGCCAGGCAGGGCAGCGAGTAGAGGCCGGCCAGCTACCGCGATTAAATCTATTTTCACAAATAATTACCACTTCTATTTATTTTTTAAAATTAAAATTTTGACGAGAATCAAAACGATAACTCGTATTTTTAACTGTTCAACTCGGCGAGATCCCCCGCACAGTGGGCCAGAAGACCGGTGGAGTTGGACAAAACTCTAGACGCGTTTTGAGTTCCAGAGTCGCTACACAGGCCTCGAACCGAACGTGTGACCCCACCAATGGATTCCTCGTTCGGAGAGCAATTCATTGGTGGGGTCACACGTTCGGTTCGAGTCCCATTTAGCGACTCAGGAGCTCAAAACGCGTCTAGAGTTTTGTCCGCCTCCACCGGACTGGTGGCCCACTGTGCCCCGCAAGCCGCAACCACTCACTCCAGCCAGGGACAGAAAAAGGCATCCTCGCCGCTGCCGTAAAATCTGCATAGTTGCAATACTAATGCCGCGAGTCGCACCTCCCATTTTTTTTCGGCTTTCCGAACGCCGCGCGCGTTCGCGTCGTCGCGTCCCTCCGCTGCCGTCGAGAGCGAAAGCGGAGCGCGTCCGAGGCGCGCTCGCGAGGTTTGTTGTGTGTCGCCTCGTTCGCAGACAGCAGACCGATTCCGAGAGTCGCCCTCGTCGCTCTGTCTCTCTCCCACCAATAAGGGATGCCTCGTGAGTGCGAGAGAGACAGAGCGACGAAACCGACTCTGAGTCTGCTGGCTGGCACGCAGCCTCCCAGCCCTGCGGTGCAGCAAGTGCGTGCGCTGGGCCCATCCCGAACAGTGCACGTCGCTCTGTCTCTCTCGCACCCGTGCGGCACGCCCTGTGAGTAGGAGAGAGACAGAGCGACGAAAGCACGCTTTCGCACAGTGCACTGCGCGGAGTCAGCCTGCTGACCGGGCTGCAGACTGAGAGTCGTTTTCGTCGCTCTGTCTCTCTCGCACTCATGCGGCGTCCCTTAAAGGTGTGAGAGAGACGGAGCGACGAAAGCACGCTTTCGCACAGTGCACTGCGCGGAGTCAGCCTGCTGACCGGGCTGCAGACTGAGAGTCGTTTTCGTCGCTCTGTCTCTCTCGCACTCATGCGGCGTCCCGTAAAGGTGCGAGAGAGACAGAGCGACGAAAACGACTCTCGGCAGCAGTCTCCCTGCTGACGCATCGCCCGCGAGGCCAACCTGTCAACCGCTAGTCGCGCTTGCCAGCGGTTAGCCCTCTGCGGCCGGACTTCAATTTGACGCGTTAGCAGCGCGTCGCTTGAATGTCTTCCGAGCCATTCCATTTCACTCCGCAGACACCGACCGTGACCGCCTGTAGTAGACTCATTCCGAGAGTCGTTTTCGTCGCTCTGGCTCTCTCGCACCTATACGCGACGCCCTGTGAGTGCGAGAGAGACAGAGCGATGAAGACGACTCTCGGAATCAGTCGCTGCTGTATGGAAAGTACTTTCTGGGCGCCAGTAGTCTTGCAAGCGATACAGCCGCGGAGTAGCCATTGACGTCAAAATGGCTATCGAAAGGTGACACCAGCCGGGTCAAAGTTCTGACGAAAAACAGTCATGAAATGACACGACTGAGGTTTACGCGTTGGGTAGTGGTGCGAGAGAGACGGAGCGGAGCGACTAAAGCAAAGATCGTCAACGGGTGGATCGCGTTGGATCGTGCTCGCCAACGTCGGCCCGGGTCGGTCCGGAGCCAAGCCCTGGCGGGCGTGGGCCGGCCGGCGACTGGCCCAGCTTCGAGTCCCGCCAGAAGCCTGCATTTTTGTCGGTCTCTGGTACCCTTCAGGTTCTTGAAAAGGAATCTCCACGGTATTTATGTGTGCCGTGAAATGTTAGTTGCGGTTGCAGCTCTGAAATCGCGAAAAAAAATTATAGCGCCGCCGGGACTCGAAGCTGGTCAACGGTTTGGGCCAAAACCGGCGCTCCGGTTTGGTTCGGAACCGACCCGAACCGACGTTCGGGAGCACGATCCATCGCGATCCACCCGTTGACGATCTTTGGACTAAAGGGCTGCTCGGAATCAGCCTGCAGACTGATTCCGAGAGTCGTTTTCGTCGCTCTGCCTCTCTCGCACCATGCGCGTCACGCACAGTGGGGCAGAAGACCGGTGGAGGCGGACAAAACTCTAGACGCGTTTTGATCTCCAGAGTCGCTAAATGGGACTCGAACCGAACGTGTGACCCCACGAATGGATTGCTCTTCGAACGAGGTGTCACCGCTCAAACTGGCCTCGCGCGCGGACGAGGTTCCGCGAGTCGCCGCGAGATGGCGCTGCGCGCGCCGAGCCGCCGCACGCTCGCGGTGGCGACCTAGGTTAGCGTTGTAACTAGTTTGTAAGCAAGATTTCGTGCATTCAGTGCGGAGTTTTCCACCATTCCCATTATTAGCATTAAGTGGATTCACCTGTCCCATCGCCGGCCCTAGGAATTCATTTGAGCGTTCCCCGCCCGTGGCTAGCGCCTGCACGGCTGTTCCCCGAGGAAAACATGCGCCTTCTACGGCCGGTCCCCCCCGTAGGCGTCGCGCCCCCACCGGCTGCTCCCCCGGTCGTCTTCGCCGACAACGACGACAGATTCGAAGGCGACATCGGGATCCTGGGCCCTTTTACCCGGGTGGCGACCGTGCCGGCGGTCACAGAGGGATCCGTTGGTGGGGTCACACGTCGAGGGGTCGTATTCAAAGAATCTTATCTGCGCGTTCCCCCCCAGAGAATCTTATCTTAAACGCAGGCAAATTCCACTCAGTTTGACCATTTGATACAGCTACAAATCAAAATAATTTGTGATTTAATTCATTGAAATGTGAAGATGAATGATCAAAGAAACCAAAAGTGCGTGTAGAAATACATTCCGCTTACTCTCGTATCCGTCACAAATGGTCAAAATGTGTGAAATTCGCTTGCGTTTAAGATAAGATTGTCTTGGGGGGAACGCCCAGATAAGATTCTTTGAATAGGACCCCTCGACGTTCGGTTCGAGGCCTGTTAAGCGACTCTAGAGCACAAAACGCGTCTAGTGTTTTGTCCATCTCCACCGGTCTTCTGGCCCACTGCGTGACGCCCTATGAGTGGGAGAGAGACGGAGCGACGAAAACGACTTGCAGAATCATTCCACTGCAGCGGCCTGCAGCGTCGGAGTCAGGGCCGGCCGGGGGCCTTCGGACTGCCTTCAGGCTGACTGCACTGGCGGCCCTTGTCCAGGGGATCCCAGTTCCCACAGAACAGTGTACCAGTGTAACGTCCCACAGCCGGTGCGTGCGGCACTGCCCCTGCAGACTGATTCCGAGAGTCGTTTTCGTCGCTCTGTCCCTCTCGCACTCGCGGCTCGTCCCGCGGGGGTGCGAGAGAGACAGAGCGACGAAAACGACTCTAAGTGTGCATGGCTCTGCATGGCTCCGCACCGGTAAAACTGAAGCGTAGTTGTATGCTTGATTCAAGCATACAACTACGCTTGAAGACTTTACGCTTGACGTCAAGCGTAGAGAAGAAATTCTCCCATGCATTTAGATAGGCGGGAGAGGGGCAAAATGTAGAACTATGCTTGAAGCCGAGCGTAGTTCTACTACGCTTGAAGAAAGGCGTAAAACTACGCTTGAGTTCTACCAGTGCGCCGCGCTGCGTGACGGAAAGTGACCAAAGTGACCACCAAGTGAGCCTGCCCGGTGGACGGGACGGACAAGTGGCGCGGTTATTACGGCATTTAGGATCCACGCGCCGGAAGACCTGGACAAGGACCTGGACGTGGACCTGGACGCCGTGCTGGCCGTGCCAGAGAAGAGGCCTCATCCCGGCGTCCTGCCGTGGACTCGGAAAACCCTCGGCCGGAAATAGGCTCCAAGTTTCACGCATTCCTCCCATTGTTTCCGTAAACTGCATTCGCAGTGCGGGGAGGATGGTCAGATGGTCGCAAAGGCTTTGGCTGTGGCTTTCCACAGTGTGCCAGAAGACCGATGGAGGCGGTCAAAATCCCCGACGCGTTTCGAGCTCCAGAGTCGCTAGACGGGACTCGAACCGAACGTGTCACCCCACCAATGGATTGCTCTCCGAACGAGGAATCCATTGGTGGGGTCACACGTTCGGTTCGAGTCCTGTTTAGCGACTCTGGAGCTCAAAACGCGTCTGGAGTTTCAGCCGCCGGCGCCAGTCTTCTGGTCCACTGTGCGCAGGTTTCGCGACGACGCACTGGACACCTGCCTCGCGCTTCGCGGCGCGGAGGGCGCTCCCTTGCGCCGCTCGCCGGGACTCCGGGACTCCGCGAGGCAGGAGGCTGATGGCTGATTCCGAACACTGTCTCTCTCGCACTCGAGGGGCGATCCGTTGGGTGCGAGAGAGACAGAGCGACTGTTCGGAGTGAGCCTGCACTGCAGGCACTGCAGGCGCTGCTACTCCGCGGCGACTGCTGCAAATCAGGGTCGCCTCCGAGTCACGCAGTCACGGCCGTGCCGGAGCCCAGTGTCTTGTTTGTCGTCGACGTCGTCGGCCACACTGGAAGTGCCCCTGGCGGGCTGCAGCCTGCGGCCTGCCATCGCCTGCACTGTAAATCCATGGGCAAGTTTCCTTGCCACTCCACTTTCACGTCACTCCACTCTAAATCGCTCTAAATGCAGAAATTTGGGCGTGAATCGCCCTCTGAGAGCCTCAAAATTCGGCACTCGGACGGCCTGGGTCGCCCAATTTTGGCATTTTCATAGGGCGACCCGGACCCGGGGCCAGAAGACCAAAAATGTCGGCGTTCAAAACGGAGTGGCACTGCCACTGGAGTGGCAAGGAAACTAAGCGATGGCTTTGCAGCGCGTTGCAGCGCCGCGCGGGTTCGGGGCGTCAGTCCCAGCCGCCACTCCTTCTTCTCAAGGGTCATGTCGTTGCGCAGGATGGCGGTGTGCTTGGCGGTGCTGGCGGTGGCCTCCGCGGCCGCCGCGTCCGCCTCGGCCAGCTTGTCCAGCGCCAGCACGCGCGCCCCTTCGGCCCCCTCCAGGCCCAGCGCCGCGCTGGAGCGCTCCTCGCAGGTCGGCTTCCTGGAGAGCAGCATCCTGGGCGTGCTGCCCTCGGCCATGCTCACGCGCTACTTGTCCCGGCTGCGGCTGGGCGGCGCGCTGCACGAGCCGCAGGTCCTCATGAGCACGGTGAGTGGAAGAAGCAGAGCCAGTGGCGCCAGTGGCGGATCCAGAGCCGGCATTCGGGGTGACGCACAGTGGGCTGGAAGACCGGCGCGGGTGGCCGAAACGCCAGACGCGTTTTGAGTCCAGAGTCGCTAAATGGGATTCGAACCGTACATGTGACCCCACCAATGGATTCCTCGTTCGTAGAGCAATCCATTGGTGGGGTCACACGTACGGTTCGAGTCCCATTTAGCGACTCTGGAGCTCAAAACCTGTCCAGGATTTTGACCGCCTGCGCCGGTCTTCTAGCCCACTGTGGGACGGTGGTCAGATGCCCCCTCGGCCCCAAGCAGCCACCTGACTGGTGGGCAAAAGGACCCTCGTTGCCCCCGTTAGTAGGCAAACAGCGCTACGTTGTCCCTCCCTCAGGCCGGCTGTGGATCCACCACACTGGCGAGAAGGAGAACCAGAAGCAGAGGGAGAATGAGGCGGTAAACGCGTTTCCCGCGCGACGTGCACGACGTGCCGGACGCGCTGACTCGATCCTCTCGGCGTGCAGGAGGAGCTGATCAGGCGCGAGGGCTACCCCGTGGAGACGTACACCGTGCGCACCAAGGACGGCTACATGCCACTGCTGGTCCGCATCCCCCGCGGCCGCCAGGACCGCCAGGACGCCGACAACGCCTCGGCCCGCGGCGCGCCCCCCAAGGCCTCCAAGGCCCCCAAGGCCACCAAGCAGGCGGGGCGGCCCGTGCTCATCACGCACGGCGTGCTGCAGTGCTCCGACAACTGGGTGCTGCGCGGCAGAGACCACGACCTCCGTGAGCATCCTTAGAGCACGTTTGAGCGTCATGTTACCTTAGTTTTGCCGCGGGGTGCGACGTCTAGCTGGTCCGGTCCAGCAGTTTGCGGCGGCTCTGACTCAGATTGTTGTTCCTGTTGGCAGCGTTCCTGCTGGCCGACGCGGGGTACGACGTCTGGCTGGCCAACACCCGCGGCTCCACGTACTCCCGCAAGCACGAGAAGTACTCCGACTCCGACTACCGTTTCTGGGACTTCACGTACGTCACGAGCCTCGGCTAGCCTCGGCGGTCCGTTCGTGTTCGAGAATGCATTTTGAGGGACTTGGCATGCTTCCAGACTGCACGAGCCAGGGGTGTACGACCTGCCGGCCTTCATGGACAAGGTGCTGAACACGACGGGCGCGTCCAAGCTGCACTACATCGGCCACTCCATGGGCACCACCATCTTCTACATCCTGGGCTCCACGCGGCCCGACCTCATGTCGCGGGTGCGGCTCGCAGTGCACCTGGCGCCCGTCACCTACTGGAGCCGCATCCAGAGCCCCCTGGCCAAGCGGGCCTTCCAGGCCGCCTCCGTGCTCAAGGTGCAACACGTGCAACACCGGCACCCTCAGCCGGCACGACTGGCGCCGGCGGCCAAAGTTCTAGACGCGTTTTGAGCTCCAGAGTCGCTAAATGGGATTCGAACCGAACGTGTGACCCCACCAATGGATTGTTCTCCGAACGAGGAATCCATTGGTGGGGTCACACGTTCGGTTCGAGTCCCATTTTGCGACTCTAGAGCTCAAAACGCCCCAGTATTCCTCCCCCAGTATTCCTCACACATATCCCCACGATGCACCAGTGTCAAGGTGGCTGGCTGCCAATCTCAGCTTGCCTTCTCTGCAACTCCTCGAGAGCAAAGCCCAGTTATTGCCTGCTAGGCAGGCTGAGGTTGGCAACCCTTTCTACACAGGTGCATCGTGGTACAATTTTTGCCCGCGTACGTGGCAACATTGCGCGGTCCACCGCACTGGGATGTTCCCCAGGTGTCCCTCCCTCGGTCGTTCACCAACTCCTTGTTGTCGCAGAGACTGAACATGCCGATGCTGTTCGACAACTACTTCTCCCGCAGCAATCGCTCCGTCGTCATGGCCGACGTGCTGTGCCGGGACGGGTCCCCCGTGCAGGGGCTGTGCGCCGAGGCCCTGTTCGGCATCGTCGGCTCCAACAAGGCCCAGCTCAACATGGTGAGCCTCAGCCCTTCCTGGAGGGGTGTGACAATTGGGTTGCCTACTAGTCAGGCGGTTCAAAGTTTAAACCGCCGAAACAATGTTCAAGCCGCCAAGGCTTGAATGGAGGATGACTAGTGGGTTGCCTACTTGTCAGGCGGTTTGTTTCCTGAGCGGTTCAACGGCGGAATAACTGCTGCTGGGTTCCCTACTTGTCAGGCGGTATGTTTCCTGAGCAGTAAGGGGAATGACAATTGGGTTGCCTACTCGTCAGGCGTTTCGTTTCCTGCGCAGTTCCACAGGCGGATAGATGACAGTTGGGTTGCCTACTTGTCAGGCGATTCATTTCTCTAGCTTTTTCGCCCACACGACTTTCGAAGAAATAATGCGTCTTCATCATTACAGACCATGCTGCCCATGATTTTTGCTCATTTCCCTGCTGGGGCATCAGTTGGTCAGGTCGCCCACTACTACCAGAACTACGAGCAAGGTAAATCTAATTGTTTCTGATTCTGTGAAACCTTAGGAGGTTCAACTAATACTTTGGAAATTTCTAGGTATTTTTCACCAATATGACTATGGATCTGAGCAAAATATTAAAAAATATGGCAGTTCAAGGCCTCCAGTTTATAACATGAGCAGAGTCACCGCCCCTGTTGCTATTTGGTACGGCCTAAATGATAGGCTTGTGTATCATGAGGTATGTGTGCAATGTCAGATTTGTATTCCCAACGGGTGATGCATGTCACGTTGCATGTTTGACATTACTGACTTTATTGATGCTGATTCCAGGACGTGGTGGCTTTGTCAAAGCAGTTGCCCAATTTGGTGGGATTGCACCTTGTTCCATTTCCCAAATTTAACCATTTTGACTTCTTATGGGCTACAGACTCACATTCTTTACTGTATGATGATGTAATGAAGGTTATGAGTAGATTCTAGTCAATACAATAAGCAATAGCTTCCAACAAAATTCATAGGAAATGTTTAATTTGATAAATAAAATAAAAGCTTGGTTGTAAAGTACAGATAAGTGTTAAAGGTTAAGAAACAATTTGGAGAGAAAATGCTGTTGGTTTGCTGGAAAATAATTTATTTCTCAAAAAAGTGCATCGGAGGCTGGTGCTGGTGTGGCCAGTGTATTGACTAAAGACTGACCTGTATTCATAAATTCGAGTTTATTGTAGAAATTAAGGCAAATAAGAGTTTATCTTAAGCATTTGACAAAAACAAAGCATGAAACTTTGAAAGAGGTGTGCAGTGATCCAATTTGCTTGTAATGCACGTGTATCAAAAGTAAATCTGTTGACTTCACTGATTATAAAAAAAATAAAAAACTATCGCTGGGTGAATACACCCCCACCATAGCCCAAATATTTATATGGCAAAGCACGGGCGCGACCTCTGAAATCAAAACAAATCGAACCATCACATAATGTCAGATTTTAATAACAGTACTTGGTTCTTTAGGTAGGTTCCAAAATAAGTGTACTCTATACCTGGAGGCCTGAAAGTAAACCTTTTCACGGGGATATATTTTCTTGTCTTCATCAGAGACTGAGCTGGCCTCTAGATAAATATCAAAGCAATAGAGCAGACGAGTAACTTGGGCAGCAAGTAGAGTTTCAACCCAATTAGGTCCAGCCATTAGCTCCTTGTAGTAAACATTGACTTCGCATTCCATATCCTGCACAAAAGTAGCAGTAAATACACATCCATTGTGAAAAACAAAACTAAAGGCAAAATGTGTTTACAGAAATATGACCGCACCCTAATGGCATCACAGTCTACAGCTGAATGGTGTCCTTTCCAATTTACTTCCATTGAGAACATTGGTGGGGACTCCGGATAATTGCTTTTTATGGCAATCAAAGCTAGGGCTTTAGCTGAGAGAAAGACAAAAAAAGGATAAATAAACAAAACTAGAAAGTTGACAGCATTGAAACAATGTTAAAAATTTCCCTCACCTGGTCCGTGGGAGATAGACATGCGATACACAGAGTCCAGCTCTATGACTTGCTGTTGGTTAATGAGCCACTGGGTGCTCTTGTGAGAGCGGTACTCATCCCAACTTATCTGCTTCAAGTCACTGATTTGAGAATTAATTTTGGTGGGGAACTGATCGTGCAAAGATGGCATAGGGGGAACTATTCCCGTTTCTGAAAATAAAATAGCAATGGCATAAAACCAATCACAATACTTGTTTCCATGAATTTTTTTTAAACTGACTATACACGTGGTTACTTTTGCTTACCTAAACTTTGTACTTGCTTACACAAAGCAAGACGAGATTTGAATCTTTGGCGCAAAGATTTGATGACACTTGGAACACTTGCTTTACTTACCTCTATACGAGCCTAACAGAAAAAGACACAGCAAGTTGATAACTTGAAACTTAGAATGAAAACTACACCAGTGGAACAACCATTACCTTTTTTGAACTCTCTGGATTTTGACTGATGAAGTCCAGTCCTGAAACCCTCTGAGCCCAAATGTAGGGAGCACCAAGATCAGATATAAAATCAGAAAATGGGCCTAGTCCAACATTTTGGAGTTGATAATCGTTCGCCACATTTGGACTTTCTTTGCCTGTGTCACCAGGGTATAGAGAGCACAGAATGTTTTCAGGCGTCATTAATTGGCTGAAAATACAATACATAATGATATGTAGAACAAAATGAAGGGAGACACCAACATCAAAACTGCCTGTCTTCAAACCTGTCTGTACCTTGCAAACAAACCGGTGATTGGCTGAGACATTTGAATGGAGCACTTAACAGTGACTACACCAAGATTAAGTAAGTATGAAAACACCAATTTCATGTTGCTTCCATCTGAAAAAAAAAAATTGGATTGAGGGAAAAAAAATAGTGGGAAATGAAACCACTTACTTAATTGGATAAAATATACCTTTCAAATTGATGGTTAGATTCACGGTCAAAGGATGTTTGGCCAGTAAGCGTTTCCGTCTTTCTTCTTGGCGATCAACTTTACTATTTCTTTTCCGATGGTGACGTTTACTCTTCTCATTACTTTCAACCTACAACAACAAATATCATTTCTTATTATCGTCATGAAATGTTTCTCCACAAGGACATTATTCAAACAATATGTCAACTACTCACCTCTTGCTCCTGATCAGAATCTGATTCTTCTTCTTGATTTCCTTCATCTGATTTATCTTTTAAACGACGTGCTTCATCTTCATCACCGTCAATAGTAACAACCAGGAGAGGGTCTGAAATAATATGTTAAGGGAGTCATATGTCTAAAAGCAAAAACCAGATTGCTGAAATGACAGATCACCCACCACTTGCTTGTTGCTGAGCGTCAGCTTGCACATACAAAAAGAACAAGCAGGCTGGCAAGAGGTATGCCAGTTGGTGCTGCATTCTTGTTTCCAAAACCTTCTCTCCAAGGCTTTCTTCAACTGGTTTAGTTGCCTAGAACGACATGATAAAACTCAAATCAAAAATTCCATGTTCTCTCTGCTTATTACTCACTCAATAGTCAACTGAGCCTATCAAAATAAATCAGACAGAAAAAACTACCACACACCTGAAGAATATTTCGTAACATTGGAGCCAGGTTGTCCAAATGCTGCTGTTGTTTTTCAATGTCCTTGGCTACTGTCTCTTTTTGGGAGTGCATTTGCTTGCACATTTCTGCCAGTTCTCGTCTTTGAGTGAGTTCCCACTCCAAGCGTGCCTTCTGGAGCTGGTGAGCGTCATGCTCTTTTGACTGTAATAATAATAAATACAATATTTTAATACCGTAGTCCATGCTATGCTACAACAACTCAATTGAACCACATGAAATGACGACTGCAAGAAAAACAGGATTGATAGACATGTCACTCACAGACTTTTTGGAGGGAGCAGAAGCTTTCAATGCTTCAGGAGCATCACGCATAAATTCTTCAATGGGGACAAGGTCAATATTTTCGTCCTGTGACCTTGACAAATTGAAAAAAGAA
Organism: Thrips palmi; assembly: GCF_012932325.1. Classification (NCBI taxonomy): domain Eukaryota; kingdom Metazoa; phylum Arthropoda; class Insecta; order Thysanoptera; family Thripidae; genus Thrips; species Thrips palmi. The sequence continues at coordinate 9,905,328 of NW_023144627.1, forward strand.
AATCATTAGCATTCCAGAGAACATTTGACTGACTCCACACTTACAAGTGATGTACTAACTTGAATTGAAGACACTTGTTAACTTCTTTCTGCAAATGAAGAACTTCGTATAGCAGGTTCTGAAGCTGCAAATGTTGACTGTCAACCTGCCCTTTCACTTTTTGTAATTCCTCACGTGAATGTTTAAGCCGTAATTTATTTAACCTATTTAGCTTTCTTAGCATCACAAATAAAAGACAAGCTTCAGAGCATTTTACATTGATGGCAGCCTTTGCCTGTAAGCATAAATTTAAAAAGTCAATCCACACTGGAGAGGCATTGAAGGATAACAAAGGACAGTTATAATAATATACCTCAGGTGTTCCCTTTTTCTTCAGAGCAGCAATTTCTTCCATGTAATTTCTAAAAGAATTACAAGTTTCGCTGAATAGCTTCCTATCTTTGTCGGGGTCTCGTGCAGCAGCTTCATTTTCTTCCCACTCACACACACTCTGAAAACAGTCAATGAAAGCAGCACTTAATGAATTTGAAACCACAATCTCAACTCTGGGAAATTACCAATGGGAATAACTTGAAACTATTGCAAGAGATGTAACGTATTCTTTTGCTGAAGGAGTAATGACATTAGCGCTTGTGTGTGTCACACCAGAAATGCCCTATGCATTAAGCCAATAAACCAGAAACGAGGAACAAGAGGAATACTAAGGCAGGGAAACTTGAAAATATTAAGTTGTTAAAAGATATATAACTTGAACATAGCAAATTACCTTGTAAACATCTTCTACCACTACTTTTGTAGGGGTGGGTGGAGTAGTGTTTAACTGGGAGGCCTTGCGCCTCTTTTTCAGGAGGGGCTCAGAATTATCAGTTCCATTTTCCTTCATCTTCGGTTATGATAAAAATGCCCACTCACTGCAAAAAAAAAGGCTTGTTTTTGACACCGAATCTATGAATGATCACCACCGGTAAGTTAACCTCACCACAAAAACAACACACTGCCCTACAAAAACATGAAAACCGTTTTGCATGCCAGTAACATGACAGCGATGACGGCAAAAATAATTATATTTGCATACTATTTTCAGTCAGAAAACAGTGAAACCTTTTCAATTGTTACTTATTGTTTTAAAGCTAGAAAATAAAAACAAGGAAGTTTTGGCACCAAATGCAGTCACGGATTAACGAAAATGTAACTAAGCTGCTTTGAAGGAGTTGGTAGAGCTGATCCCAAGTTTGAAGTTCGAACCGGTCGGTCCAAGACCAGAAGACGCTAACCCGAAGAGACGGCCGGTCCCCTTGTTCTGTTGTTAGTGTACAGAAAAACTGTCAAGAAAAGTTTGCGTTTCGTGTCATAATGGGTACCATCGAAGATATTGTTTCGTCCATTGTCATCCCACCTTCGTGTAATCACAACTTGGATGAAACCGTAGATGTTCATAACGAAATGACTAAGGTCATTAAAAGTAAGCTCTTCTCTTTCTACAATTTCAATAACACACTTTTATTACTTTTCTCCATTCTTATTCTTTTTCGTTTCAGAAACCGGAGTTTTAACTAACAAGCTTCAAGGTGATATGAAATCTTTGAAAGATAAACTGTCTTCTCTTGAAAAGGAACGTGCTCAGGCTCGGAAGGATGTGATAAAAATGAAAGAAGACAATGTACTAAGCCATTTTTTAATTTGTTCCTCTTCAGCTAATAAAGTTTATTGCTTATGAAATAATTCTCATCTCATTTTATAGACTGCAGTGTCCACAAAGATTGCAAAATTAAAATCCGAGATTAAGGACGTACAATACAAAATTAACAAGATAAATCAGAAATCCAGTATAACTCAAAAAGAAAAAGAAATTCTGAAGCAAAATGAGTAAGTATGAGTGTTCCTGTCTCTTTTAACATTGCATCACTTCTCAAATTTGTACTTTCTTAAAAATGGCAACTATTTTCAGGGAGGAGCTCCATGCATACAAAGCATTCACTGGCATCAGGTGGAATTTCAATGCACCCGACAATGTTGTCGAGGGAAGTATCCTTTTATGCACTCTGATTGGAGCTTTAGAACAATTTTACTCCTTAAGGTACATCCACAATTCTCCTCATTGCTCCTCATACGGTAGTGCTGCTGATACTGCTCATTTTATTGGCCACACCAGGCCCTGCTGTTGAATATAGGACCTGGTGCGGCCCATTTGATCACACACTTTAAAAAAAGAGAGAAAAAACGGTGATAAAGAAGGGGTATGAGCAGGGCTATGAGCTATGAGGAATGAGGGGTATTGTGGATCCACCCTTAGTGGTAAATGAATTTTTGCTTTAACTGACATAATTTATTCAGAAGTTTGTGCAATCCTTAACCATATTGTCAGTAATTACCAATTCCAAGACGAATTTTGTAAAGGTATTTCAATTTGAGAAGTCTATGCCGAACAAGAAAATTCGTAACTCGCTGTGGTGTCTCATCGGTGAAGCTGGATCAGCATCCTGGCACAATATGGATGAAAATAAAGAGAATCAACTGAAGTAGTAAAATCTGTATATATGTTTCATTTATATTGCCGTTGTTTATGTATTTGATATCTGAACTGGAATTAAATATTCGTATTTTACATCTCTTGAACGATAAGTTTGTCAAATTACAAATAAATTTCCCGCCAAAACGACCTCTCATCGCGACCGCAGCGCCTCTACCGGTGGACTAGTGATTTACCGCTGCTGGCGCGAATCTAACCTGACTAATTAGGTAGGTTAACTTACCCAATTGGGTAAGTTTTAAATGAACATCCAATGGTAACGTCGAAACTCCGCCTGATGGAAATTCTAGATATTATCTGGTAAAAAGAAAACTGCTCTGTGTTGAAAAGAAAAACCTTCTAGTCATAGAAAACTATTTTTTAAAATCATACATCTTCATTGTATCTTTGGTGGCCAGTACAAATTGTTAGTTAATGTCTCAACAAACATTTTCAAACACAATCACTGCTGACCATTTTCTCTTTCAGAGGTAATTTCAACGTGATGGCTCATGGATTTACCACGGTCATACAAGTCCTCGAGTTCAACCAAGAAACTGAGCCTTGGGAAGACACAGTCCCGGATAACTAGTTTTATCAAACCAGAACCCAATAATGACAGTAATTCTCAAGACTCATTTTCTCAGAGACTTGCTATTGGTGAAAAAGTCAACTTGTGAGTTCAGTAAAATTTAAATGTCTTTTTAATATGGAAGCTTGTGTTAAATTGTTGTTGTCAGTGAAAAACTCTTATTTTCAAAGGCCTGAGAATTACTGCCAAAGCGCAGCCTCAAAGAGCAACACGCATGCCTCTCAAGAGAGTAGTAAGTTAACTTTATCTCGAGAGAATCTTTCAGTGCTCCTATGCAGTTTCCCCATGTCATTATTTTAATCTAACATCTTTTGTTCAACTGGTCCAGCTAAGTTCAAAATGGACGATGACGCTCTGGATGCACAAATCACCCGAGGATGGAACTCAGTAAAACCTGGCAGTCCTTCGGCAGATGTGGACTGCTCACAAAATGATGTTTCTTTTATAGAGCCACCGCCAAGCCCACCACCCATTCAAATGGATTGTATTTCAATAAGTAGCGATGACGAAATTGGTGCGTTTTTCATGCATTTTTTATTTTTTTTTATTTTTTATTTCCACAAGTGTTTTATCGAAGCACAGTGGTTTTTGTGGGTACATTCTTTTACCAACCTTCTGTTTCATTCAGGAAATGTCTTGTCAAACAGTAGACCTTGTAGCCCAAAGAGTGATGACATGTTCAAAGATGAAGATTTACCTTGCTCGGGCTTCTCTCTGACTGGTGTGGTAGATGCTTTTGTAGAAGCTGCTGTTGCGACGGATGAATCTTTGGAACAGAAACCTTCAATGATTGAGTCACATCCCTCTTCACCACCTTCCAAAAAGCTTTGCATGGATGGCCAGAATGCTTTCTGTATTTCTAATATAAAATCAGAATCAAAAACTGAAGTGACGTCTACATCTGATGAAAGAGTTGGTGCTAAGATTGCATCTGCAACAGATAACAAGAAATCATTGACTTTGTCAAAAGCCAAGAGACATTTTTCAGAAACTGTCAATAGTATAGAGGAAGAGAATGACCCTAAAACTTATGACAATGAAGAAAGGTCATTTTCAAGAGAAAGTACTATCTCTCCACCTGGTTCTCCCAATCCAGCATATGTTAAACCTTCTAAAGAACGAGATTTTAAGGAAGGAACTACAGGTTAGCTTTGTCCCTGGTTATTAAATTTTGAATCAGGTGTTGTTAATAATGGTAAATTCTTAGATCTTACCTTATCAAATAATTCCTTTGTTTGGTTTTTTTTGTTGTTGTTTTTTTGTTTAGAGCAATCACGATCAAAGTTAAAGCATATGGGAGACAGAAATAGAGAGGACCTCAAACCTAGGAAAGAAGAAAAAAGTGTTTCTAAAACGTATCATAAAGATCTCTCTAGCAAGAAATTTAAAATAGAAGACCAAGTTGATTTAAAGATAAAAAGAGAAGTTGATCATTCAAAGGAAAGCCCGAAAAAGGCATCTTTTTCAAAATCCATTAAGAGTGCTTCATCACCTAGTAAGAAATATATTTTGTAGTACCTTTGTCTTAACGTAGCTATTTTTGTTATAATTATCTGGCTCAGGATCCAAAGTATTATTAATTTCTCTGCCTCTCTCTAGGTAAGAGGCCTCTAAAACAGACTTCATCAGAGAGCACATCTGATGTGGACGATTGGATCAAAGATTTCAAAAGGGGAATCTCAAAAGGCAATGTCTCAACAGATGTAAGTCTTTTACTGAGTTCATAAAATCCGCAGCTTGCCTGAGGCATGCAGCATGTATAATGCATTATTTTCTCTCTATCTTAACAGATGCCACTCACCTCTATAAGATCAGAACTTGATTCATTGAAGACTTCTTACATAGAATTAATGGAAAAAATGCTTGATATCTTTTTCTCTATCCCCAAAGATGTGTTTGATGTTATACCTGATTTTGATTCAAGTGTGTTCAGACTTCGAGTAATGAAGGTTTGGCTGCAAGGTAAACTTAAATCAAGTACCTCAGTGTACTTAGCGGCAAGAAAAATTTCTACAAGTCAATCAAGCTCAAGGAGTCCATCATCAAAACTCACAAAATCTGACAAAGCCTCCTCATCACCATCTAAATGTACCAAAAGTAGTCTTGGTGAGAAACGGTCTTTTGAAGCTGACAATGAAAAGATTTATAAGAATCAATCATATGTTAGAGAAAAGTCTGAGTCAAAAAGTCAATATGAAAGGACATCATTTAACAAAGATGTTGCAAGTGATGGTTTACAAAATCAATGTTCATTTGCTTTATCCTCAAGCAGTCTTGGTGTTGCATCACCCATAGCTTCTCCAGCAAAAAGAACATTATCAAATAGCTCCCATGGATCCCATGGATCTCCCAAACACCATTCTGCTACATGCAGTTATTCTGACTCTGGGTATAGTTCTCAGTTGAACTCTACAGATCAGTCATTCAACTCATCAGATTCAGTGAAAACAACTGGAAAGTTTACTTTCAAGAAACCTTTCATGGCTACTGGAAGGGTTGCCAATAGTTTACCCTCTACATCAGGTTCCAGTCACTCTTCAAGTCCAGGCTCATCAGCGTGTGAATTTCCTCAAACATCTTCTGTATCAACTAACAACTGGCTTTCCAAAGGAGACCAATCTTCGCCTGCCTCTGCCTCTTGTTCAAGTTATAACAGTAATAATACAGTTTCTTATAAAGAACCAACGCCAAGTAATTCACCAAGGAATAGAAGTGATGTCACAAGCACATCATTCAATTCCCCCATTTCATCAAACTTCAGGAGAAATGAGAGTGTTAGCAAATCTTTCGCTTCATGTTCAGCCGGGTCCAGCACAAGCAGAGCAGTGGATGAGAATATTGAATCAGACTGGAAAGATTCCTTCATTGATGAGGATGAGGACGACTACAGGTCGAGCAGCCGTCATGAAAGTGCCCAGTATGGAAGGAAAGCTCCAACGCCTCAAACTTTGGGAGCCAAAATGAGTGCCAAATCAACTGCTCCTTCTTCCTCCTCAATGGCCATCACCAAACCTGTGTCTCAAGTTACAAGTGGTGATGCTGAGTTAGGGCGTTTCCATCAAGGAATTCACAATGACGGTAGAACAGGAGAGTTTGATGGGAAGAACTTTCCTCACTCCAGGGCAATGATGGAGGTGTTTAGGCAGAGGTTTGGTCTTCACGAATTCAGACCTAATCAGCTGCAAGTTGTTAATGCAGCGCTACTAGGGCATGATTGCTTTGTTCTCATGCCTACTGGGGGAGGTAAATCTCTCTGTTATCAACTTCCAGCATTATTAAATCCTGGAGTCACAATTGTCATATCACCACTCAAGTCATTGATTTTCGATCAAGTGCAGAAGCTCAACTCGCTTGATGTAAGTAGCACATTTATTTGTACAGAAGTGGTTTAAAGGATAAACAGAAACTTTTATGTTTTAATTTTAATTTTGTAGATACCTTCCTCTTGCTTATCAGGGGACCTTTCAAAAACGGAGATTGAGCAAGTCTACACAGATTTGAATACAAAGGAACCAAGTAGGTACATATGAGACACATGTTCTCTGTTTTAATATAAATTTTAATAATAATTTTTTTCCCTTTTTCTTTTCCTGTTTTAAGGGATAAAATTGTTGTATGTGACTCCTGAAATGTTGAGTGCCAGTGAAAAACTCCGTAATTGTCTCTCATCATTACACTCCCGTAGTAGATTGGCGCGGTTTGTGATTGATGAGGCACATTGTGTTTCTCAGTGGGGCCATGATTTTCGGTAAGTATTTGTGAGGATAGAGCTTGCATTTTTTTTAATAAAAAATTGTTATTTTCTATTTGATGACCATTGCCTTGTTTCCTCTCATGCAGCCCAGATTATCGTAAGCTAAATGAACTTAGAACCAGGTACCCTAATGTTCCATTCATGGCACTCACAGCCACAGCTACCCCCCGTGTTCGGATTGATATCAAACACCAGCTGAGCCTTGTTGATCCAAAACTGTAAGTGATATGTCTGCATAATTTATGGCTGCATGTGTACATGTTTATGTAAGGAGTTATAAGTTTGCTCTATTGATTGTTTCCAGGTTCATGTCCAGTTTTAACCGGTCGAATTTGAAGTATTCTGTGGTGCAGAAGAAAGGTAAAAACTCCACTAAAGACATTGTTGATCTTATCAAAGACAAGTTTCCAAGAAGTTCAGGCATAATCTACTGTTTCTCAAGAAAAGATTGTGAAAACACTGCTCATGAATTAACACAAGCAGGCATTAAAACCCTTGCATATCATGCCGGTCTTTCTGACAAAGCCAGAGCTACAGCACAATCTCAGTGGATTTCTGACAAAGTGAAGGTACTTTCATTTAGAATAACCAATTTCTGGCTGAATATTTTTTTGTTACTCTATATTTATGATTGTATTTTGTAACAGGTTGTTGCTGCTACCATAGCCTTTGGCATGGGTATAGACAAACCCGATGTCCGCTATGTTATTCACCAGACCATGCCCAAATCAGTTGAGGGATACTACCAAGAAACAGGAAGGGCTGGTAGGGATGGCAGGTTGTCACATTGTATTACTTTCTATAAGTATGAGGATTCCATTCGGCTTCGGTCAATGATAGAAAGTAAGTTCCTTTAGTCTTAAAACTTATCAATAATGTGTTTTTTCTTCTAAATTCATTTCATCAATTGGATTGAATTTTTATTGTTATAGGTGATCAGACGTCTTACCCAGATTGGAATGCAAAAAAAGCAGTTCTTGATAGACACATGGAAAATCTTAGATTCATGATTTCTTTCCTGGAAAACAAGACAGACTGTCGCAGAGGCCTCCAGTTGAATCACTTTGGTGAATTCTATTCATCTGAATTGTGCTTGAAAAACAGAACTTCTGCCTGTGATAACTGTGAATCAAAGGTAAAATTAAACAATGCTGTGTTCCTCTGTAATAATAATAATTTTTCACTGAATTATCTAGTTGGTTCCCTGTTCTAAAAATTTCTTGGAGAAAGATCTTATTAAGACACCCTGTCTTAAATGGAAGCAAATTTTTAAGAGTTTGATCATTTTGGACAGCTTGGAGAAAAAAGACTCAAAGTAAAGATTAAAAAAAACCAGTGGTGCTAGAATTTACATCAGTTTTCTCTCCAATCTATGCCTAATAATAAAACTTTGAATAATTTGCCTGCATTTGATCTAGCGTGTCTTCTTCTGGAAAGGGTCAGATACGATCTTTATCCTGGAGACAGTAAGATAAGGTTGCGATATGTGTATCAGTGAAAGTTGGAGTCTAACAGGTGTGTCTTCTTATGTTTCAGGGTCAGTATACAGAAATAGACATTGCACCTGACGCCAGAGAAATAGTTAAGTTTGTGAAAGATATGTGCAATGATACCAGAAAAAACTTTTCTTTGCTTCATTTGGTTGATGTGTTCAAAGGAAGCAAAATAAAAAAAATTGTCGATGCAGGTAAACTATGGCATTTATCTTCACTCAATGGCAGACAGTATTTCTTTAAGCTTTATTGTATATCATTATTATTTATCAATCAATAAACGGGGCCGAGGGCAAGCCCTGCACGGACATTACATTTTTAACAAATTTTTGCATCATACATTTGCAGGACATGTTGATCATAAAATACATGGTATGGGAAACAAATGGATGAAAACAGATATAGAGAGAATGTTCCATAAACTGGTTATTGAAGGCTTCTTGAAAGAAACTTTGCAAACTAACTACCTGGATATGACAAATGCTTATATAAAATTGGGTCCCAAAGCTTCATTATTACAAGACCCAAGTTTCAAGGTATTCACTTTGGGTTTAATGATTGAATATGGGCTGCTACTATTACGACTTTTGATGTTTACACTGTTGCCTTCTCTTTTAAGATGATGTTCCCCATGAATGGTCCTGGAAGCAAATCAGTCACCGTGGAAGATGAAAGTTCTTCTGATCAGATTGATCAAGAAATGGAAACCATTCACAGCGAATGTCTTTCAGAACTGTCGGATAAGGTTCAAGCAATGGCCCTATCAATGGGTGTCAACTCCTCATCAATAATGAATGTTGAGGTGAAAATAATGTCATAGGATTAGTTAAGTATTTATGTCTTAATTTCAAGTGCCTTTCCAATACTGCTGATTTTGTATCTTTTCAGGCTGTTCATACCATGGCACAAGTCTTGCCTGAAAGTGAGGAAGAAATGTTAAAAATACCACATGTGACAAAGGCCAACTTTAAGAGGTATGGCCCTCCCTTGTTGGAAGTTACTCAAGAGTTTGCTGCAAGAAGAAATGGTAAAATTTTAAAATAATATAAATACGTATTATTTCTTGTATGCTGAGATAGAGACATCTTTTCTTAATTAATATTTAATTTTTCAGCATTGCAAGCAGCCCGTGAGGAGGAAAAAGTACAAGAATTCTTTGCCAATGGTGCAGTACAAGAGGATTGGAATCTGGGTGATGATGATGATGATGAAGATAGTGCCAACAATGAATCACCTTATTTCACATCCACATCACCTAGAGGAAGTTCCCGTGGCACAGGATACAAAAAGCGAGGGACTTTCCGTAAAGGGAGAAAAGTGTGGAAAAAGTCAAGGTAAGTAAAGTGAATGGTTAAATATGTATTGTTGTTTGAAGTGTCCTTCAACGACATGTGTTTATTCTTTACTTGCTATTTCAGCAAAGGAGGCGCTTCTCGTGGGAAAGGATCGTCTAGTAGTCGTGGTTCAAGTTCCAGCAGTCGTGGTTCCAGCAGAGGTGGAGCAAAGAAGGCACCTGCCAGTTCTGGTCCAGGAATTATGAAAATGCCTGTTCCAAAAGGACGTTCTTTTTTATCAACGCCTCGTGTTTCTTCTTTGTAGAAGTGTTTGTTAATGAATTTTGTCATGACATTCTGAATGTGATAACATGTGTGATGTTTTGTAGTAATACTTTATTAATTCTGACTACTCTGATCTATTTCTTCGTAGAGCCATTCATGTAGGGCTCTAATTTTTTTTAAAATTTTTATCTAACTTAATTACTAGCACAATGAATCAAATGTGCTCTACTGATAGGTACAAGCAATTTTTGACCCTCTTAAGGTGTTTTACATTCAATTTAGTACAAATGTGAGAGTTAAGATTATAAAAATGTAATTTATTTGTTATTTTGAGTATTATATTAACTATCTTTTAAGTACTTGGGACCATTTCACTGTAATAAAAGTGCCTCCAATTGTGAAGTTCGTTTAATGTGGCTGAACTCCTAAGCAAGCAGCACCCACTCCAAGGGGCGATCTTGAAAATGTCGTGAAAATGAACGCACCTACACACCGATGGTCATCAATTCAATTTATTGGCCAAGAACGGAAGTCGTGGATGCGCGAGAACATGTCGAGCGTGGAGGTGGCGCAGCCGCGGAACGTCCTGGCGCACGTGTCGACGGGGTCCTGGGCGGCCCTGGCCCGCCTGCCGGCCGCCTCCGCCGCGTGGAACTCGTGGTCCTGGTGCAGCAGCACGCGCTCCCGAGTGGTGGACGGCCTGCGGGAGAGAAGAGCGTAGCGTAGCGTGCCTTGCAGCTGCGGACGTCGCACAGTGGATTTGCCAGAAGACCGGTGAAGGCGGCCAAAACTCTAGACGCGTTATGAGCTCCAGAGTCACCAAACAGGCCTCGAACCGAACGTATGACTCCACCAATGGATTCCTCGTTGGGAGAGCAATCCATTGGTGGGGTCACACGTTCGGTTCAAGTCCTGTTTAACGACTCCGGAGCTGAAAACGCGTGTAGACTTTGGGCCGCCTCCACCGGCCTTCTGGCAAATCCACTGTGCGTTGGGCGGGACGGGCCTGCCCGGAGACTACCGCCGCTTACGTGAGCAGGACGTGCAGCAGCTCCCCCAGCAGCCCGTCGTGCCTGACGGTGAAGGCCGCCGCCTCGCAGACCGCCCTCAGCAAGCACTGCCGCCCGCTGCCCGCGCCGCCGCCCAGCCTGGAAACGCGTTCGACCTCAAGGAGCGCCCGGCCCAGTGCAGCGAGTTGCCTTTGTCACTTCGTGACGCGAGACTCACTGCTCCAGCGTGCCCTGCAGGGCGGTGTACAGGTCCCAGCGGCTGGCCAGGTGCTCGGTGAGGCCGCCGGCGTCCGGGGTGTTGGCGGCGGCCCGCGCGCTGCGGCTGGAGAAGTACTCCTGGGGCCGCGTGTACATGCTGACGTTGGACGGCGTCAGGTAGTTGCTCTTGAGGAGCATGCCCGTCGTCACTGACTGGTGCGGCAAGCTTAGTGGGATTCCGAAACCAATAATCACCTGGAGTAAAAAAACAATGATATAAATTAAAAATAATTAAACCAGGTGTTATTTTTTTTGCGCACGCGTTTTAAAGAACTGTATGATGGCGGTGTGATGCTTACCTGCACCCTGCCGGGCCGGAAGACGAGGCTCCTGCTGTGGCGCTCCGCGGCGTCCGCGACGGCGACCAGCTTGGCCACGACCAGCACGCCGACCGCCACCACCGCCAGCAGCAGCGCGTCGGCCGTCCCGGGTCGCGACCTCCTGGACCTCATCCTCGGCGCCGCGGCGGAGGGGCAATGGAAGTGGCGGCGCTGGACGCAGTACTGCCTTCCCCTGTCATGTGCGAAAAATGCCCCCTCCACGCCCACCCTCCCTCGCAGGCACGCACGCACTCACTCACGCCCATGTGTCCGCCCCGCCGTTTTCCCTCCCCCGACGTCCCGAGGGCGAGCAGCAGATACCCGGCGCGGCGGACCGCGGCGTCGGAAACCGACTCGAGATATGCGTCAGCCGGTTCTCGTCGCAGCGTGGAGGGGCGGCCAAAGACCCGGCTTGCCATTAACACCTCGCCGGGCTGTACCCGGACGGGTACCCGGATGGATACCCGGATAGCGGTCGGAAGCGGCTTCTCTGAGTCTCGCGGCGCCTTCAGGGGAAGCAGTGACGTCATTCGTTGGAACGCGAATCGTGTCGCACTGGTTGAAACAGTGCGTCGCATTCGTGTCAACCTAAATCCGGGACGCCACGCCACAGGTCTCAAGAATAGAAATTTGGTAAGTCTGGCTATTGACCCGTCTGGGAAAGAGGGCTTACGCCTTCGGCTGCTTCGAGCTACGTTTTGCTTACGCCCATTTTTATGTGCAGGACGCGGAGTCTCGAGATCCGGTGCGAAATCGCCTGTGGTTTTCCAAGAACCACAGCGAAGTATCGACTTAACATCAAGTTAAATTGTCTTACACACGTTTATAACTGCTTCGAAGAGTGGGTAATTCAGACACCAGGAGAAAATGATATGGTAAAATTTTTATTGCAGAGCAATTTTTTCAGATTTAAAAAAATGCATCGACACAAGTGATACCAGTGATCATCAGCATATCGTCACCAGGTCCCTGCCGCGTACACCAACGTTCGAGGGATGGTTGTTGTGATGTACAGTCCGGATCCGAAATGCAGAGGATCATCTGCGGTCCTAGGAGTTTCAAGTCAAGACAGGACGACGCCTGCCACTGGTCGAGGCCTTTTTTTACACGGCAGTGAATCATGTGAGAGTGTGGGTCAGTACGGCAGCATTCGCGTGAACAGATCGAGCGTGGCGGTCCGGCACCCGTTGAATATCCTGGTGCAGGTGTCGACGGGGTCCCGCGTGGACCTGGCCTGCCTGCCGAGCTTCTCGGCCGCGTGGAACTCGTTGTCCTGGTGCAGCAGCACGGGCTCGTCGGTGCTGGACGGCCTGGACCAACAAACGTCGTAAGGAGAGATGTGTTGCCTCCAATGTCAAAATGATGGCCGCCTAGACCGTGCAGCCACCCTGGGCACAGTGGGCCAGAAGACCGGCGGCCAAAACTCTGGACGTGTTTTGCGCGACAGAGTCGCTAGATGGGACTCGAACCGAGCTTGTGACCCGACCAATAGATTCCTCCGTCGGACGGCAATCCATTGGTAGGGTCACAAGCTCGGTTCGAGTCCCATCTAGCGACTCTGGAGCACAAAACGCGTCTAGAGTTTTGGCCGCCACCGCTGGTCTTCTGGCCCACTGTGCTGTGCAGCCGCAGCCTGTGAAACGTCGGTTAGGCCAGCCCGCAAGACACCCCCGTGGAGCGGGATAGCCTACCCCGCACTTCGCAGGGGCTGACGTTGGCAAGCACCAAACGGTACTCATTTCTGAGTGAAACCTTCGTCCATTTTCTGTGCCCATAACTCGTTCTTCTTAAGCTTAAGCGCGGTTATTGGGGAGACAGTTGTGGCCACGAACAGGGACGCCCCGTATTTTCGTTTCCCTTACGTGAGCAGGACGTGCAGCATCTCCCCCAGCAGCCCGTCGTGCCTGACGGTGAAGGCCGCCGCCTCGCAGACCGCCCTCAGCAAGCACTGCCGCCCGGTGCCCGTGCCGGCGCCCAGCCTGCGCGCAACATCAAGACCATTCACGACGACGCCCGCAGACTACGGTTGCGAGAGTCGTTTTCGTCGCTCTGTCTCTCTCGCACGCATGGAGCGTCCCGTATAGGTGCGAGGGAGACGGGGCGACGAAAACGACTCTCGAAATCTGTGTAGTGGTCACGGGCGTGTTTTGCACGCTGCACACTACGCACTCCTCTATCGCGGACTGCAGGGTGCTGTACATGTGCCAGCGCGACGACTTGATCGGCGAGGTGCCGGCGGCGAGCTTGTCGGCGACCTGGTTGTCGGCCGTGCCGGCGATGGCGCGGGCCTGGCGCGAGGAGAAGGCCTCCAGCGGGCGCGTGAACTGGGTCGCGTTGTTGGGGGTCATGAAGTGGCTCTTGATGACGTAGCCCATGGTCACGGCCTGCTGCGGCAGGTCCACGGGCATGCCGAAGCCTCCAATCAGCTGGAAGCAAGGTGAAGCAAGGGCTGGTTGGAGTTGTGACTTCGCTTTGCTGGTCGGTGTCTGTTATGCAGCTGAAGCGCACAGTGGGCCAAGAAAACCGGTGGCGGGTGAAAACTCTAGACGCGTTTTTAGCTCCAGAGTCGCTAAACAGGACTCGAACCGAACGTGTGACCCCACCCCCACCAATGGATTCCTCGTTCGGAAAGCAATCCATTGGTGGGGTCACACGTTCCGTTCGAGTCCCATTTAGCGGCTCTGGAGCTCAAAACGCGTCCGGGGTGTTGACCGCCTCCGGCCTCCTGACAAATCCACTGAGCAGCAGGGCGCTCACCTGGATGATGTTGTTCGACGTGAAGATGAGGTGCCTGGCATGGCGTCCGCCGGCCGACGCCGTGCCGAGGTTGACGGCGGCCACGGTCACCATTACGACGAGCGCCTGCAGCAGCGCCGGGCGGCGCGTCGCCATGTTGCCGATGGACCGCGAGGGGTTCACCATCGCGACGGAGGAGGGCAGCCTAGACTGGACGCCGCGCGACTCGAACGGACCGCCGGCCGTGGGCAGACAGTGCTCGCGACGACGCCCCGCCTCCCCCGCCTAGCTCCGCCCCTCCGGGCCCCTCCCGCACTACACCGCTAGAAGCGGCGGCCGGACTCGGCCAGGCAGGCAGGCTAGGCGACGAGGAAAGCGTTCCGCAGTGGGCCAGAAGACCGGTGGAGGCGGACAAAACTCTAGACGCGTTTTGAGCTCCAGAGTCGCCAAATGGGACTCGAACCGAACGTGTGACCCCACCAATGGATTGCTCTCCGAACGAGGAATCCATTGGTGGGGTCATACGTTTGGTTCGAGGCCTGTTTGGTGACTCTAGAGCTCAAAACGCGTCTAGAGTTTTGGCCGCCTTCACCGGTCTTCTGGCCTACTGTGCGTTCCCTTCCCCGGGCCGGTTGCCGCGTTGCCGGCCGGCGAACCCGAGTCCCGCACACGGCCTCGTCGTCATCGTCCTCGTCGTCTTCATCATCGACCTCGTGCGCTGCCAGCTGCGTCGCGGCGGCAGGCGGCAAGTCGCGCTGGCAGCAGCAAAGCAGCGGCAAATTTCGGCCATTGGTATAAAGCCTAGAAGACCGTAAGGCAGATCGGCGACGTGCTAAGCGGCGCGGTTAGCACCCAGCGCCGAGTACTGTTATTGGGGAACGCGGGGGCGGGGTGGGGTGGACTCCCGGCTGTACTGGCAGTGTCTACGTAAATGGTTCAAAAGGATAAAGGAAGGTGATTAACTTTAAAAAATAAAATTTGGAAAACGCCTTTAAAAATATATCACCTCCAGTACACTGGACTACCGTATGAAAGCATGCACTTGCGAGCAGTTAGTACCGAGTGACGGCAAAATAAGATATTCGAATTCGGCTCGAACCAGGGACTTCAGTGAAACTGGCAGATTAGATAATCATTGCAGCCTCCCTCCCCCATTTTAAAAAATTGTACCGTGTGGGGAAGACTTCGTGATTGCGCTTCGCATCAAGTCGTAAAACGTTTGCAAGCCTGACACCTTAGGATCCAAACCAATCAGAAAGTATTTTTGGCGGAGAGTTGGCTGTAGGCAGCTTACCTCCTTTATTCGCAACCTCACATGATGAAAATGAATTTTGTGTCTCACAACTGCCACAACAATGAAATAACCAGACCAGTTACAGTTTTAAATGTTTATTTAGCTTATTTTACAAATCCTTAAGAAGATACAACAATCAAACATCACAACAAAAAAGAGACTTCGAAAAATACATCGCGTCAAGTGGAAATGAAATCAAGCGAACACAGCAGCTATGCAACCTCCACCGACGCCACCAAGAGCGAGAAGTTGGTGCTGTGACTGCTGCACGGTACGTGCTTTCCACCGAGCGAGGCACATTTCGGCTGCACCCTTGCTCCTCCAAGCCAGCCGAGCAGTGGGACAGTCACACTGTCGCCAAAGTCGAACTCGTGCAAGTAGAAATTGAGCTGGATTGAGCTGTCAGTAGTACGACATGACGCGCGTGAACAAGTCCAGGGCGGAGGTGGCGCAGCCGCGGAACGTCCTGGCGCACGCGTCGACGGGGTCCTCGGCCGACCTGGCCTGCCTGCCGACCGCCTCCGCCGCGTGGAACTCGGCGTCCTGGCGCTGCCGCATTGGGTCGCTGGTGGTGGACGGCCTGCGGACAGTGAAACAGTTAGAGACGGTGCTCTTCTGGGTCGTGGTAGCGTTGAAGACCGCAGTGGAGGCGGCCAAACCTCGAATGACCCCACCAATGGACTCCTTGTTCGTGCAGCAATCCATTGGTGGGGTCACACGTTCGCGGTTCGAGTCCCATTTAGCGACTCTGGAGCTCAAAACCCGCCTTGGATTTTGAACGCCTCCCACTGTAAAACCAAACGTGGACAACTCTACATTTGAAATGCGGAGGTGTGGAATTTTCAGTCTCCAAGTGGAGACTTACTCCACGCCAGGAAGTGTGGACTTGCCCACGTTTGGTTTCACAGTGACCCACGTTGCAGCCGCCGCTTACGTGAGCAGGACGTGCAGCAGCTCCCCCAGCAGCCCGTCGTGCCTGACGGTGAAGGCCGCCGCCTCGCAGACCGCCCTCAGCAAGCACTGCCGCCCGCTGCCCGCGCCGCCGCCCAGCCTGGAAACGCGTTCGACCTCAAGGAGCGCCCGGCCCAGTGCAGCGAGTTGCCTTTGTCACTTCGTGACGCGAGACTCACTGCTCCAGCGTGCCCTGCAGGGCGGTGTACAGGTCCCAGCGGCTGGCCAGGTGCTCGGTGAGGCCGCCGGCGTCCGGGGCGTTGGCGGCGGCCCGCGCGCTGCGGCTGGAGAAGTACTCCTGGGGCCGCGTGTACATGGTGGCGTTGGACGGCGTCCGGTAGTTGCTCTTGAGGATGAAGCCCGTGGTGACGGCCTGGTGTGGCAGCTGCAGCGGGATACCCACGCCCATCTGGATCTGGGGGAACATCGGGGAGCGACGGCGGCGTGGTGATGACCGCACGCACGGCGAACAACGCACAGCACAGTGGGCCAGAAGACCGGTGCAGGTGGCCAAAACTCTAGACGCATTTTGAGCTCCAGAGTCGCTAAACAGGAATCGACCCGAACGTGTGACCCTGCCAATGGATTCCTCATTCAAAGGGCAATCCGTGGGGTCACACGTTCGATTTGAGTTATCAGCGACTCTGGGCCTTAAAACGCGTCCGGAATTTTGACCGCCTCCAACGGTCTTCTGGCCCACTGTGCAGCGCCCTCCTTCAGACCGTCTACCTGCACTTTGTTGCCTGCGGGGTAGAAGACGAGGTTCCTGGCGTGGCGGCCCGACGCGTCCACGACGCCCAGGTTGGCCACGCCGAGGACGGCCAGCACGGCCAGCGCGGCGTGCTGCTGCCAGGCCGGCGGAGCCTTTGGCGGAGCCGCCATCACTACTCTAGTGCTCCAGTGCTCTCGCAGTGCGCGTGGGAGTGCACCGTAAGGGCCGGCAGGTGGATGCCGAGCCGCGCTTCCGTCGCTCTGTCTCTCTCGCACCCATGGGGCGGTCCGCAGGGGTGCGAGAGAGACAGAGGCGGCGCACTGTTCGTCTTCGGACTGCGGGCACAGTTAAGAGCAAGGACCGTGGGTCATTAACACCCTCCTCCGACCCGCTGTCCCGGCCACGGCCATTCGGACCGGCTTCCTCACACGGTGATGTGCTCTTCGCGGACGACCATGGCGCGGCGCGAGCGAGGGCGTGAGCGTTCGGCGGGGTGGTGGTGAGTAGCGCCTTCATGTTCGAACAAACGCACTGCCGCCACGCAGGGACGGCCTTGTTGAACGCGGCCTGCAGACTGGTGCCGAGAGTCTCTCCCGCACTCATGGGGCGCCCCGCAAGGGTGCGAGAGAGACAGAGCGAGAAGCGGCGCTCAGTCTGCAGCTCGGCGTTGGCACGGCGTTGCAGGGCGCGGCCGGCCTCGGCGTTGGCGCTGGTCCTCCTCGCGGCCTGCGTCCCGGACACCGCCATGGCGGCCAGCTTCGTGGCGCCGCCCACGCACGTCGGCTACAGCCAGTTCCTGCTCTTCCCGCAGAGCAGCTCGTCCATGGGGGTAAGTGCAGGCAGACAGACAGGCGGACAGGCGGACGGCGAGGCGGTCGGACGCCAACACAAAAGCAAACTCCAGCCGGGCGAGGGAAGGGGGAGGGGCACCCGCCCCGCTATGGCATAGTGAGGGCATAGCGAAGCACGGTGGAGCCAAAATAAACCCTGATGTAGTGTTGCGCCCGTGGCGGCGGAGGAGGGGTGGAGGGTGCAGGGGGCGGGCATTACAGCCAATGCAGCAGCGGGGGCTAACAATAGACAGCCACCCCCACCCCTGGAAATCCAGACCGCCGCCCTGCCCGCTCAGCCCCCCCTAGAGGCCCCCCGTGTCTCCTGGCTGGGAAGGAAGGAGGCCTGGCGGGCCTGGCGGCGTGTGCAACCCCGCGAAGGCCACCCTGTTGATGGCCAAGGAGACCGCCAGGACGGTGAATGGACACAACAGCCATCGAACCGGTATTTGACCCCCGACCCTGACCCCCGACCGGCCCACCTGGCCGTGTGCAGACTTGCGGCCTCCAGAGTCAACGCCGGCGCCTCACTGTGAAACACTGAGCGCAAGGATTGGCCGGAGTTTTCCGGACTCTAATTTCGTTTAGCTGGAAAGCAACGCGGACTGAGCGAGGGTCCGCTCCGTGCACAATCAGTAGAAGTCTGCTCGTGAGGCAATTACCGGAGTCTCCGAGTCGGAGTCGACTGCGAGTGCACAACCAGTGTGTCATTTCGCCGAGTCTACTTTTAGCGCCCCGCCGAGCTTTTATTGGGGCTTGCCACGGCTTGCCACGGCTTGCCACGGCCAAGCTAGAGGCCGAGCCAGGCCGGCGAGGGCCTCGCCTCGCCTCGTCGCGGCATCGCATCGGGCTTCGCGGGTGCGAAGAGAAAACTTTTGCCTGTCCCTTTTTATTCCATTATTTATTTTCATTAAAATGTGGCATCCAGGGGCCTGCAAAGCGTAGACGAGCACGCGAAAACTGGCCTGGCGGGGCGGGGCGGGGCGGGGCGGGGCGGGGCGGGGCGGGGCGGGGCGGGGCGGACTGCAGGCGGAACGCCCCCAATTGCCGCAAAGGTGGCAATGCCGCAGTAACGCCGGTGCCGGCACTGTAACGCAAGGTGGCGAGAATGCTGCGACTAGCTGCAACCCACAAGCTGGTCTCTGGTCTCGGCCGGCGAAGCGATCAAATCGGAGCGGAATGCGGGTTCGAACCTCCGTCCCTCCTCGGCCACGCTACGCAACGCGTGTTCCGTGTTCGGAACGATGCATCAAAACTTTCCTTTCCCTCGGCGGTCGCGCTGCAGCAGCATTCCGAAGCATCGCTTCGTCTCTCTGTCTCACTCGCACTCACGGGGCGTGCCGTAGCGGGTGCGAGAGAGACAGAGCACTGGTTCGGAGTCAGCCGAGCCGGGGAGGAAGCCATTCTTTTTAACAAGCTCCGACCGACCCCTGCTGTAGATGTTCCTGGCGCTGTCCGTGCCCCTGGATTCGATCCACCACGACGTCAGCTTGGCGTACAACTTCGAGGCCAACTACGCCCTGCCCTCCAACGCGACCGAGCTCACGGAGCTGGAGGCGCAGTACGGCTTCAAGCGGTCCCTGGAGGGTGCGGCGGCCGCGGGCGAAGCCAAAGCCGAGTCTTCGGAACGCACCACGCGGTCCCTCCGCGACCTGGGCCGCGCCGACTTCTACGCCATGATCGTGGGGAGCATGGCCAGGTAGCGAAGTATCTCTTGTGTTTGCTTTGTGTTTATTTTCTTCTTCTTGTTGTTGGTTTGACTTGGAACGATATTTGCAGAGCGGGGCTGCCCGGGAGGACGTGCCTGCTGCGCGCCGTGTGCGAGGCGTCTGAGTGGCCCATGGCGGAGGGGCTGCTCGGCAACCTGCTCACCGTCCTGCTCACGTTAGTGCCATCGACTAATCGACGAATCGTCTTATTGACTTATCGATTAAACGACTAATCGACTTATTGACTAATCGATTAATTGACTAATTGACTAATCGACTAATCGGCTAATTGACTAATCGACTAATTGACTAATTGACTAATCGACTAATTGACTAATCGACTAATCGACCAATTGACTAATTGATTAATCGGCTAATTGACTAATCGACTTATCAACTATTGGCGGTTCGAGAGATCTGTTTCTTGAAAACTCGGTTTCTCTCGGCAGGCCGTCCACCTCCGCCGACGAGGACCTGCATCCGGCCTTCCACGCCGCGGAGCGACGCGGCCGACGCGGCGCCGACTGCGGCGTCCACTACAAGGGCTGCCCGACCAGCCTCCTGGGCCTCCTCACCGAACAATGAACGACAAACGAAACAAAACAGCAAAAAAAACTCGAAATAAACAGTAAATAAAGAACGGTGCTGTTCGATATTCCATTTTCCCCTACTGACCGTGTGACAGCGTGCACTATTGAAGGGTGCGCCACCCCACCCCGCCCCGCCCCGCGAGTCGCTCATTTGCAGCCCCCTCCCCTCCCCCTCCCCCGGGGACACCGCTCTGCCCCCTCCAGCCCCTCCAGCCCGCCGCCACCGCCCCCGCCGCGCCGGCCTGGGCCCCGGGCCCCGGGCTGTGTGCACACTGTGTGCCGAATGAGTCCCCGCCGGGATGTCGCCGCGGTCGGCCGGACGGAGCGCCGCGTGCAGGACCCAGTGTAGGGCCCCGTCGAGGACAAGCGGGCCGTCCGCAGCCTCAGACCGAAGTCCCCGCAGCGCTGGCCGCGCTGGCCGCCCGCTCCCCTACACTGGCACTCGCCGCGCTCGCCGCCGCCACGGCCCCGCACCACGCGCACTACGCGCACGAGGTAAGGGGGCGTCCACAAATGACGTAACACCGAACGCGTCAGAATCATGTCACTCTAGCTCTGTCCCAATCCTAGGGAGGGAAAGAAACAGAGCCAGACCATAGGTGATTTCGTTGCAGCCAGCGTCACGTTATTAGTGGGCGCGGCGTGAATATCGCGGCACCGCCTTCGGGGCCTTGAGACAAGACGACAACATGGCCTGATACGACGGAAGCTAAATGTCACTGTTCGCTTTATGTCGTCCGCGGGGAAGCGAGCAGACGTCGCGTCGCCATGGTGCGGGGCAGGCTGGCAGGGCAGGCTGGCAGGGCAGGCAGGCGGGCAGTCGCGGCCATGTGGAGGAAGACGGCGTGGAGGGGCGGGGGAGGGGCGCCACAGGTGACTACGCCACTACAGGCCGAGCTCAAGAAACACACGAGTATCGGGATTGGGGGAGGGGGATCTTGCCTTCCGCCCTTTTGCATTGATCGACCATATTTGTGTGTCGTAAATTAGCCCGGCTAGACCGGCGAGGGACGCCCGGTCGCCCGGTGCACGCGGTGCGTCGCGTTTACCGCGCTATCACCGTCCCCCATCTCGTCGTCGACATCGTCGTCCCCTCCCCTGCCGCCTGATTCCGAACACTGCTTCGTCACTCTGTCTCTCTCGAACCCCTACGGACCGCCCCATGAGTGCGAGAGAGACAGAGCGACGAAAGCAGTGCTCGGAATCAGACGGCTGCCTTGCCCTCCCCGCCGAGACGTCCAAAACGTGCGGCGTAGACCCGAACTCGAGGAACCAACCCTTCGACTGTGAGTCAGCATCGAAATGAACGCTGACACAGGTCCAGTGGGTTGATGCCGAACAGAGCTTCGGCGCTCCGTCTCTCTCGCACCTGCACCAAACGCACGTGAGTGCGAGAGAGACGGGGCGACGAAAACGCCGCTGTGCACGCATCAGCGGCATCAGCGTAAAGGCGGTCCCGACGCGGCGAGGTGCCATTGTCGGCCCCCGCCCGGTAACAGTGTGCTGGCGGTGCCGGCCACCTCCTCCACGGCCACCTACTCCACGGCGGCCTCGGTGTCCCAGCCATGCAGCACGCGCAGCGCTCGGCGGCGACCTCGGCCTGGCCGGGCGAGCAGCACTGAGAGCCGCACGGCCTCGCGCAGGACCGCCCTGAGCGCGCCGAGCGCGCCGAGCGCCCGCGCATTGCCGGGTAGGCAACCAAAGCAGCGCGCCGTACGCCGGGACAGTCCACCGCGCACGGCGGGGCAGCGCAGGGCCGTGCCACCACACGCAGTGTTGCTACACCAGTACGCAAACATACTGAGTGCCGCTAGGGTTGCCAACCCCAGCCTGCCTGCGAGGCACTAGGCAACCTCTCGAGAGCAACGCACGGCTATTGCCTCGCCGCAGGCAGGCTGGGGTTGGCAACCCTTGCGGCGCTGGTGCCAGAGCATCGTGGTACGTAGAGGGAGTTTTCGTCTAATGTGGCAACACTGACCACAGGCTAGCAAAAAACCGCAAAAACACTCCCCTGCAACGCGTTGTCGTCTTGGAGGGCTGGCGAATGGATTCGGCAGGCTGTGCTGCTCGCTCAGCGTGCTTTTAAGATCCCCCCTCCCTCCGAAACCACGTGCCCGCGCCACACTACGCGCATGATGGCAAGAAAATAAATCCCGCGTTCGTGAAACAGCGCAGAGTTTTCGCAAAGGCCGCGAGGATCGAAATCGAAACTCGAGAATCCCCGCCGGACAGTATTGTTGACAAACTCCATCCACAAGGACCGCTCGTCGGTTCGGTCCTCTCTCACATGGGAAGGCGGCCCTACCGGCACACCATAACACAAAGGCACACTTTTTCGGACACCTGCACACCCCGGGCTAAAAATTCACAGTGTTGCATTACAGGTGAGTACCGAGGCACGCACTTCTGCAAGGTTAGGGGGCACTCTGCACTCCCAGGGACGCAATGGCTCGGGCGTCTTCAAACCACTCGCCTCCAACGCATCAGACTTTCTTTGCCGCACACTCCTCTCGTTCCTTTTCGGCGGTGGAGGCGGTCAAAATTCCGAACGGGTTTTGAGCTCCAGGGTCGCTAAATGGGACTCAAACCGAACGTGTGACCCCACCAATGGATGGCTCTCCGAAAGAGGAATCCATTGGTGGGGTCACACGCTCGGTTCGAGTCTTGTTTAGCGACTCTGGAGATCAAAACGCGTCCAGAGTTTTGTCCGCCTCCAACGGTCTTCTGGCCCACTGTGTGACGCCACTCTTCTCCACGTGTGTTCTGCAGCCATGTTTTCGTGATGGTGCTGACCACGGGGCTGCTGCGGGGGCCGGGGCCGGCCGGCCAGGTCGCCGCCATGCCGGCGCAGGCCGCCGCCGCCGCGCTGACGGCGAGCCCAGAGGTGGCCGTCAGCGCGCCGCGCGACAGCAGGTCGTCGTCCTCGTCGTCGTGCGGCTCCTACAGCGACTGCGAGGAGAACGAGGACGAACCGCCAGCGGTAAGCTGCCTCCCTGCAGACTGATTCCGAGAGTCGTGGCTCTGTCTCTCTCGCACCTGAAGGAGACGCTCCATGAGTGGGAGAGAGACGGAGCGACGAGGCCTCCTCTCGGAGGCCTTCTCCTGCCTGTCGATACTCCGCGCCTGCGACCACTCAGCGCGGGGTATCGCCGCGCGGAGGGGCGTGGAGCTGAAAGCGGGTAGTCTGTCTGTCCCTCAGCGCCTCAGCCTGCGGGACGACGTCGTGGTGCAGCCGGTCGACTTCCCGCACGCCTACTGGGAGGCCAGCGGCGAGGAGGGCGAGGGCGCGGACAGCTGCGTGGACGAGGAGGACGGACTCGAGCACGCCGGCAGTGCGGCGCCGGGCGGGGCCGCCAGTGCACTGGCCAGGGGGGCGGCCGTCCCCGGACACGCCGCCGCCAAGGCCACCTCAAGTAAGCGCGGGGCGGGGACTACCCCGCGCGTCAGGGGCCGCGCCACCCGGCAATACCCCGTGCGCCGCGCGCTGCTGTAGCTTCCCTTGATTACACTGTGTCGTCGTTGGTTTCGCCCTGTAGAAGTGTAAGGCACCTAGCTCGTAGTAACAGTGTACCCGTAGTACAGCACCTGGCTTGCAGGGTCGTCCTGGGTGGCATCCGTCCTCAGCAGAATCCTGCGCCCCTTTAAGTGGCGGTCCACTTCCGGTAAGGACTCCTCCACCCCGACGCCTAGGACCGGTCTGGTCACATCTCGAATGCTTCCCTTAGCTGGGTACAAGGTTTGGATGCGTTATGCGTCCTGCACTTACAGTGAAATTGCTGTATTTTTGTTCGTTCACATTATTTACGGCGCTAGATCACGTGAGAACGGGGTCCCCGATTTCGTTAAAAAAGTTGTCTATCACCCACCATGGAGTGTAAAGACTAAACCCCAGTTCAAAGGATTCCAGTAGATACCCGATCTAAGTTCCTTTGGCCGTCGCCAGCTGAAAGTAGGGAGACCTGGCACCTTAAAAGCATGCATGAAGTAAAGTAGTTACACTTGTTTCCGCCCGGTAGTGCTTTATTAATTGCAAACCGTCTGCAGGTTGTCACTTTGCGCTTGTCCTTCCCCACAGGCCTGCAGCTGCACAGCCGGCCGGCCGAGCCGCCCAGGAGGGCGTCCTTCAGCGTGCTGCCCAAGGTGCAGCAGGCCGCCCCCGCCGCCCCCGCCGCCCCCGCCGCCCCCACCGCCCCCGCCAGCAACGGGCCGGAACGGAGAGCGCCCTGGAAAAAACGCGAGCCGGCGCTGCAGAGCAAGAAGAAGCGACGCCGGCGGCGGAGGTAACGGCAGTACGGCAGTTCATTTATCGATGCGGGCGTGGCAAGGCGGCGTAGCGGCGGTAGTTTGGTTTCTTGCTTGGCCGTCCTGGAAGGCAGAAAGTGCCGCGTGCTTGTAGACGCTTGGCACGGCTTGGCACGGCTTGGCACGGCTTGGCACAGCTTGGCCTAGTGCTGGTTTGCGCAGTGTCCCGCCAGCCCCGCCCGCCAGCCAGACGCAGACGGGCGGACGCGGCGCCTCGGCGCCCGCCAGGACCACCAGGACGGTGCGGGCCGCGCGCGGCCTGGGCCATGGCCTCGGTTTCCGCCGCAAGCCGCACGTGCACGAGGAGGCCGAGGCCGAGGCGTCCGAGGCCGAGGGCGTGGCGGACAGCGGCCCGCTGGCGGCGGCCTCGGCGGCGATGGCCCCGGCTAGTGGTCTGTGCGCCTGGACTAGATCGACGTGAAGGTGGTGGGGCCGAGTCCTGACTGTCACGGTGCACAGACCACAGTGTCCAGCCCGTAGACCCCGGCCCCGTCGACGTGGAGCACTCCGAGGAGGTGGTCCCGGACACCGAGGCCACCCCGGACGCGAAGGCCACCCCTGACGCCAAGGTAGCCCCGGCCGGCGGCAGGATCAAGTCCACGGGACTGCGCTTGTGGCGGAGGTTGTCCTCGTCGCTGGCGAGGGTCAGCTCGCAACCCGTCGCCATGGCCTCGAACACGGCCTCGGAGGTGACGGCGCGGACGCGCTCCGCGGCCAGCCTGGGCGCGGCGAACAGGGAGGACCCCGACCGCGCCGACGGCAAGACGGCCGAGGCCGACCGGCCGCCGGACGCGCTGGCCGACCACGACGACGGCCTCGGCCTGGACAGCAAGACGCTGGTGACCCGCAGCGCCGACAGCAGCATGCCGGGGTCGCTGTACCACTCCACGACCACCAGCCACACGCGGCTCAGCAGCCTGGCCGAGGCCGGAGCCGAGGCCGGCGGCAGGGTGGAGCCCGCGGAGGCCGACGCCGCGGACAGGCGAGTCGAGTGGCTGGTGTGCACGTGTGCAGCACGGGCGGGGACTTGAACGGGAGAGGCGGCGTGGACATGCGACTAGCGTAGACTGGCGTAGGCGGCTGTGCCCAAGTGTGCCTGCCTGCCTGGCGGAGGCGGAGAAGAACGCCTCTCCACCGGCACATCGCGCCCCTCTCATGCAACATGATAAAATGCCCCGCCACCCGGTGCTCCGTGGCACTCCGTGGCTCCGCGGTGCTCCCTGTCGCCCTGGCCGTCAACCCCCGCGCCCCGCGTCGTTCAATATGCCGGGGGCCGTCCACAAATGCTGCCCTGTGCTGCCCCGCCAGGGAGAGGGAGGGAGGAGGCGCTCGACCGCGGAGGCATCGTGACAAAAACTGTTTACCTGTCTGTCTGTCTGTCTGTCTGTCTGTCTGTCTGTCTGTCTGTCTGTCTGTCTGTCTGTCTGTCTGTTCGCATTACCTATGCTGAACGGTTCTATTTTATGGGATATCCATTCTAAACGTTGTACTGGGTAAAAACATTAACGGCAAAAATAATTCTTAAGCTAAATTTTAAATTTTAATTTGCCTTTAGCTCGGGATTTAGTTTACACCTAATTTATCATTTCTTTCCTAGTCTGTAAAGTTCCAGTCGTTTTTTTCGAATGCATTTTTATTGTTGCAATTTTATTTTGGCGCTGTGTGCGAGCGCACATCCAACTGAAGTAGCACTTTCTCATGCTCACACGACGTTGTACGGTGTACTAGTGTGTTGAGCGTGTTTATCGTGACCTCTTAATAATCCGCCACTGCACCGCCACACCGAGCCAGGTGTGCCCCAGTGAATAGGAATCGCAGGAAGTAGTTACGGGCAACGAGCAGGAAGGGCGGGGCCAGGGGGAGGGGAGCGGAGGGGAGGGGGGAGAGGGGGAGAGAGAAGTGAGTTCTCTGTCTCAGCACTCCACCACTGCACGCGGTTTCCCGTGACTTCCACCGGCACCCTCTAGGAGCAGGGCAATAAATAATGATAAGGGGAACAACTGCAAGGGAAAAGAAGTCGCATGCGCATTTCAAATTATTCGGTGCGCTTTCTCGGCTGGAATAGCTGACAAGTTTACAATTAGCGCCTAAAAAGGGGGGAAACTGCACAACAAAAATAACACATTTTTTTTTTCGTGGTTGTGCCACTACGGTTTTGCTCGTCGGGCACGGTAATTTGGGCTCGAGAAAAGCAGCTGCCTGTGCATGCTGCCGACATGCTGACATCCCGTAGCCAAGCCGTAGGCACGCCGTGCCGTGGGCAAAGGCGTAGGCCTAGCAGTGGGAGTCAATGTTCCGCCGACGGACTAGCGGCATGGCGGCCTGGCTTGCCGTCACGCAAACTCCTGGCCGTCGTCTGCCAGCTTGACTTGCCGGCGCGTCGCCTGCCTGGCTGTGGGGCTCACTGTCCGGGCCGTGCCTCGTCTAGACGGCTCGCGCGCAGCCGGCGCAGCCCCGGCAAGGCCTACGGCACGGCCTACGGCAAGGCCTACGGCACGGCCTACGGCACGGCCTACGGCACGGCCTACGCCCCACAGCCCCACGGGTGCATGGACCCCCATCGTGGCAAGCAGGACTTGCGGTGAGTCGATGATGCACTTCCGGAAGCCTAGGGCAGCCTAGGGCGCCGTCAGCCTCGTCAGCCCTCGGGCCCGTCGCACAGTGGGCCAGAAGACCGGTGGCGGCGGCCAAAACTCTAGACGCGTTTTAAGCTCCTGAGTCGGTAAATGGGACTCGAACCGAAGGTGTGACCCCACCAATTGATTTCTCGTTCGGAGAGCAATCCATTGATGGGGTCACACGTTCGGTTCAAGGCCTGTTTAGCGACTCTGTATCTCAAAACATGTCTAGAGTTTTGGCCGCCTCTGGCCCACTGTGCGACGTGGCGGCAAGCTCAACGCCCTGGGCGGCGGCAGGAACTTGAAGAAATTCA
The DNA here is from genome assembly GCF_012932325.1 of Thrips palmi. NCBI lineage: Eukaryota > Metazoa > Arthropoda > Insecta > Thysanoptera > Thripidae > Thrips > Thrips palmi. Next base: position 9,932,879 of record NW_023144627.1, read on the forward strand.
TGTCGAATTTCGCCGTACCAGACCTTAGCGAAATTTTCTGGTGTTGCTCATTCCGCGTGGTTTGCTCTCATCCTCGAGGAAACGGGCTCACCTCGTTCAACGCTCTGCCGCTCTTCTATTTGAGCGATGACTGTGCCACTGCCGGGTCCCTACAGGGGCGTGCTGGGGGGCCGCCGCGGGGGGCGGGGGGCAGGGGGCGTCGAGGGGCTGAGGGGGCGACAGAGGGCGCTCCTGAGATTGGCTGTCAGAGCCGGGCGTCGCCGATGACACGTGGGGCACGCCGGGCCTGGCCTGGGGCTGGCCTGGGGCTGGCCTGGGCCGCGGGGGCAACGGGCAACCTACCCCACCAAACAACGAGCAACGCCCCTGCCGCCCTCGCCGTCTCCATGGAGTCCACCGCCGAGGCGGTGTAACGAGTTAGGGCCCCCACCCTCCCACACGAGGGTGCTCCCCCTCCCCTCCCCCTCCCCGCCACGCATAGGCGGCGGCCGGCAGAGCGCCGCGCCCCGCCTCACTCGCGGCCGCGGCCCCACGCCCCTCGGTCCGCTGTCCGGCGCCCAGATCGCCCCGCCCAGGTCGCCGAGTCCGTGCTCGCAGTCGCCGCGGCACGTGGTCCCGGGCCACGCTTCCTCCGCCGCCGCTGCGTTTCGAGACCCTCGCCGTCATGCGTCGCCGGGCCCGGTAGTCGTCGCCGTCCCCGCCGTCCCGGTCGACGAGATGGTCGCGGCCTCCGCGGCCTCCCCGGCGCGCTCCGTGCGCCCGGCCCCGGGCTCGCGGCCCGGCAAGGACGCGCCGCGCACGCCGAGCGTGGAGCGCGCCGCGCTGCCGGACACCACCGAGGGCGTCATCGCGGAGCCGCCGCCCGAGCACGACGTGGAGGTCCAGGTCGTCCCGGTCACCGATGTCGTGCCCAGCACCGCGGCCGCCGTCGTCCCGCCAGAGTGAGTGTAGGGTGTCCAGGGTGCGCCGCAGGCGGCCGCGCCATCCGCCTGTCGCGGCCTGCTTCTTGAGGTCACCAGAGTGTAAGGTGTCCAGGTTGCGCTGCAGGCGGCCGCGCCATCCGCCGTCGCGGTCTGCTTGTTTTGGTCGCGCGCTGGAGGACGATGAACAACAGCAGCAGTCTTATGGCCGCCGCGCGACCCCTTCGCGTGCACCATCGCACCACCAGCGCCGCCAAGCCGCGCGACCGTCACACTGCTAAAAGCGGCTAGAGGCCTCCACCGCGGTGCGGCCAGCACGGCCAGCACGGCCAGCAGGGCCGTCTCGGAGTAGTCGGAGTCTAGAGTAGAGCGCACGGAGGGGATGGTGGCCCGGCGTTGTAGTTGCACCAATGTAGGCGTTGCAATTTGGAAGTTGAGATGCTGCTTTACCAGAGTAGGATTCCTCGTAGTGGTACGTTGTTGTGTTTGTACTTTGCACCAGTCGGAGACAGGCGGAGGCTCCTTTGTTGACCGCCTGTAATTTCCGTGTACTCGCGGGTACTGTGCCACGTAGTGTAGTGCCAGTAAGAAGGCATCTGTTGTGGTGTGGTAGTCCGGAAACACCACAAGATTAACGTCCCTTCCCTTCCAATGCCTCTGCGCTGCAGGCTGAGTCCGAGAGACGGTTCCGTCGCTCTGTCCCTCTCGCACTCATGGGTCGTCCCGTATAGGTGAGGGACAGGGCGACGAAAGCGACTCTCGGAATAATCAGTCTGCAGCCCTCGTCGGAAGGTCCACCAAATCGCGTCCCTTATGCAAGTCCCTTCGCTCCCGCCCCGCGCCGCCCCCTCCTCTCCCTCCCCCTCCCCTTGGCGCCTTGCGTGTGGCGCACGCCAGTTTATACCGCCGGGGCATACTATTTCTCATGCTTCGTGTGAGTGTGTTGGTGTGCCTGAGTGCATTTGTGGTGCGCGTGTGCGTGAATGTGTCTTGGTGTTCGCGCGCGCGTGTCTGTGTGTGTGTGTGTGCGCGCGTGGTCGTGAGAGGGCGTGGCTGTAAAGGGGTGAGGGGCAGGGGGTAATGGTGGTGGCAACCAGTGTAGATACGTCCACCGCAGCCAGGTGGTCAGGCGGTCAAGGATAAACTCACCATGCGCTTGGCCTGCATGACGCCGTCAGGCTACGCCAGGCGGGACACGTCTGACACACTGGCTGCCCGCCTTGGCACACGAATAGCGCTGCGTTTTCTAAACTGCAGGCACCCACGCTGGAAAAAAGGTTGTGTTTTTTCGGTGACGTTTCCCTACAATGATACGTTTCGGTGTCATACACGTTGTAGAATAAAGCTGAGACTGCCTCACTGTACTCCACATGAAAAAAAAAATTAAGCCAAAAAATTTAAGCAGAAAAATTTAGCACCGACTCTAAGAAAATGTTGATTTTTCTACGGGAATGGTGAACATGGGAAATCTGTAAAAATGTGCCTAAAAAGTTTGGAACTTCTCTGAGAAAATGATGCTACACTAGATTACAAACAGGGTAAATTTTGTTACCAGTTAGTTCCCAACTTTCATTTATTTTTGCGTGATTGTAAGTGCAGCATTTCCTGGACCGCCCGGACCGCCTAGTTGTCGAGGGCCTTTTCGCCTTTTCGGTTCGGCCGGCGCCTCGTTCGCGTGATGTAGGGTGATGTGCAGCAGGTCAGCCTTGACGTCGACGGGGAGGTTCACTGCTCGGGGGCTCGACGCCGTCCTGCGCGGGGGACCGGGGGACGGAAGGGACCTCGACGGCGAGGGTCTTGACGGCGGCCGGGGCGCGGCGGTGACTGCTTAGCATAACTTACCCGTTCGATGCCTCTGTCTGTGACCGTGTTGCTAGGCCGGCAGGGCGGGGGGAGAAATAAGAGCAGTGGGTGTTCGAACCGCGGCTTACACTAGTTGAACGGCCGGCGTTGCACAGTGGGCCAGAAGGCAGGTAGAGGCATTCAAAATTCCAGATGCGTTTCGAGCTCTAGAATCGCTAAATGGGACTCGAACCGAACGTTTGGCCCCACCAATGGATTGCTCGCCGAACGAGGAATCCATTGATGGGGTCACACGTTCGGTTCGAGTCCTGTTTAGCGACTCTGGAGCTCAAAACGCGTCTAGAGTTTTGACCGCCCCCAACGGCCTTCTGGCGAATCCACTGTGTGACGCCGTGACGCCCTGCCCCTCCCCGCAGGCCGCTGTCGCTGTGCACGGCCAACTGCCGCTACGACGTGGTGCGGCGCGTGGCCAAGAGGTTCGGCATGAAGGACGTGTCCGAGGACGAGCCCTGGAACCTGTACTGGACCGACCTGTCCATCTCGCTGGAGCGGTGCAAGGACATGAAGAGGTTTCAGGTAAACTATTTTTTTTTTGTGAGGCACGCTGCCATGGCCTCGGTCACCCCACTCTGCTTTTCTGCTACATGTGGGTCGAGAGGGCGATGAGTTGAATAATAAAGGCAATGCCCCACGTGGGGCCCAGCCGGCCCTGCCAGGCCCTGCCCCCGCCATCGATTGTGACTCATGTCTCCCCGACGCGGGGTCTTCCCAACGATCTTACAGTGCCGACCCCATTGCCTTTCCAGAAAATAAATCACTTCCCGGGGATGGCGGAGATTTGCAGGAAAGACCTGCTCGCCAGGAACCTCAACAGGATGCTCAGGCTGTTCCCCAAGGACTACAATTTCTTCCCCAAGACGTGGTGCCTGCCTGCAGAGTAAGGACTTCATTCATGACTTCATTCTTTTTTGTACTTTTCATAAGACATATTTAATCATATCCTGGTTTTTAAGAATGCTAAAGACCATTTTTTGCGTTAGTTTGGGCGATTTGAACTCGTACGCTCGCACGAGGCGAAATCGGACGTACATCCTGAAGCCCGACACCGGTTGCCAGGGCAAAGGCATCTATCTGACAAGGAGTGTCCGGGACCTCAAACCGCACACCCGCATGATCTGCCAAGTGTACATAGCAAGGGTGAGTACACCAACTAATGTGGTCAAAATGGTACCCATTTGACCACACCAGTGGTGTGGTACGTTTGGTTTTTCAGTGCTGGCGATTGTACTGCAATGGTTCTGCTTTCTTCTCGCCCACAGCCCTTCCTGGTGGACGGCTTCAAGTTCGACATGCGCGTCTACACGCTGGTGACTTCCTGTGATCCCCTTAGAGTATTTGTCTACAACGATGGCCTAGTCAGGTAATACAGGTTGGTGCTGCTACTGCTGTTCTTTCCAAGCCCAGGGCTCGAAGCCGCCGCCCCGAAATTTTAAACTCTTCACCACCATCATTGGAACGCTACAAGTCTAATATTTATGCTCACGACATTAAAACTGTGTGGCTGGTGCCGCGACTCGAGCTCTGCGACTGGATTCTGCAGGTTCGCGACGAGCTCCTACCACGAGCCCAACAGCCACAACACCGCCAACGTGTTCATGCACCTCACCAACTACGCCGTCAACAAGCACAGCCGGACCTTCATCGTGGACGAGGAGGCGGGCAGCAAAAGGCGAGGACCGGCACCCCGCACTCAAGTTTCTCTTAATTGCGTTACTTAACTGTGTTTTCGTCTGGTCTGCAGAAAAATCTCGACGCTCAACAGGTGGCTGGAGAGCAAGAACTACGACGTGGTGGACATCTGGGCGCGCATCGACGAACTCATCGTGAAGACCCTCATCGCCGCGCTGCCCGTCATCCGCCACAACTACCACGCCTGCTTCCCCGCGCACGACTTCACCTACGCCTGCTTCGAGCTCCTGGGCTTCGACGTGCTGCTCGACCACAAGCTCAAGCCCTACGTCCTGGAGGTGAGCGAAAGTCGTGCCTCGCCATGTTGTGCAATGTAAGCATGGCAGTTACCGGGCCCGAACCGGCATAAGGTCAGTTGTGGTCTAGCCTTTCAAGTCAAGCCAAGGGCCCCGGAGCGCCGTTTGGGTAGGCAACACAACGCACGGCTACGCGGCGTGTTGCCTACGTCCGACTTCGCAGGCGCTAGCAGGTGCCGCGTGGGTAGGCAACCCAGTACGCGGCTGCGCGGCGTGTTGCCTATGTCCGACTTCGCAGGCGCTAGCAGGCACCGCGTTAGCGCCGAGTGGGTAGGCAACCCAACGCGTGCCCGCTCGGCGTGTCGCCTATGTCCGACTTGCCAGGCGCTCCACGCCGACCACTTGTTGACTGGTCTTTCAAAATCCGCTCCCTGCAGGTGAACCACTCGCCCAGCTTCCACACGGACGCGCAGATCGACCGCGAGGTGAAGGAGACGCTGCTCATGGACACCTTCGGCATCCTGAACATGGGCCAGTACGACAAGCGGAAGGTGATGGAGGAGGACCGGCGGCGCGTGCGGGACCGCCTGCTGCAGAGCATCGGCCACAAGGACGGCAGCAACGGCAGCAACGCGGGGTGAGGCGGCCGTCGACGCACCACGTGACACTCTAGACGCGTTTTGAGCTCCAGAGTCGCTAAACAGGACTCGAACCGAACGTGTGACCCCACCAATGGATTCCTCGTTCGGAGAGCAATCCATTGGTGGGGTCACACGTTCGGTTCGAGTCCCATTTAGCTGCTCTGGAGTTCAAATCACGCCTAGAATTTCGGCCGCCTCCACCGGTCTTCTGGCAAATCCACTGTGGCCGTCGTTGAAAGTGCGGCGTTCCTCGCAGGTCCGACAGCAACCTGCTGTCGGAGAACAACCCCTGGAAGGCGCAGTTCGACTGGGAGGACAGCAACATGGGCAACTTCCGGCGGGTGTACCCGTTGGCGGAGGGCCAGCCCGACAAGTACGAGGCCTTCTTCAACCAGAACCAGAGCTCGCTGTTCCAGGAGACGGCCGCGTCGCGCGCGCGCGAGGAGGCCAGCAGGCAGCAGCGCGACCTGCACGAGGTGAGGGAGCGCCGCCACGCCGCCACGCAAGCGGTCGTTTCCGTCGCTCTGTCTCTGTCGCACTTACAGAACATCCTGTATAGGTGCGAGAGAGACAGAGCGACAGTGTCGAAACGGTGGCCAATCTAATCCTGCCTACAAGACCACAACTTCCTTGCCGAGATGTTGCCTCGTCGGCAGGCTGAGGTCGGCCACCCTTTGAACGCATACTGGAAATATTTGGCTTCTTGGCAACACCGGGGTGAGGAAAAGACACCTTCAACTCGCCCTCGAACTCAACTGGGCATCGGTTTGCCTGGTTTGGTGGCGCCTATTTCTCTGCAGACTGATCCCGAGAGTCGTTTTCGTCGCTCTGCGTCTCTCGCGTTCATGAGGCGTCCCGCATAGGTGCGTCAGAGACAGAGCGACGAGAACGACTCCCGGAATCAGTCTGCTGGTACTGAGTTGGGGTAAGCTAGGGCTGGTTCGCACTGTGTGACGTCATTCTTGGACACGGCGACGGCGTGGCGGCCGCAGGGGCACCGGCCGGACCAGAAAGGAGCTGTCGAGCTGGCCGAGGCCAAGAAGCAGGGCACCAAGCAGATACACCTGTGCCAGGTGGGCCCTGCTGACCCGGCGGGGGTGAACAAGGCTTACCCTGCATCTGATTCGCACACAGTGCTGCCATATGAGTGGTCCAAAATTCCCACGATGCACCAGTGTCGAACGGGTTGCCTACGTCAGTCTGCCAACAAGGCAGTGCTAGCCGCGGGGGGGGGGGGGGGGAACTCTTACGGAGCGCCTGGCGACGCTGTGCGAGAGAGACGGATAGCGCCTACCAGATGCTGTAGGGCCAACCGCTGCAACCCAAACGCGTCTGCCGGACGCAGTGCTGCCACCTGTCAGTCAAATGCTCTGCCGTGCCGTCCAGGCCAGCTCTAGTCCCCGAACGAGCCGCCTCACACCACAAGCGATCGGTGGTCGCGTGGGCAAAGGCGTCGCACGGATTGGGAGGGAGTTGACGGAATCGGGTTCGACACCCGCTTGGGTGAAAAGTTTTTCGCCGCCACCTTTCCCAGTTGGTAGCACTGAATGTGGAGTTTAATGTTTCAAGTTGGCACTACAGTATTTGGTAGGCGCTGTCTGTCTCTCTCTCACACCGTCCAGAAAAACAGCACTAAGTTCCCCCCCGCGGTGCTAGCTGGGCTTTGCTCTCGGGAACTTGTCTGCGAGGCAGGCTGGGGTTCGGGACCTTTTCGACACCGTTGCATCGTGGCACAGTGGGCCGGAAGACCGGCGCAGGCGGCCAAAATTCCAGACGCGTTTTGAGCTCCAGAGTCGCTTAATGGGAATCGAACCGAATGTGTGACTCCACCAATGGATTCCTTGTTCGGAGAGCAATCCATTGGGGGGGGGGGGGGGTCACACATTCGGTTCGAGTCCTATTTAGCGACTCTGGAGCTCAAAACGCGTCCGGGATTTTTGCCGGCTCCTCCGGTCTCCTAGCCCACTGTGCGTGGGGGTTTTCGCAGCACTGTTGGCACGCGTGGTGGTCCTGGCGGTGTTGCAGGTGAAGCAGAAGGAGGAGGAGGCGCGGCGCTCCATGACGCTGGCCCGCCGCAAGGAGTACGAGCGGCTGCGGCCAGAGTCCCCCAACACGATGGGCACGATGGGCGCGCCCACCACCGTGGCGCAGCTCAGGAGGAACAGGGCCTCCAGGACCAAGCGCGGCGCGGCGCAGGCGCAGGGCACGGCCAAGCGACCCGCCGCCAAGTGCGTGCTCAGCTCCTTCCTGCCCGAGGCCATCTCCGAGTGCGAGGAGTCCGTGAGGGCGGCGGCGCTGCAGGAGCGCAGCCAGCTCGTGCAGAGCAAGGGCATCGTGCAGCTGGTGAGTGAGGCGGCTTGTGAGGCGGCGCACAGTGGGCCAGAAGACCGGTGGAGGCGGCCAAAACTCTTGACGCGTTTTGAGCTCCATAGTCGCTGAATGGGACTCTAACCGAAAGTGTGACCCCACCAATGGGTTGCTCTCCAGACGAGGAATCCATTGGTGGAGTCACACGTTCGGTTCGAGTCCCATTCAGTGACCCTGGAGGGGTGTACATCGTTTGTCCGACCGACGTTTGTCCGACCTGCCGAAATTTGTCCGACCTCCTTTTCCCTTAAATTTTTGTCCGACCGACGTTTGTCCGATCGACGTTTGTCCGATCACTTTTCAGGGAAGAGGGAGGGGGAGAGTGGAAATATTCCACGACGTCAGTGACTGATTGGTCGTCAGGATGGACAAGTAAAATCAACACTATAAAGAAAATTTCAGCGAAAGAGGGCACCCCGGCGAACCGGCCCTCTTCCCCGCTGGCTTGGTGAGCCAGTGGTTCCCCCATCTCATCACAGGAGCAACCTCAGAGTTAAACCGCAGTGGCCCCGTCATTGGTCACGTCATCTGTGATGTGGAGGAGTCCTCTCATAGTAGGCCAGGCTGCCACCTTTCCCAGTAGTCGGGTTTCGTTCCCGGCCCCCTTCCCACTCAGGGGCCATGCTACTGGTACTCAGGAGTCTGCGTCACCCTGCCCAGCAGCGGAACCACTGGGCTATGAGAGGCACACTGGACGCCGGCCGATTTTGTATACTTGAACCGCCTTCTTGCGATGCAAGCTTGGTCAAAATATTCGATATCGTACTAGGTATCGAACCCCGGACCCCGCAGCTGGGAACCGACGCCTCTGCGCTCTCGGCCACCGAGGCCCATGTGTGACGCTGTGCGAAGGGGAGCTTTTGAAGCCGCTGGTCCGAACCGTATAGTCAGACAAAAAGAGCGGGACGCAGGTATTCGATCGCTCGATCCGCGTGTAGGATTGAAACATCTCTACACGTTCGGCCACCGCGGCTCACCGGGGGACCCGAGTGGCGCGACGGATCCAAACCGGATCGGAAAGTCACTCCCAAAATGTAAAGAATTGTCGGGAGTCGAACCCTAGCCCCTGCAGGTGCGGGTCGACGCCTCTGCGCGCTCAGCCGCCACTGATTCTGGAAAGTGAGTCACATAGGGTCCCACTGCTGGCTCCACACTGTGGCATCCCGAGGAAATCATGATCACGCGCAGGGGCTAGGGTTCGACTCCCAGCAATTCTTGACATTATAATGTCAATATATATAGGAGTGGCTTTTCCGAAGTGGTTTGGACCCGTTGCGCCACACCGCTCCCCCGGTGAGCCGCGGTGGCCGAACGTGTCGAGATGTTTCAATCCTACACGCGGATCGAGCGATCGTATACCAGCATTCCACTCTTTTTGTCTGACTACACGGTTCGGACCAGCGGCTTCAAAGGCTCTCCTTCGCACAACGTCACCCATGGGCCGTGGTGGCCGAGAGCGCAGAGGCGTCAGTTCCTGCGGGATCGGGGGTTCAATACCCAGTACAGTAGTGAATATTTTGACCAAAGCTTGCATCGCTAGCTAGGGTTCGACTCCCAACAATTCTTTACATTTTGGGAGTGGCTTTCCGATCCGGTTTGGATCCGTCGCGCCACTCGGCTCCCCCGGTGAGCCGCGGTGGCCGAACGTGTAGAGATGTTTCAATCCTACACGCGGATCGAGCGATCGAATACCTGCGTCCCGCTCTTTTTGTCTGACTATACGGTTCGGACCAGCGGCTTCAAAGGCTCCCCTTCGCACAGCGTCACACATGGGCCTCGGTGGCCGAGAGCGCAGAGGCGTCGGTTCCCAACTGCGGGGTCCGGGGTTCGATACCTAGTACGTTATCGAATATTTTGACCAAGCTTGCATCGCAAGAAGGCGGTTCAAGTATACAAAATCGGCCGGCGTCCAGTGTGCCTCTCATAGCCCAGTGGTTCCGCTGCTGGGCAGGGTGACGCAGACTCCTGAGTACCAGTAGCATGGCCCCTGAGTGGGAAGGGGGCCGGGAACGAAACCCGACTACTGGGAAAGGTGGCAGCCTGGCCTACTATGAGAGGACTCCTCCACATCACAGATGACGTGACCAATGACGGGGCCACTGCGGTTTAACTCTGAGGTTGCTCCTGTGATGAGATGGGGGAACCACTGGCTCACCAAGCCAGCGGGGAAGAGGGCCGGTTCGCCGGGGTGCCCTCTTTCGCTGAAATTTTCCTTATAGTGTTGATTTTACTTCTGTTACTCTGAATACATTTTGTGTTAAAATGTCTTTGGATTGTCCTGCATGCAGTCTTGATTGACATAGAGAGTGAGCCGCGGGTGTTTAGATCAATTGAGCGCCGAGTTGCTCTCTAGCTGCAGCCTGACCGAGTGGCGGTGTAAGTGGGTCGGACAAAACGGAGGTCGGACAAAATTTTCAGCCGATTCACGGGCAAGTGAAATTTGGACAGGTCGTACAAAGGTCGGACAAACGATGTGCACCGTGGCCGCCCCCTTTGTCCATCCTGACGACCAATCTGTCACTGACGTCGTGGAATATTTCTACTCTTCCCCTCCCTCTTTCCTGAAAAGTGATCGGACAAACGTCGGTCGGACAAACGTCGGTCGGACAAACGTCGATCGGACAAAAATTTAAGGGCAAAGGAGGTCGGACAAATTTTGGCAGGTCGGACAAACGTCGGTCGGACAAACGATGTACACCGCCTGGAGCTCAAAACACGTCTAGAATTTAGGCAGCCTCCGCCGGTCTTCTGGTCCTCTGTAGGGGTGTGAGAGAGACGGAACGACGAAAACGTGCTTACATCGCTCGCACGAAAATCCTTGCAGATCTACCAGATGCTCAAGGAGAACAAGAGCCTGTGCGCCGAGGACTTGCGGAAGTACGCCGCCCTGAACGCGGAGGCCATGCCGGCGTCCACGGCGGCGTCCACGGCGGGGGCGCGCAAGGACGAGGACCCCCACCGCCTGCCCTCGCTGCTCACGCTCATCCAGAAGACCACGGTCAGTGCCTAGCTAGTGGGGATCTTCACTCTGTCTCTCTCGCTCCTCACCGCGATGCCCTGCAAGAGCGACAGAGACAGAGCGACGAAACGATCCTTCGGAATGAGGCGAACGCCCCGTTCACCCCCACAGTGGATTTGCCAGAAGACCGGTGGAGGCGGACAAAATCCCGGACGCATTTTGAGCTCCAGAGTCGCTAAGTGGGACTCGAACCGAACGTGTGACCCCACCAACAGATAGCTCTCTAAACGAGAAATCCATTGATGGGGTCACACGCTCGGTTCGAGCCCTGCTTAGCGACTCTGGAGCTCAAAAACGCGTCTGGAGTTTTGGCCGCCTCCACCTGTCTTCTGATCCACTGTGAACCCTGTCGGTCCCGTCACAGGGACAAGCGCATGCCGAGATCAACCGCGGCAAGGGCGTCCTGGACCCGTACGGTGAGTCAAGTCGTCCGGAGCGCACCGCTGTACAGTGTACCCTCACGTTGTGTTGTCGGTGTAGTTGCCTCACCCTGCTTCATAGTTCTGTGACTGTAACGCTTCTACTTTGGCCGCAGTGATTCTGTAGAGGCGTCAAGTCTTCCCGAAGAGGATCAGTGCCGGCGCAGCTTGCCTCGCGCCTCGCGGCCCCAACTCGGCCGCTCCACCTCTTGTATTTTGTTTCAAGTTTTGGGTGTGAAAGAGTTGATAGTTCCGTAGGCGGCGTCTACTAGACACTAGACGCCCTATTTGGTGTATGCTTTCCGTAGTGTATGTTTGGTTCAATAAAGAATCGGGCTCCTTTAGTGGACTTGAACTGAAGGTGGACTTCCCTCCAGATCGTAGAAAAGCAAATGGCTAAATAAAATCCCACGTAGTGTCGCTGCTAGTCCGGACCCCCGACGGACCTTTCAATAAGCAAGAGGTAAAGAGAAACTTGAGTCCTAACGTGTAGAAGAGGTCATCTGTGCTCACCCCACTCCTGCCTTCGTCTTTGCAGAGACGCTGGTGACCGGCCTGTGTGGCCCGTGCCTCATAGCGCCGGGGCCCGGAGGCGACCCCGCACCCGCTGCAGCCGCCACCCAGCAAGGCCTGCCCCTGCCCCCCACCGCTGCCCCTGCATCTGTGCCCCTGCCCCCGCGCCCAGCGCACTGCCCTAGAACGACGGTGTCGGGTGAGTCGATTTCACCAGTGGCGTGCACAGAAATTTTTTGAGCAGCCATGCTTGATGTCTACCTTTCAAGCGGCTGGCTAGTACGATAAAGAGGGGGTCCTATACCCCCCCCCTTTCCCCCTTGCAAACGCTACTGAATTAAACTGAATTTTTTTGTGTTCTTTATTTTTGCAGGGTTGGGGATGACTTGCGGAGAGGCCCCCTTCTGGGTGCGGCCAGGGCTGCGGACAGACTTGTGGGGCTCCAACTACGTGCACATCTCCCCGCAGTGCGGCCCGCACCCCGTGTCCGTCTCGTCAGTCTCGTCCCACCAGCCCGTCGCGCCCAGGATCACCCGCTCCACGCTGGGAAGGCTCGTCTCCACCTCCTTCAAGCTGCACAACCTCGAAAAGCGGCACGCCAAGCCCCAGGCCCAACACCTCTGACTTGGGCCCAAATTCTGAGCCATTGTCAGGCTTGTCATCAAGCGTCGCCATTTTACATTGTCCCCTCTCTAAACTGACAGCACTGTCATGATTCAGACCACTTCATCCTCATCCAATGTGCCTGATAGTTTGAAAGTCTGTCTATTTGCCTTCTAACATTGCCTTTGTATGTATGTGAACTGTGACCAAGTTTTAAACATTGTGTGATAAAATTAAAGCCTGTGAAAATTTAGAAATAAACTTGTACCATAAGAGGAATACGTAAGAGAACAGTCTCACATAAGCGCCATATACATTTATTTCATTCAAACTGCCTAGAGGTAGACAGCTTGCAATAACAGGTTCACAATAGCAACTAATTACAGATAAAATCCAAGATGGTTGTAAAAGATGTCTAGGTACAGAAATCCCTGATTTGGAACATTTAATTGAAAATTTAACCCTGTGGCCTCTCAGCAGGGAGTCCCTTGTCCTTGCGGTCAATGTAAATACGCCATGCCCTGTTGGTCTCCTGATCGTCATGAGGAGTAGGAGTCGGATAAGCGACGTTGACACCCTGGAAGAAAATAGACCATGATAGCAAACAAGCAGAGGGGATTTTACAATTTGGGTTTTCCCCGCGTGTTCTAAAACGAAACTTACACATTTGGGGTCGGTTTGAATAGCCTCCTGGATTGTCATCTTCTCAGATGGCATCAACAACTCCAGTTGGGCAAGTTTATCTTCCAGCTTCTTGATAGTAGCCTTGCCGTCCTCCCTTGCCTTGGTAACTTTAGAAGCCTACAAAGAGAGAGAATAACAGAAGGAAAATAAGACACAACTTAAAACATTGAAAATCAGCACTTTAATTTTGAATAGACGATTGAAACACTAACCATTTCCTGCTCCTTCGCATTGATCGCATCGTCTACATTGCTCTTGGGGTAGGGGATCTGGATGGCCTCGTACTTCTGCTTGATAGAGTCCACAAAAGCAGCTGGGATCTTGTTCTTGTATGCGGTCCAGTCAATTGCTGGTGGCTTCTCAGGAAGTGCCGCAACCCTGAAAATCGGAGAGAGACATCAATCTTAAGTCTAGGGGAGTTCCATCGACTAGATCCAAATCTCATGCCACAATAGAAAACCAAAGGAAGACATAATGAAAGCAATGAAAAATATGCAGAAAAACAAAAAGGTTGTTTCAAAGAACAACAAAGGCGAAAGGTAAAAACTAGATATCAGATGGATTTGCAAGGTTGGAAATAACAGAGACCATAACCTAAAAGAACATGAAAAGAGGTGTCACTTGGCGTGTGACAAGTGGCATGGAATCAAAGTACCGCCAAAAGAAAAAGGCAACCGTCGTGAAAATCGTAAAGAAAATATAGTGACTGAGAAAGCAAACGTGAAAATGAGAATGGCTGGCATGAGAACAAGACGACTTCGCAGACGACCTTACCTTCTAATGAAGGTTTCGTGGGCCTTCCTGATCTTGGCGAGCTTTGCAAGCTGTTCCTCCTCTTTGGTGGGGAACCGTTCGAGGATGGAAGCCCAGTTGACTTTAGCTCCTGCGAATCGTTTTGCCATCTTGGACTACGGTGGACCGCAAGTTCACTTGAAAATGAAGAGACGACCGACGACTCCACTCCGTCTGGCCCCGGAGGTCATATGGCTGGGATCGTGCGAGTAGTGCCAGTATAGTGCGTGTAGTGCGGTCAGATTGGTTTATTTCAGGCTTCATTTAGAAAAGGAATCTTTGAAATCGAATTTCTGGAGAAACGCTTTATTCCTTTCAGCATTCTTGAGCTCAAATTCTTGAATTTGCCATTGTGAATGTCCTACAAAATATAAGATTTATGTTGGCTGCCTCCCAATAATGACTCACTGCACTGAACAGTATTTGCAGACATGGTGGCATTTCATTATCCTTTCAAAAATCAACCTCTGAACTTTAATTTTAATGCCTTTTACGTTCAGACATGGATGTAACTTGCCGAATTTAGCGTACATCTGAGTATCAATGACCTTAATTTTTCCAATTAAGTTTTAAAACGCGTTTGCTCACTGTGTGTATAAAAAGTCAATGGACTAACTCAGCACTGAGACAGGTTAGTTTCAAGTAAAAATAATATGTTTTAACTTAGTTTACATGGAATGTCACCCATTAAAACTGTTTTCTTTACATTCAGACATGTTATAAGTTTTATTATTTTGCTTAAGCCAATGTTGAGAATACAACACTGCTTGATTTTAGGTGCAGCATTGCTGACACATTCAGTGTACGACTCAATTTGTTACAATGGATTACTTTATTGAGGGTCTTGCACTGGGCTTCGACGCAATTGCATTTGGATTAGTCTACCACTCATACAGATTCAAAAAGTCCGCCATCAAGTCAATCGAAGTAAGTAGCCTGGTGTAATAGCTTACCAATTGTTATTTCATATTTTTTCTTCAAAGAATCTACAATAGTCAGCCTAATCCCTCTTCTTTTTGCTTTCCCACAGAATGTCCAGTTCGTTGAGGTTGATCAGAAACTCGTTGATCATGTTGCCAGTGAACCTAGCAAGAAGTTAGATTATGTTGTTGTACGAGGCAAAGTGATAGCTTTAAGTAGTCCAATACGCAGTATTAATGCATGGAATACCTATGGTGTTGTCCAGAAGTTAACCACCAGAGAACACCTAGTTACTCGACACAATTTTGTTGGATTTTGGTATAATTTGTTCATCCTTCGTTTTCAGATTCTCAGTCATTAACATATGATGGTTGCTACAAATTTTTCTTTTTATTTAGGAGTGAACGTGAAAGAACTATCCAAGAGGTTTACAATTCAATTCCATTTGCTCTCCGGAGTGGAAGTGTTGATATTGAGGTAGCAGATGCCCTCTCTGCCCATTGCTTAGACCTTGAAACAATTTCTGATGTGTATGAGCCGATTTCAATAAGTTTATGGGACTATATTTGGGGTATGTCTGACTACTTTATTCAGGTTACTTACTCCTAGAATTTTTTTATGCATCTATGAGTTGCTACATGTTACCATACTTTTATTTTATGTTTTCTGTTAAAGGTTTTTTTACTGGTATTAGACCACAAGGGTTGCAGAAGACAGAGGAAATGGTAAGAGAGGGTGTTCTTCTTACCGGTATTGGAGAACTTGCCCTATCAGAAGACAAGGCTACATTGAGATTACAGCCCTCTCAAGATGGGTTACCATTCTTTCTGACATCCCTGCCCCTTAATACTCTCACAAAGAGACTGGAAGGTGAAAAACAGACTCTAAAGTAAGTTTGATTTTTCTAGTTGTGATACTGTATTTCATTTTAAAGCAAAGTAAAAGATCAATTTTAAACCTCTGTTACAGGTATTTGAGTATTGTTTTTGGAATCATAGGTGTAGGAATAATGGGTATGATGGCACATCGCTGGTATAGAAATAGGTTGGCTAAAAAATTAGAAGAGGAAGAGCACCTCAGGTTGGAAAAGGCTCGTAAGGAAAGAAGGCAACGAGCTCGATCTAACAACCATGAATATTCAGACAATGAACTCTGTGTCGTGTGTAGAGAGAATCCCAAGGAAATTATACTCCTTCCCTGTGGTCATGTGTGCATATGTGAGGACTGCAGTAATGATGTTACTAATCTCTGTCCCGTATGTCGAGCTGAAATTCTATCTCGAAACCCTGCATACATTTCTTAAATCTGGGTCTTGTTGATTGTTTTAAAATGTTATCTTTTGATTGAGGAACCAAACTATTTGAGCTCTTAGAGAAATGAGAGAAATGTTTAGATTCCTTCAAATTTTAATTATGTTGCACCCTTATTTTTAAAAGATTCTTTATGGGGTTTTATACTATTAATCTACATAGGCAGTGGCGGATTTAGGATTTATTTGACTTATCTTTTTATAATCCAGTTTGTTTTTTGTTTGTAAAATGTGTCAGTTGTATGTAGATAAAGTTACACCTTCAATTGCCAATAAAAAAATCATCTTCAGCATGTTAAAACTAAAAATCACAGATAACTTTTTCTTTTTTCTCAGCATCTTGTTGATCCCGTGCACGATTGGCCAAGCTTGACTTCCCAATTCCAAGTTTAGGTAAACCGCGATTAAGTCCTTCTAAAAGAACACAGGCTTTGCAGAGCTCTTGAGATGATACAGATCCACACCTTGAGCATTGAGTACGAACTGGTAATTTAACATTGTCCTTCACTTGCAGACTTTCACCTGAGGCCAAAATAACAAACTTTCTCTATAATGAGATGTAACTGGGAGTTAAAGAGGAAATTATCATTATTAAATGTATGTACCTGAGTGGATAATGTCCATTATCACAGAAGGACGAATCTTCTCTAGATCCTTGAGAAATGCTCTTGCATGACCTCTGTATGCGTTTGGAGCAAATACACACTCTGTGCTGAAGTAGACAAGTCTCTTAAAATAGGCATACATCACTATTTCTTTTTCATAAGTGTACTTCAATGGCTTTACTCGAGGTATTGTGCCTTCGGTCTCACTTTCCTGAGAACAGAAAAGTCCATTTCCAGTGACAGTTTCAGAGAACAACAAAAGCAAACGAACTCTTTAATGTTATACATACTGTAATTATGGATGTGCATCGCTGCAGGCGAGCAATATCACCTCGGAGAATATTCATCAAAACAGTTTCAGCTAAATCATCAGCATTGTGCCCTGTTGCAACACAATTCACTCCAAGCTGTGTTGCACCCTTATCCAGTGCCTGTCTTCTGAATACACCACAAAAAGTGCAGTTATTTTTCCTCCCAATCTATACAAGAGACAAACACATTATTAAACTGTTCAAATTTTTAATTATTAGATAAAATAACCTGAGACGAAATTACCTGAGCAACTATGGCATCCATGGTCCATCCAAACAATTCCTCATAAGAGAGAATCTTCAGGGGCATTTGGTAGTCATCTCTATTCTGTTTGACAGTTTCCAAACTATCGTCTCTGTAACCTGTTGATGTCAAACAGTAAAGTTAGTGCTCGATTTAAAAAACTGTGTCAACACAATACACTATGAAAAGGGCAATTTTATACCTGTAATGCCTTCATCAATTGAGAGTAGAACTAAATTCAACCCATAGTCATGCCTCTCGTTGAGCACTTTCAAGACATATGCTAGCACTGTTGAGTCTTTGCCGCCAGATGCAGCTACAGCAACAGTGTCGCCTCTCTTGAAAAGATTTCCGCTGATTATGGTGCTGTGGACCTCAGTTTCAAATGCCCAGAAGAAGCAGTCCTTACATAGAGCATCTCCTGTTTTGGGGCGCTGAAAGAAAGCACAGGAGAATGGTTGGGCGTCACAACTCAAGCCTTCAAACCTAGCAATAAGCCGATAAACATAATAAAAAGCATAAAAGCAGAAACAACCTTAATTTGGTTACCTTCAATATAGCATTTTTACCACACTTCGAGCTACAGAGAACTGGCATGGTGCAGAACAAAAATATCCAAATCTTTTCTTAACGTCTCTGGAGTTAAAAAGCAATGACACTGTCAGGCAAATATGTAAAAAAACATCACATTTGATGTTTATGTCATTTCAACACATGGCTTCGGCAGCAAAAATGAATCACAGTCCTGTGGTGTGAATAGTGACTCTCTTCGCACGGCACGTATTTGCTTTTGTTTACTTCTTCAGCCCAAGAAGTGCATGACTTTGTTTGGTTAGGTCTTCTGCCGCTTCAGCAATGATTCCAACACCTAGCCCTTCGTACGAAGTCGGAGACACTGTATTGCCCGGTGACGATGTCACTGCTGCCGTGCGAAGTGGCGCCGCTCAAAAAATAGTACTCGGCCCAGGACTGCGGCGCGAGGGTGGCCAAGTGGTGGCCAGCAGGTCCGGTGTGCTGAGGATGCCCAAGAATAATGTGTTTGTTGTGGAAGCATACCAGAAGCGGTACATCCCTGTCAAAGACGAGCATGTCGTGGGCGTGGTGACGAATGCTGGCAGTGACATTTTCAGAGTTGACATTGGTGCCAGTGTGTCCGCATCCTTGTCGTATCTAGACTTCGAACATGCCACCAAGAAAAACCGACCCAACATTCAGGTCTGTTGATTTCTCCGCAACTTTATTGCGGAGAAATAAAGGAAAATAAACCTCTGTCTGTTTTTAATATTAAATACACTGTTTTGAGTATAATCCCATCGTTTAATGGAAAGTCTTTACATTTTCGTTTGTGCAGGTTGGAGATGTTGTATATGCCAAGCTTTCTACAGCTGGACGTGACATGGAACCAGAATTGGTTTGTGTTGATTCTCATGGCAAAGCTAACAAATTAGGAAAGTTGGAAGAGGGTTTTCTTATTACATGTAGTTTAAACTTAATCCATAAACTCCTATCTGTTAATTGCCCCCTGTTGCAAGCGTTGGGGCAAAAGTGGCCCTATGAATGTGCTTTAGGTATGAATGGCAAAGTATGGATTAAGGCCAGGACTACCAAAGAAACGATTGCTATTGCTAATGCTATCTATGAGTCAGAACACTTGGACAATAGCCAAATTAAACAAATGTGTATAAATTTAGGAGTTATTGTCGACTCTATGTAATGGCACACCTGCCATATGCTCTAACATTATTTTTAATCCACACTCATCATGAAATTTGTATACTTGTGTACTTTCAAACCTATTTTAATGTAATGAACAAAAAGACTTTCGTAAATAAAAACATGTTAACAGGACCATGTAATGGACAACAAATATCATTATTTTCCCTCATCAGCTCCTTGCTTATCAGCATGTTATCACACACACTGGAGCCCCACATCCCCTTTCCGAAGGGGTAAGTATAGGGCTACATACCAACGCCCGACAGTAGAGCCTGATTCTGAGAGTCATTTTCGTCGCCCTGTATGCGGCGACCCGTAGAGGTGCAAGACCGATTGGGAGAGAGGCCCGTTACATTGCCCCTTTAGGCCTCTAAGGTAAATGACTCTCGGGGTTGCCTAGCCCCTACGTCGCTTAGAGCCCTACATCTCCGTAGGAAGGAATGTGGGGCTCTAACGTCGCTTCGCTCATGTGCTTTCGGCTTTCGGAGAGTGTCTCCGGGCCTTGACAATGGGAGTAACAGAGAAGGGGGCAGCTTCGTCTAAGGCTCCACTTCGCGCGTAAGAGCGAGAGGTGAGTTTCGGACACAGCATCTAAACCGTTCAAAGTAGAGGAGTATAACGAGCATGTCGGTTGTACCTGGAACAGAGACCTGCAATCGGCTCGCTCACTGGAACCCTCTGACTTGAATGGTAGGAGCTGTTGGGCGGGCGGTGTCACGGGTCTGTGGGTCTGTGGCCGAGCGCCGTGCTGATAGGCAACCCAAGGGGCTGGGCGTCCAAAAGGTTGCCTACCCTGCAGTCTGCAGGCGCTCCGCAGAGCTTGAACTTGAGAGGCTGGGCCACAACTGATCCTATGCCGTTCGGGCCCGGTAACTGCCATGCTTGCGTTGCACAACATGACATACCGTCCGTACAAAGAGCAGGAACCTTTACCTCGGCGGCCGGGGTCATATGCCACACCGCACCGTTCGGAGTGGGGTCACACGTTCTGTTTGAGTCCCATTCAGCGACTCTGGAGCTCAAAACGCGTCAAGAATTTTTGCCACCTCCACCGGTTTTCTGGCCCACTGTGCTGTGCACCTTGCACCAGTCCCTCACGGCGACTCATCTGAACCCTTGCCCCCTTGCTCGCCCCGCCGAGCGATTCTGAGGGCTCGTTCCGTCGCCGTCACTGTCGCCCTCGTGGGGCGTCCCGTAGGAGTGCGAGAGAGGCAGAGCGACAACGCCCGTCAACGCCAACCAACGGTGGTGCGGTGGGCCGTCTCCGTGCTTGCTTGCAGGTGTGAAGGGTGTGTGGCACACTGTGTACCGCATGCGGTGCGCGCCTAATGCCGCGGCCTGACAGCGGCGACCCAGTTTGGGGACCCAGTTTGGGCTCAGCTGCTTCACGCACGCACATGTGCGCCCCGCGCCGATCGCAGTTGCCTCCCAGCCGGCCGCCGCCCTGGCGAGGCGCGGTGCGCGCTGGCCTTCCCCTTCCGTGCCACGGTCAAGCCACATGTTGAGCACGCTTGGAGCGTCGCGCTCGTCGCGCTCATGCCACCGTCCTCCTCCAGCGGGAGCGACAGAGACAACAAAGGAAGCAGGTCGGGAGGACAAGCACGACAAGCAGTGGCTGTTGACGTTGCTAGGCACCTGTTTCGTCGATACCCCAGCCCCCTTGCCCCCCGGGCTGCGGCCTTCCCTGCCGCGCCCCCTCCAGAGGCGCCCCCCGCCCCCGGCTGCACCCTGACCGCCCCCCCCGGACCCCGGGCCCAGAGACCTAGAGGCCCCCGGGCCAGCCCTACCCCGCCCGCCCACGCAGCGTTCGCGGCGTCTTCGAGTCGCACAGGTCAGGTCAGGTCAGTGGCGCAGGCGAGCGCCCCAGACGCACGCGGCACTGGCAGTCGTCGAGTGTCAGAGGCGCGCTCGCGGTGGTGAAGGTCCAGCAGATTGACTCCGAGAGTCATCTTCGTCGCTCTGCCTCTCTCGCACTCGTAGGGCGTCCCGTGTGGATGCGAGAGAACCACACGGCAAAACCAACGTCCGGGTTTCCCAGGCGCACCCTGAAAAAACAGAGCATTTTTTTCCAGGGTGCGCCTGCAGAACGACTCTCGGAATCAGTCTGCAGCGGACAGCGTGTCTTCAGTCCGTCGCTTTGCCCGGCTTTGCCGTTGTCCGAACTCGGGCCCCTGCCCCGCTCTGGTTGCAGTGACCCCGTGAGGCAGTGACTGGCAGTGACCATGCCGACATCCTCGACGCACTGGTCGTACGAGCAGCTGCACCTGCCGAGGGTGGTGCCCGCCTTCTCGCCGCAGGCCCTGCAGCACAACGTGCGCATCCAGGAGCCGCCGCGCGTGCACTGCGTCCGGCCGCGGCCCCTGGCCAGGCCCACGCTCTTCCGCAAGTACTACGAGCGCGGCGACTTCCCCATCGCGCTGCAGTTCGACGCCTCGTCCAAGTCCATCGCGTGGAAGGGGAAGGTAGCCGCCCTCTCGACCCTCTCGCACCCCAGCACAGTGGGCCAGAAGACCGGTGGAGACGGCAAAAATCCCAGACGCGTTTTGAGCTCCAGAGTCGCTAAACAGACCTCGAACCGAACGTGTGACCCCTCCGCCTCCACCCGTCTCCTGACCCACTGAGGGAGGGGGTAAAGTGTTGCTTTTTGCCGACTTCCAGGGGCAAAGCAGTGCCTTTTTTCCCTCCCTTCTAGGCGGCCTATCCAGTCTCATAGGATTGGCTGATTGACTCCATTACCCCTCCACTGGATCCGCCCCCGTCGCACCCACCGCAGTTTCTAACTAAACACCCTCCAACTATGTTTTAATTTAATAATAATATTGTGTTGCTATTGCTCTTCATTTTAGGATAAAGTGCAAGACTTAGACTACCACCACTATCTTCCAATGTTTTTTGATGGCTTGTGTGAAACAGAACATCCGTACAAGTTTTTTGCTCGGCGCGGTATTCACGATATGATAAAATATGCTCCCCATAAAGTCTTGCCAGTTGTACCTCAGCTGATAATACCCATCAAAAGTAAGTTTCTGAATTGCATCAAACTGAATTTGTCGAGTGTTATTGTGGTGGTAATGTCTCTATTTATATTGTCCCCACAAGATGCCTTGAACACACGGATCCCGGATGTGGTTTGTTGCACAATGCAGATTATCCAGAAGATGGTAAAATCATGTGATATGGTGGGAGAGGCACTAGTACCTTACTATCGCCAAATATTACCAATGTTTAATTTGCTGAAGCCAATGAATGGTAATGGTGCTTATTCTTTCGATACCTGGGATTTGAAGGCAATTTGTTAACAGACTTTAATTATGATTTCTAGTGAACACCGGAGACGGCATTGACTATGCTCAGCAGCGAGATGAAAACATTGGTGACCTTGTCCAACAAACGCTAGAGATCTTGGAGCGCCATGGAGGAGAAGACGCTTTCATCAATATAAAATACATGATACCCACTTATGAGTCATGCATGTTGAATTAATGATTTCAAGAACATGCTTTTCAAATTACTATCAGCCCCAAGTTTCAACATCACAGTAACATTGTTGAGTTCAATGTAAGAAGGCTGTATGTGAACTCTAATAACTGGTAGTGAAATTCATCATGCGAGGCACTGAGCAACATTTCTAACTTGTGCTTTTTGCAGTTAAGTAGATACTGATTCTGATCTTGAAAAATAAATGCATCTTTGTGAAAAAGTCCATTAGGACACCAGAAATTGACTAGTGTGCCATTATCATGAATAACAAAAACTCATTTAATTGAGTAATGGTAAAGAGAGAGTTAATAAATAGAACTGAAAAGAAAATCTTGGTTTTGAAGATTCATTTTAATTTTTATCAATTGTGCAGGTCACTTATGTTTGTAATAAATGTTTCAGCAAGCATATGTTACTCCTTTCTAAAATTTATCATCATTCACTAATCATGACATCAATTCAAAAGTGCAAAAACCATCTTTGTTAACTTATCACAGACACTTGTATTAAAATAACAAAATCTCACTGAGGATCTTAAGACAACTAAAATTACTAATAAATAAAAACAGCAAACACAGTCACAACACAAAACAAGGTGTCCTGTGGAAAAAAGAAAGTGTTACCATAGACAGAAATTCGTCAAGGAAAGTGCTTCAAACATAAAAGAATACTGAACTTACATTTTCATATTCAGCACTTGCATAGTTGTCTGCGTCAGAATCCCACATACACCTTGCACCCATTTTCACTCCTGCCCCTCTTTGCTCACCAAGAACAACTTGCACTAATATTTTGTATCGATCAAATTTCATTGCTGTCAACAGACATATTCTACATGAGTACAATAATTTAAAAATGAGACAAACTTTAACAGAAGCAGACGCATGAAAAACTTTGAGGGGATTACCTGCAACTCGTTGACGTACGGTCAGAGCAATATCTTTAGTAAGAGCTGACATATCTTCATCTGCATAAACTTTCCCACTTAATTGTTCAGACAAAATGTTTTGAACCAACTCTTTAACAACTTGGGGTCGGAACCTGAGAACAAACAGAGAACAAATCATGGATGAGTATCAAAAAATATAGAGAAAACCTTCATAAATAACAACATAAATTACAACCTACTTTGCTACAAGATGAGGGCGAATTTGAAAGGATTGCTGCGAACCCGGTTGTTGATTATCAATGTTATCCACTTCGAGTTTGTCATTCGAAAGTTTGCTGTCACCCAGCATTATGAATCACTATAAAGAAAAACATAATAGAACTAAGACAATCACAAAAATATCTGATAACCACGAGACGAAAGATACCTACAAATCTCTGGGGCATTCACTAAAACATAACCTCTGGAAAGTGTCAGAAAAGTTAGACACTGCTTGAATGATAGGATTTATTTTTTTTCGTCCTGAAAAGGCGATAAATTAAGCTAAATGATTGAAAACTTAACACTGACAGTACTAATTCAAGTACAACTCGAACGAAACTGGGCGCAGCTGTTCTTTCTTTTCAAAACAAACAGCTTTGGCGGTTGCCAAGTGACAAGTGACGTCATGAAAGCTATTGACACCACTAAGAATTATTCGCAGTTATCATGAGCACATCCACATGTGTGCATATCCCTGTTTCTAAATTTTGATTATTTTTATGACTTTTATCGGCGTTTCTTCGTTGTTTTGCCATGTCACGTCTCATTATAAAAAATCTTCCAAGTAACGTGAGTTTTTTTTATCTGAAAGCGACGTAAAGTCTGGTGTTGAAGGGTTTTTAATGCATGGAATATTTCTAACCCTCAAATTTCTTGAGTGTTTTCGGGGGTCGGTCTCGAAACAAAGGTGTTGACAGTAGAATCAAGGATGTTTGACCAGTGGCGTTCGCCCTTCTTTCGTTCTCCAGCATTCAGATGTGCAGTTTATTAATATTCTTTGTTGCTTTCTTTTCCAGATAACTGACGATGCCCTCCGAACTAAATTTTCTGAAAAAGGTGTTGTTACAGATGTCCAGTTAAAGTATAAGAATGGAGTCTTCAGAAAATTTGCGTTTGTTGGCTTCAAAAAAGAAGAGGATGCCTCAGCTGCACGCGAATATTTCGACAACACATGCATTGGAACATCTCGAATTCAAGTGGAAATTTGTTCTGACATTCGTATGTTTCTGTTTCAACACTTCTTCTTCCCATGCGCCCCTCACAACTTTTTCTTCTTCTTCACCCTTTTCTTGCATTTTTTTCCTTTTAAATACAAGGTTCCAAAGACAAACCAAGGGCTTGGAGTAAGTACGCACCAGGTTCTTCTGCCTACAACAAACTTCATCCTGAGGAAGCTCCACCTCCGCCAGAACAGGAGGATAAAGAACACAATGAGAAAAAGAATAAAAAGACTGACAAAGATGTTGTGAGGGATCCCAAAGTGAAGGAACTTTTAGAAAAGGTACAGTGTATTCTTTTTAACTTGTACTTATTCTCTTTTACTGAATCACTGGAATGGTTTGGCTCACTGTGACATGTCTTACTTTTTAGTACAAGGATGACCCTCAGTTTGCTGAATACATGGAAACCCATCTGGGAAAGAACAGTCTGTGGAGCAATGATGCTGTTGGTGGTACCGGAGATGGGCCAGCTATTACTGAACAAGTTGTGGAAGACCTTCAAAATACTGTTCTAAATTCCATTCCTGATGAAGATTTAGCACAGGCCAAAATTTCTGATTTTGAGGTAAGTGGTACATAGATGTTCTAAAGCACTAGGTATTTTTTTTTAAATTGTAAAAAGTGCTATGTGACTGTCTGACTTGTGCCCTATGTTTCTTCCCTAGTATCTTCGAAGAAAAATGGTGAAAAGCAAAGAGAAAGAAAAGGGCAAAGCAGTTTCAGAGGAAAAAAGTAATACGAAAAAGTCTAAGGTAATTTCTGAAGAACCGAATTCGGATGGTGAATCTGCAAGCACTAAAAAGAAAACCAAATTATTTTATGTAAAAGTAAAGGGTCTTCCCTATAAAGCAAAGCGAAAAGATGTAAGAGAATTTCTGAAACCTCTACAAACCAAATCTGTTCGAATTCCAGTAAAAGTTAAATGTGTGGCCTATGTTGGATTTGCGACAGAGAAGGAAGCAAATAAAGCTCTTATAAAGGACAGGAGCTTTTACAGTAAGTGATCTTTACAATTTTATCCCTCCTCAAGATCTGTTTCTATTGCATTCTTAATGTAACAAGTCTAACTACCTTTTTACTATTCTCTGTGATCTCATTTACAGTGGGTAAACAAATTTTTGTTAAACCTTATGAAGAACATTCAGAAACTAATAAAGGAGATAATGTTCCGGATAGATACAGAGAGCAGGAGGAAAGTTTAAAATCAGAAGAAACTATTGCTGAATCTGGTCGAATATTTGTTAGAAATTTATCTTACTTGACTACTGAAGAGGATATTACGCAGTTATTTTCTAAATATGGTATAACAACAAGGGTGTCACTGTTTTGCATCAACTTTCGATACCTAGTTGAATGAAAACTAATCTTCTGTTTCTTTGCATTTGAGGTGAACTCAGTGAGGTTTTACTGCCTATCGACTTCCGTACAAGAAAAATAAAAGGATATGCTTTAGTAACTTTTCTTCTTCCTGAACAAGCTGTGCAGGCTTACAATGAATTAGATGGTACAGTTTTTGAGGGCAGAATGCTCCATCTCTTGCCATCAAAATCAAAACCATCTATTGATGAATTACTGGAACAAGGTTTGTGATATATTTGGTTCAGCCACTGCCGTGATAATTCTTTGTCTATTTGCAAATTACATTTTGAATAATGTGCTGGTTTTAATTTTAATTATTCAAACCTTTATAGAAGGTCTAGATTTTAAAAAGAAGAAAGCCTTGCTCTTGAAGAAAGCAGCCACAGCATCTCACAGCTGGAATACTTTGTTTTTGGGTCAAAATGCTGTCACTAACATCATTGCTGAAACATACAATACCACAAAAGAAAAGGTAATCTTCATACATTATAGCAAATGTGTGCTGTTGGTATTGTTTTCACAACAAAGCATTGATTATTTTCTAATTTTGCTTGAAGGTCCTTGATGACAGTGGCAAGGGAAGTGTTGCTGTTCGTTTAGCTCTCGGAGAAACACAAATTGTTACAGAGACAAGAAAGTTCCTCACTGAAAATGGTGTTCAGCTTGATGCTTTTAATAAGGTATGAGGTACATGTTGCATCTATAATCAAGTTACTTACAGGATACAGTACAATCCGCTTAAACCGTTTTGCCCGATTGCGCCGGTTCCGGACGTCTTAAGCGGAGAACGTTTTAACCGAAATTCGAAAAAAATGATTGAAAAACGCGTTTTTTTGCCGTAACTCAGTAGAGAAGACTGAAAAGACTCTAAAAATGCTTTGTTATGAAATCTTGAGTGGTAATACATTTAATGGGCTCTTGTCCAGCTCTCAGAACGCCCCGTGTTGTGACTTGTCGTGCCGCCCGCGCCGCCGCCGCCGTAGCCGAGCCCCGGGGTAGAGTGGCAAGGGGTAGTGGCAGCGTGGAGGTGCACGCGCTCGACATCGGAACGCAAACATACGCGTATTCGGCGAAAAAAGCGCTTCTTTAACGGTGCAAAACGGTTTAAACGAATGAAAAACGGCCCGAAACAACGATAAAAGCGGAGAAACGTCTTAAACGGAGACGGTTTAAGCGGACTCCTAATGCATTGTTTCGGCCTATGATTCGAATGTAGAATCGCTCTGAGACGTCTTAAGCGGAGAAACGGTTTAAACGGATACGGTTTAAGCGGATTGTACTGTAACTATAAATTAGATTGATCCATCTTCACAATTTTTTTCATTCCCACAGCCTTCTGTTCAGAGATCAAAGACAATCTTATTGATAAAAAATTTACCTGCTAAAACTAGTGCAGCCGAAATTCGTGAACTCTTTGAGCCTTATGGGGTTTTAGGAAGAATCATTTTACCTCCAACTGGTGTTACTGGTACACATTTTATTTCAAACATGTAGTAGTACCATGTCTTACAGAATAATACAATTTGACTAAATGCTCTTGATTTTAAACATCTACATCTTACTTTCAGCACTTGTCGAATTTTTTGACAAAATGGAGGCAAAAAAGGCATTTTTAAAATTAGCTTACACGAAGTTCAAGGATCTTCCATTATACCTTGAGTGGGCACCTGAAGGATCTCTCACTGAGTCAGACCCCAATAGTTCAACAAGTGAGTATGCAGAACTTAACAAAGGAAAAAGTGCAAACTTTCTTATACTTTATTTTAATTTTCGACCTTTACAGAATCTACCCCTGTAGTTGTAGAAACTAATGAGGAAAAAGAAAAGACCGAAGAAGAGCAAGTGGAACCAGAAACTACTCTGTACCTTAAGAATCTGAGTTTTAATACTACAGAAGAAAATATTAGGCAGGTATGTGTACAAATTCCTAATGTTATATCCTGATAATGAGGAACAAGAAGTTTCAAATGTCACAATCTTTCTTTATGGCAGCATTTTGCAAGATATGGGTCACTGGCTAAAGTTACAATTGCCACTAAACCCAACCCAAAAGTACCTGGAGAGCGGCTTTCTCAAGGGTTTGGATTTATTCAATATTACAAAAAGAGCAGTGCAGATAATGCATTGAAAAACCTTCAAAATTCTGAATTGAATGGCCACAAAATCGAAATAAAGAGATCTCATCGGACTTTGAAGTAAGTAGAATGTCCTTTTTGATTAGTTAATAATTTTTTCCTTCAAATGAATATGCAACAGCTGTCACTCAAATATTTGAAATGTTATAACTGATTGACTCTGTTTTTGATGTTTGTAGGGAGGACACTGTTCAGAGGAAGACGGTAAACCAGGCTAAACCGACAGGCACCAAGATTCTGGTCAGAAATATTCCCTTCCAAGCAACAAGTGATGAAGTACTTGAACTATTTAAGTAAGTTATCCAAAACATCGGAAGAATTTAGGTTTATTTGATAATAACTCTTTACAACTGCAACCTTCATCTTTGTGTTGCAGAGTATTTGGGGAAATTAAAACTTTGAGACTGCCAAAGAAGATGGTAGGCACTGGCAGCCACAGAGGTTTTGCATTTGTTGACTACCATACCAAAAATGATGCCCAGGTATGATGCGCCTGTAAATGTATCTCAATTTTTAGTGCCTGCATTACCCAATGCTTACATTTTATCTTGAATTTTGTTCCATGGTTTGGTTGCAGAATGCAATGGACTCTCTTTGCCAGAGTACCCATTTGTATGGTCGCAGGCTTGTGCTCGAATGGGCGTCTCCAGATGATGAAGATGTTGACGCTTTGCGTAAGCGCACAGCTGAACGATTCGCTGGTGATGAACCACATTCAAAGTCATTTAAGAAGGGTGTCTTTGACATGAAGACAGCACCCAAAGGAAAGGGAGATGAGGCTGATAGTGACTAAATCATAAGTTTTGTTTGTATAAAATATGTTACAAAATGAAAAAAATTACATAACAGTAAAACCCTGCAAGGCTATGAATGTTTCTATCCCACAAGATGTTTTGACTGCAGTACATTTGTAAATTTCACTTCAAGCTCTGAAAGCAATACCCCTGCCCCCACCTTTTCCGTTCTTTTAGTCAGCGCTCCTCCTAATGTCGTGTGTGGGCAGAAAGCGCTATTTTGCCCCAACACAGGCTGACCTACCACTACTTTGCAGAGTTCACAGCAGTTGGCAAATGAGAAAACGTCGTGCAATTCCTACCTAAAAGCACCGCTGGTCGTTCCCTACTTCTTGCCTGCAACAGCCTCTTCGCACGCAACATCCTTATTCGCAGTGGCAATCACCGGATCCCTCAAAAAATCATAACCAAATTCCCAAATTAATGGCTGCTTTGGTGCTGCTGACATATTATTAGGATCTAGGTGATCTGACACACGTCACATAACATTTTCGGACCTTGCCCGCCACCCTTTCGTTCATAAATTTTACAGTCCTTATCCGCACGCAAAGCTGTCTAGTGTACTGCACAGTGTACTAGACGCAGAACGCAGCGCAGACGCAGACGGACGAAAGTCAAACAACGCTGTTTTGGTTTGGCGTGACTGACATTATTTATGTGTCTGAAGCGTCGGCCGCTTTGAAACCTCATCTGTGCCGCTGCGTTCATCGCCAATTTTGAGCTTAAAGGTAGGTAGAAATTTTTCCTTGTAATACGGCTCAACAATGCACGTGGCGCAATTCTTTATCTCATTCATGCTGGTCCTGTTACGTCGTGACGGTTGTGACACGCGTTAGGTTATTGGCTTCTCTGTCTTTGCATGCAAACAAATCACGTTATTTTTCCGTTTTCATTCAGATGAATCCCCCGAACGGTCAGGTCAAAGCCGTGGGAAGAGGGAGAGGGGCTTTTCGTGAGCAAACCACCGAGCTTCGCCGACCCCAAGGAACACTATCTCCACCCTCTGGTAAGATTTATTGATGAATGGATTGCTTAGCACTTGTATTGACACCATATGTCAGTGGTGTTACTTTTCTGTAGTAACTCCTTTTTCATTGTAATTTTTCCTTAAGATATTTATATTGAGAGATTTTTCCATACGGTAATATTGTTTCAGAACCATCAAGTTCTGATAACGACACCAGTAAGGACGAAGTGTCAGATGTCCTGGCAGTTGCCATGAAATCAAACCTCTCTGTCCATGCGAAAGAGTTTCGTTCAAATCTTTCTGTGGATGCCAAGGAATTTGTGCCCAAGTTTGGTGCGTCTTCAGCTCCCAGCTACTCTCAGGTTTGTGTGATTTATTAAATAAATATATAGTAAGAGTTGTGCAATAGTTAACATTTTACTTTCTCATTGCAGAATTATGAAGAGACTAATGCTTTCTATGATGACTATGGGCAGGCTGAAGAAGAAGGGTCTGATGTATCACCAGAAGAGGTAAGAATTTACCGTCAGTGTAGTTTCTTTCATATTTATTGTGTGACTATTTTTACAATGTTCTGTTATCTTTCAGTGGGCTATACTCCAATTAAATGAAGTGATCAAAATGTTAACTTGCGACCCTGGCAAATTTGATCAATTAGCCAAGCCACTAGTTGATGATCTTACCCCAATGTTAGCTGTGGAAGAAATAGTAGAAAATGCTGCCACGCTTATCATCGACCAGGTCTGCTTTTGCGATAAGTTGTGAGTTTTAAGGTTTGTCTATTGCAGTTTCTTTGGCAATAAAATTTTTATTTATCACTTCACAGGCAATTACTGAAC
The DNA here is from genome assembly GCF_012932325.1 of Thrips palmi. NCBI lineage: Eukaryota > Metazoa > Arthropoda > Insecta > Thysanoptera > Thripidae > Thrips > Thrips palmi. The sequence continues at coordinate 9,963,456 of NW_023144627.1, forward strand.
CTAATTTTAGATATAGCGGAGCAAGGCTATGCAAGTTATTAAGCAAAGTTCGCGTCAAGAAAACAATAAGTCATTCTTTTCGGAGCATCCTGTTAAATAAGTAAGTCATAATTTGACTTGATAAAATGCAATGGTTATTTTTGTTGTTCGACTTAAACATTCTTTTTCAATCACTTATATCAGGTTAGGTGAAGAGCATGACAGAATCGAAAGCAATTTGGTTAGGAAACCTGACCAGGTATATGGTTTCATTCAATTCCTAGCCGAATTATACATCCAGCTAGAGTTAGAAACTAACCAAAGAATAAGTATTTTGGGTGATAGCTTGTTAATGGCGCTGAAGATTCTTATCCAAGTGCCTAATGTCGATAACATTAAAAACGCATGTAATATTCTCAAGGTAAGAAACCACATTGTTAATTTAGAGTGGTTTATGCCGACCAAATTAGAGGTCACAATCTTTCATTTGTTTCCCATCATTTTAGCTTACTGGAAGAATGTTAGAAGCTGACCAGTCAGACATGAATAGCTTTTTCTCTGATTTACAAAAACTACTGGATGATGAAAATACACCAACAAGAGCAAAAAATATGTTAAGCCACATTTTAAAATTACGCAAAGAAATGTGGGGTCATGCAGTAAGTGTGGAAAGTATTCCATCAGCCTTAGCGGAAAGTGAACAGGTGAGTTGTATGAAGAATATTAAATGCAACTAAAAATTTTTGTCAGGACCCTTTAAAAATTACCTTACCATCTTTCTGATTTGAATGATTACAGCAGGCAAGTGATGGTGTTTATTATGGACCAGACCACCGAGCTCTCACTGCTGAGGAAATCACATTTTTGAACGAAAGTTGTGGACGTGAGGAGACTGTTTCTGTAGGGTGAGTAGCAAACTTGTTCCCAGGTTCTCCATGAAAAAACAATGTTTATTTACTAATCTTATTCTTTTAACCTCAGGGATGACTCAACTGTATGGGACCCACATGTTAATGAAGATGAAAACGCTGAGATAATGGCAGCATTTAATGAGTTTGTTAATCAGAAACCTCGCCATTGATTTTAAGCATGTTGAGTCTGCAGCCATAACTCCAGGGCGGGAAAAAAATCAGACAGCCATATTTATGTTGTTAAAAAAAATGATAAAAATTGATCCCTTGAGCAAAAAAAAGATAAATTTCCAATTTATGACAACCACTCATGGCAAAGACTAAATCAATTAATTATCAGTCATGTGTTGCTTGTTTGACTATTTCTTGTGAAATTTCACCAAATCGAATTGTTGGCTGTGAACAAGTTGTAAAAAGCTGTCTACAGGAATTGTTTGTTTATTATACTATGGTTAAGTTAAATTTATGTGTTTAAAATGTTGAACTATGTAATGAATGAGTTATGTATAATCAATTTAATTTAATGTTTACACAAAGGTTGCCACATGACATGAGGAGCCTTGTCTCGCTTACCTGCTTATAAATTTAAGTTTGCTTTTATGAAATACTATCATTTAGGTTAGTATTTAAGTGACATTTTCTATCTTTCCTTTGAGATTGTCTTATTTGTGTGCATTAGGTGTTGGCCATAATGTATTTGTGCTCTCATTTACTATTAGTCATTCAGTTTATTATTTGTAGTACTGATTAGGATTTGTTAAGCTACAAGTTATGTTTTTTTTTTCTCTTTTTCATTTTATCCTTCAATTATTTTAAATGTTTTATGTTTTCAATATTGCATAATACTTGATTAGATGTAAGTACAATCATATATGAGAATAAAATTTATTTATTTAGCTATTACTGAGAATTCTTGGTGCCTTTCAAAGTAGCTCGATGTGTTTTGGAATAGGCAGACTTCGACATTGAAGACAAATATTTCAGAGCAATAAATATCAAATTTTAATTGACAATCAATTACTACATGAGAATCATGAACACTAGGTGGGTACAATAAGGAATGACAAGGGGGAAAACGGAAACCTCCTTTCCGTTTACATTAATTGAGGGAAGTAGACAGATATTTGGACATAGTAAAGAGTGTACAAAGTGGTTGGAAAAATAAACACATTTCCTAAACAAATTTTGGACATTCATAACAATTTATAAAAAAGGATCGAAAAAGCCACCATAATCAAACCATAATGAAACACCACATAGGAAATGGGGGTCGAGAGGCAGACATGTCCCCCCCCCCCACCCCACCCAATTGGTCTTTGAGGTCAAGGACCACTGACAAACATACAAACAAAAATGCAAGTGTAATAGATACCCGAGGTATGTGGTGTGGCGGCCAGGTATCAACATGCAGGTAGCAGCAACATTATCACTTGGCAACTATTGCTAAAATCAATATCTTTTGACACATTGGCTGTACCCAGAGAAGTGAGCAGAGATTTGCATGAGCGCATCAATATCTCATACCAACCATCATGAGAATATCACAGGTAACAACTTTGGCTATATTACAAATTTCTTAAAATATATTACGTAATCATAGAAAACTAGATTTTTCATCAATGACATAAATATAATGTACAGTTAGGAAGGAATGGGAGTTACTATCTAATACATATGTACATCAGGTAAAGTAATATAAAAATACTTTTACAAGTGGATCAATTTTTTAAATAGATGGTAGACAGTACATTGAGAGCACTTACCAGAAGTTCTTCAAAACCCTTACGATTTCAGAAACTTCACCCAAGAAATCAGATCAAACCGGTTGAAACACAATATATCAAATTTCAAAATTAATTTCACCATATTTTGGTAACACCACTGATAAATGTTTTATCTTGAGGGCCTAAGGGCCAAAGGGAGGACTAGGGCCGGAACCATCCGGAAGTCCCCGGCCAGGGGTTAAAAATGGGTTTGAAGACGCACCCACACCGTTAGTCCTTGGTTCAGTAGTGAAACCGTTCGCACTGTTCATGTTGCTTGCACCATTCACACCATGCACTCCATTTAATGATGATCCAGTTAAAGCACTTAGAGTATGGCTCGGGCGAGTACTGCAGCCTCCAAGGGATGAGTCTGTACTCAACGCATGCTCATGCTGGTCGCAATGAATCACACACAGATGGTACGATACAGCTGAGGCATGACCCGACCGCCCAGAAGTGAGAGGCTCGCCCTCATCCCAGACATCTCTCAATGGATCATAGACTTCAACGATTGACAAAAAGGAAGAACCATCATATCCTCCTGAAAAGAAAATAGCAATCAGATATCATTGTGCTACAGCAGTTTCACAATAGGAAGGAAAATTCTGTTGTCTCCATTCCTCACCCATGGCATATAATTTTCCATCAAGAACAGTGACACTCAAGGCAGAGCGAGCAATTCTAATTGGTGCCCGGAATTCCCATGTGTCAGTTTCAGTATCATAACGCTCAACTGAACTTAATTGTTTGGATCCATCATATCCACCAACTATGTACACATGATTGTTGAGAGTAGCAACACCTAATAGAGGAAAAAGAAATTGTGATGACCGCGCTAGATTTTGCAAAAAGTAGGATCAGTTTAAGGTACATTGACTAAACTAGCAAATTACTCACCAGCTCCACTACGGGCGACACGCATAGAAGAGATGGGTGTCCATTCATTGTTCTCTGGATGATAGCATTCAGCACTGTTAAGTCTCAAAGAGCCATCATAACCACCCATTGCATACAGCATTCTGTTAACAACAGCTACTCCCACTCCTAGCCGCTTTTTGGCCATGGGACAAATCAAGGTCCACCTGTCTTCATCTGGATCATACCTGTTTCAATAGAAATAATAAATACAGTAAAAAGATAAGATTTGAGCTGCATCATCCTCCCATTTAACTGACCGGATGATGAGGCAAAAAGGCAGACATACCTTTCAACGCTATCATGATAGTCACTTCCTGAGGAGCCCCCCACCGCGTACAGATACCCATCCATGACTGCTACACCCACCCGATTGCGAGGGGTGGTCATGGGGCTGCAGGGACGCCACTGATCTAAGACTGGATGGTAACGGTCTACCCAGTCTGAGTCGTAACTGCTGCCAGGAGCATTGTTTCGCCCACCAACAGCGTAAAACATACCCTGGAAGTTAACAAAGTAGCACCATTTAATGATGAAAACTGAAATGGCAGAATGTGCACAAGCTAATCAAGCTTGAGCATAGACATTCTTACCTTCAGAAATGCACCACCAAGTCCTGACCTTGGTACTGTCAGTTTTGCAAGAGGTGTCCACGTTCTATCGTCTGCATTGAAAGCTTCTAAAATATCTAATGAGTACCTAAGATATCCACCAGCGATGTAGATAACTCGTGGTGTGTTGGGTGTCCTTTCTTTCACAACTGGCTTTTTATGTAATGTCATGTCCTAAAACATAAAGAAACAGCATAAAATTTTGAAGAAAGCATGTTTAAGAGTGTTTTGATTTCAGTGTACTTACCTTAAAGATTTGAGCTAGATACTTGCGGCATTGAGGCAGCTTTTTTAGTAAATCACAACTTTTCATTTGTTTTGATAAGAATGCAGGAGTAAGAAATTGACAGCGCACAGCTTGAAGAATGTGTTCCATTTTAGGCCTACGATTTTCTTCGTCATATTTAACCCACTGTAAAACTGCATTATAAACTTCCTGTTCATCCTGAACATTGAGGGCATCTTTCTTGACTAGAGCTACTAACTGCATAGCAGACAGTTGGAAGAATTCTTCTTCTTGACAAATCTGGAAAACAAATATTTTTTTACATTATTACTAATATTTAGGGGACCAGAAAAGGAAAAAATACATGAACAATTGGTGAAGCCAATACTAAATTTTAGGATCCCTTTTTTAAAACTAAGTTGATTTTAGAGTTGATTTTTGTGAAGGAAATAACAGCATACAGGAATTGAAGTTGTACCTGGCTAAAATGTTGTTCAATAAATTGGTTTGCTTTTTCGTGTAGCTCCTTGCAGCCATGCTGTTCAGCAAAATTGGCAATACCAATCACATTTGAGGGATCAAGTTGTCTTTCCAGAAATACACAGCAAGCACTAATAACATCTGGAACCTACAGAAATATTTAAATAAAAAGTTGTTTTTTTTTCACACATTATAACAGTAAATAAAGAACTGTAAGGAGCAATCTTTACTTGAAACATGGTAGCTGCGGGTAGGAGCTGGCAAACAGTAACTTCAGTGACTCTGATGACTCCTGTGTACATGAATGTAAGAATGCGCGCCAGGGTTGTTGGGCACACCCCCTGAAGTTTAACATGTGACATGTCACACTCTTTTAATCCTCCAGTAAACATAGCCTTAAGAGAAAACAAAAACAGTTAGCAAACTGTAAGGTCAAGTAAAAATGACAATGACAAGTTAATTGTAATGAAAGAAATGACACATACTTTAAAATAAGGGCTAGCAGATGCAAGAACTAATTTATGCGCATGGAACTGCTCCGATCCAGCTTGAAGGACGACATCGGTTAGCATATGATGACTTCTCATCATGCACATCATCTAAAAACACAGCAAAAAAAAAACAAACAATTGTTTAATAAAAGGAGCAATTTATTTTCAAACATACAACAATCAACAGGATATGAAACACGTCAAGGCGGGCAATGCCAACATGTAGCTACCTTTAAAGTGTCTCCTACATAATTGGTCATGTTGAAGTACATGTCGCCGAGGTCCGAGTTCTTGTCGATGGAGTAGGCCGAGCCGCCGGGCGAGGTGAGGTTCTGCAGGCCGTCGCCGCACAGCGACAGCGGGCTGGCGTCCATCATGGCGACCCCTGTGCCTGACAGTGTGCCTGACAGTGTGCCTGGGGATGCGTTGGCGGTGGGGAAGGTGTCCATGCGCAGCGCTCCAGGCGCTCCAGGCGCTCCTGCCCAGCCGGGCGCTCTCTGGAACACGGAAAGCAAAGTCGCAAGTCACGGGCAAGTCGCCACAAGACGACCGCAAAACCGCCGAACCAAAAACAGAACCCAGAAAGCCGGTGTGAAAAGGGAAGACCGCGTACCGGCACGGAGACGACCGGCACGCAGGGCACTCGCATTCGCGCCATGCCGACGGCCCACAGTGGGCCAGAAGACCGGTGGAGGCGGCCAAAACTCCAGACGCGTTTTTAGCTCCAGAGTCGCTAAACAGGCCTCGAACCGAACGTGTGACCCCACCAATGGACTCCTCGTTCGGAGAGCAATCCATTGGTGGGGTCACACGTTCGGTTCGAGTCCCATTTAGCGACTCTGGAGCTCAAAACGCGTCTAGAGTTTTGCCCACCTCCACCGGTATTCTGGCCCACTGCGCGGCCGGCGACGGTGCCCCCGACGCCAAACGCACTAGGGTTTAGCGGTTTAGCGCTACAAACGGGCGCAACACGGTACCAGCGCGGGGCCCTCGAGGCTCGCGGAGGCAAAGGTGCCAAACGCGGGGGAGGGGGAGTTTTGTGTACAGTAACCAGGTCCACGCCACTGATAAAGAAGACCCCGTTTTAGGCGCGGCACGCGGTGCACGCGGCGTGGAGCTAGCGCCCGCAGCGCCGCGTCACCGTCACCGGGAAAGGGAAGGGGGGAAAGGGGAAATCCCGGCAGGACTTCCACGCCGTCATGGCCGTCACGCAGGTCATCCCCGGCCGCACCCTTAAAACCTTACGAAGCATTTTGAGCATCAATAGTTACAAACTAATTTACTTTGTTATACAAAGAAATAGTTCGTAAATGACGATGTATTTTCTTTGCAAAGCTTACGAATGCTCAACATGCTTTGCTTTAGCATGCTGCTTTTCTTTGTAAGGCCTGAAATAGTTTGTAAGGCTTTCTCAGTGCGGCCATGCGTCTGCGACGCCACGCTGCTCGGCAGTGTCGCTTCCCATTCCGATTTATTCGCGACTAAATAGCTCGGGAGCTGACTCGCCAGCCCACAGTCGATCAGAGGAGGCACGCCAGGCCCCGCGAATCGACGTGGACCGTCTCCCGTCGCCCGCTTCAGCAGACTGATTCCGAAAGACGCTCACCCCCCCCCCCCCCCCCCCTCGCACTCATGGGGCGTCCCGTAGAGGTTCGGGGGAGACGGCGCGATGAAAACAACTCGCGCAATCAGTCTGCTGGCTTCGGAGACGTCACAGGTCCGACGCACACCTGCCGACCCGACAGGGAAGGACAAGGCATGGTGGGGGTGCGGCGTGTACCGCCCAGCCCAGTGAGTAGCGAGCAATAAGAGCCGGTTCTGCGATGTCTCGGCTGTCTCTGTCGCACTCACGGGGAACGCCGCCAGGGCGCGAGAGAGATAGAGCGACGAACCGCTCTTCAGAATCACACAGCTGCGGACCCCACTCTGCTCTAGAGGGAGAGGGAGTGAGAGGGAGGGAGAGTGAGAGGGAGGGAGGGAGAGAGAGAGAGAGAGAGAGAGAGAGAGAGAGGGGGGGGGGGGGAGGGGGGGAGGGGAGACAGAGGGGGAGAGAGAGACGGGGGGAGAGAGAGACGGGGGGAGAGAGAGGGAGAGGGATGGGGCGGGGCAGGCAGAGGTAGGGAGAGGGGTGAGAGAGAGAGAGAGAGAGAGAGAGGTATAGTGCGAGAGAGAGGGAAAGATAGAGAGGCGGAGGCAAAGAGAGTGCAGCTTTGGTTGGCGACAATGCAGGGGGGAAGAGGGCGTGGACGATGCACACCATGCACCTGCTGCCAGCTCTCAAGAGTGCCGGTGCGTCGTTGGTCGCAGGACAACGGGAGGATCGGCGATCGACCGCGACCTTGGGCTGCATGAGGCGGCATGGCCAAATGTGCCCCGTCACAACACATGTGACGGGCGAGGCGCGGCGGGGCGCGGCATTACTCAGCACTCCGCGGATGGCCGAGTTGAGCCGGCGCTGCCGAGCCGAGCGCCGAGGGCGCCGAGCCGAGCCGAGCCCTGGAGCAGGTGGCGTGCAGCGCGACGCACTGTCGTATCGCCTCGTATCAATACCAAATCAATGAGGCGTGAGATCAGCAGAAAAAGAAGGCAGCCCCTCGCCGGCGTGGCCGACGAGTGGGCAGTGACGTCCGACGTCCCGTAAGTCGCAACTCTTTCGAGCAGGGTTGTTAAAGTTAATTTAACGATTAACGACGATAATCGATTTTCAATAAGTTAATTTAACGGTTAACGCTAACTCGATAACATCTTGCAGACCAGTTATCGTTATCGAGTTATCGTTAACACGATTCCGGTTAACTTATCGATTAACTAAAGTAACTAATTCCCCAAAACGCATGAGTGTACGCTAAATTTATCAGAAAAACGTTTCTGACGTTCGTACTTTCGCGCCTCCGGCACTCCTAGTTGTATTTATTTTCTAACTGAAAGATACGTCATGCATACCTAATAGTCTAATTCGACTTTCTTTTGGAGATTCAATGTTATGTTTTATTATCCCTCATTCTCTCATCCATTTTAAACAAAAGTTAGTTACTTTTAACGATTTTCGTTAAAAGTAACTTATCGGTAACTCGATAACGTTGCCGAGAGGTGTTAACGTTAACTAGTTATCGTTAACAGGGGTCGGAAATTAACTTAACGATAACTCGATAACCAAAAAAATTAACTTTAACAACCCTGCTTTCGAGCCACTCGAGCGCCGACATGACCGGCAAACCAAAGCGCAAACTACACTGCTGCAAGCCCAGAGAGCGGGCCGTCACGGAGGTTGGTGACGTTTGGGGGCGGAGGGGGGAGGGGGAAGGGGCGTGTCGCACTAGTCCACTAGTCCGCACTCCACCCACCCCTGCCCCGTGGACATCGTGGACCTCGCGCCTCGCGCCGGGCTGGGAGTGCCGGGGAGGGAATTCCCCTCGGAGGAGACTGCGAGCCGGGCCGAGTCCACGCCCAGTGCGGCCTCTCACTCGCACACTCACAGTACAGGGACACCAAGACGAGAAGCACATTTTCTATTCACCATGGTCTGCCGGTCGTATTCGAACCGCGGTCCTCTTGCTGCTCTGCGCGCCGCTAGCGACGCCCCGCGCGGCAGGCTGTGCGGGCTGTGCAGGTCGTCTAGGCTGTACGGGCTGTGCAGGTCGTGCAGGTTGTGCGGGCTGTGCAGTTTGTGCACCACGCGCGTCATGCCGCCTCGCCGTGGCCTGGCTCCTGCTTCGCTTCTCACTTCACGCCTTTCGCTGCTGCGCCGCTGCGCCACTACACTGCTGCACTGAGGCGTGTCGACGCCCCGCCCGCTCCGCCGTCCGCCCGCGTCGCCGCGTCGCGTCTGAGGCGCGAGCGGCGCGAGGCGCGACCGGGCCGCCTAGAGGGCCGCCGCGGCCACCGCCACCGAGCCCACCCACACCCCCACGGCGGCCGCGACGCCACCGGGCCGCCACGCCGGCCGGGCCCGCGACTGATTTGAGCAGGTGCGTGAGGGGGAGGGGGAGGGGGCAGAGGAAACGTCAGCCCACTTTGAGGATGATCCCGACGACATAATGCTACATCATGGCATTCGTGCGTGCGGCGCGCGGGAACGACTTGCGGTGTGCGGTCGCCGCGCAGCAGACTGATTCCGAGTCGCTCTGTCTCTCTCGCACTCATGGGGCGTTGCGTACGGGTGCGAGAGAGACAGAGCGACGACTCGCGGAATCGGTCTCCTGTGGGCACGGTGGGCCTTCCCTCGCTGAAGGCCCTGACGGCGCTGCACTGCCAGCCATGCTGGCGGCCTGGCGGCGGCGGGCGGCCGGTCCGGGGCTCGCGCCGCCCTGCCACCAGTGCCCCTTCCCCCTTGGTTATCACACTGGCGGAAAAGAAAAACGTTTCTCGGCGGAAAGAGTTTGGCACGACGGATGCGCCAGGAAGGGAAAACCAACGAGGTGGACGGACGGGCAGACAGACGGGCACACTCACACAGTGATAAGGCAACAGGCGGTCGGTTGACTATGACTCGGCATTTCTGGGCCAGCCGACGCAGCCGTGGCTATACTGACTCTTGTATACACCGGACCGGTTTGCGGCGCGGTGCTGCGCGGTGCGGGCGTGCCGCCGAGCTGGCAGGCAGAGCGCCGCCCGGACCGAGCAGCCAGCAGCCCTGCCCAGCAGACGACAGCAGAGTGGGCCAGAGGACCCGTGGAGGCGGCCGAAATTCCGGACGCGTTTTGAGCTCCAGAGTCGCTAAATGGGGCTCAAACCGAACGTGTGACCCTACCAATGGATTGCTCTCCGGACGAGGAATCCAATGGTGGGGTCACACGCTCGGTTCGAGTCCTGTTAAGCGACTCTGGAGCTCATAACGCGTCCAGTCTTGGCCGCCTCCACCGGTCTTCTGGCCACTGTGGACTGTTGCTGAAAGTAAAGATCGCCGGCCGAGAAGGTCCCCGTCCCCCCTCCCCGATCGGTTTTTGGAGCGACGTAGTTCAAGATCGGTCCCCGGTGATAAGCCGCACGGCGCACGGCAACCCAGAGTCATGCCCAGAGTCATCTCGCTGCCCTGCCCGGCCCTGCCTCTCTCGCACCCAAACGGCGCGCCTCCTGGGGTTGACAGAGACAGAGCGCCGAAACGACGTGGAACGACGCCGCTATCGCGAAGTCTTCGATTTGTGGCACGAGAGGCCAATCACTCGTGCCAAATCGCGATGGCGTAGCACCGCGTAGTCCCGCGTGGCACGCCCCGCACGCCCACACTGACAGGTACTGACACCGCCACTGCCGCACTGACGCAGCCCCGCGCAGCCCGGCCGTAATCTGCCGCCTGACTCCGAAGGACCATTGCGCCATCCCGTCTCACTGCCTGGCACTCAGGGCGCCCCGCCGCCCCGTAGGGATGCGAGAGATACAGAGCGACCGGGCGGCTGCAATCAATCGCAGAGTGGCATCACTCTAAATCCCAGCATCGTGAGTCACATCTGAAACCCTAGATTACGCCAAATCAAAAGGCTCCAGCGACTTCTGGCACAGACTCATTCAGATAAGTCGCTCTGTCTCTCTCGCACCCATACGGGACGCCCCATGAATGCGAGAGAGACGGAGCGACGGAAATGCGGCTCTGTGGGAACAGCGGGCAGCTTGACTAGCAACACTGAAAACGTAATGGTCGGACACATGGTCAAAATTATGGCGTGACAACAAGTCACGCCAAAAATTGGCGTGACACGAAATTCACGCCGAAAACCGGCGTGACATGTGAGTCACGCCCTCATTTGGCGTGAATGGCAACGCGTTTTATGAGACAAGTCATGCCAAAAAGCGGCATGACAAGAAATTCACGCCAAAAATTGGCGTGAATTTTTGAGTCACGCCGATTTTTGGCGTGACATTCATGTCATGCCGTTTATTGGCATGACACTTTATTCACGCCCCTGCAGCGGCACGAAGTCACGCCGATAGATGTTCAGTGAACTGCCGATCGAAGCAAGCCAAGTGCACGCTTGTGCACCATCATCCCCAAACCACCTGCGAGTGGCGCGCGAGGCGCACAGTGGGCCAGAATACAGGTGCAGCGGCTAAAACTCTAGACGCGCTTTGAGCCGCCGAGTCGCTACGTAAATAAGACTCGAAACTTTCGTGTGACCCCACCGAAGAATTGCTCTCCGAACGAGGAATCCATTGGTGGGGTCACACGCTTCGTTCGAGTCCCGTTTAGCGACTCTGGAGCTCAAAACGCGTCTAGAGTTTTGGCCGCTGCACCGGTCTCCTGGTCCACTGTACACATCAGGTCCAGCTGCGAAGCAGAGCAGCGCGAAAGGACCAGCTGGCCGGTACGGCGAGGCGAACGCCCCCTGGCCTCTAGAGCGAGGCGGGACAGACTGCGTGTCCGGGCCTCGCGTCGCGTGCGAGGAGGTAAACACTGGTGCACACCTGTACACACAGGCCCTGTGACACACGTAAAAGAGATCCCGTTTTGGGGACAACTGTGACAACATTGTAGCACTTTTAATGTCGCAATTCACATAAAATATGACAATGAGCAGATTTTCATTCATTTTATAAACCTCTTAAATCTGTTTCGTCTTGACAAAAGAGCTTCTTAGCGATATGATTAATGCGCATAATCGTCAATGTGTCTATTGGAGGATGAGAAAGTGCATTCTGTGTCGGTTGCGCGATACTGCAGTAGTTCCGTATATGTTTAGATCAACGAATAGCCTGACAAAGCGTGACTAAAAAATTTGATTACGTAATCAGGACGGTCACCGCCCTCCCCCCTTTTTAATCAAGCGTAAGCCTTAGCTGTACCCCCCCCCGCCCCTATAAGTGATTACGTAATATGTGGAAGACCCCCCACGGAAAACAGCGAAATACCGAGTACGTAGCCTGTGCACGATTCATCGAAGTGCCAACCCCACGCGCCGTGACCGCCGCACCAAGCAAGCGAGTCTACTACGAGTCGGCGACAGAAGTCCGTGTCTGCAGCCGCCGAGTCGTGACGCTTACTCGTGCACGCTGAAAACATTACGAAGTATTTTGAGCACACATGATACAAACTAATTTACTTTGTTATACTACGAAGAAATGGTTCGCAAATTACGAAGTATTTTCTTGAAGTAAGCTTATGTATGCTTAAAATACTTTGTGAGAACAAACTGCTTTTGTTTGTAAGGCCTAAAATAGTTCGTAAGGTTTTCTCAGTGTGCCGCGAACGAGTGGACGGGACTGCCACCTGTAGCGCCTGCGAGGTAGGCCAGCGGTCCGACCCGCGCCTGCAGATTGATTCCGCAGATTCCGCCCACCGCATTCGTCGCGCTGTCTCTCTCGCACCTGTACGGACTGTACGGGGCGCCGCATGAGTGCGAGAGAGACAGAGCGCGGGCCACCAACACGACGCACGGTGACGACAGCCGAACAGCGCAGCGCAGCAAGGCGGCGTCTCGTGACGAGCACAACAACAAGATAGCGGCCGGCAGGAGCGCCGCGCACCCGAGACCCTCACTTCGCCTCAATCATGATTCAATGGGTCTATGACTCTCATGTCGACACGGCTAGCGCCTCACGTGCCGGCCCACAGTGGGCCAGAGCGGCCAAAACTCTAGACGCGCTTTGAGCTCCAGAGTCGCTGAACAGGGCTCGAACCGGACGTGTGACCCCATCAATGGATTCCTCGTTCGAAGAGCAACCCATTGGCGGGGGTCACACGTTCGGTTCGAGTCCTGTTCAGCGACTCTGGGGCTCAAAACGCGTCTTTGAGTTTTGGCCGCCTCCGCCGGTCTACTGGCCCACTGTGCGGCGCGGCGTGCGCCGTGCGGTGGCGGCGCTGAGGGCTCGGGAGGGACTTGGCGGGACGGATGGGCGACCTTCACTTCTGGTGTAGGAGTGCGTCTAGTGTGTAGGGCGTCCACGCACTCAGGTTCGCACCCGGACCCTTGAGTGAGTCACAGCGTGGGGGGCCACGCACTCGTACCGAAAGGGCCACTGAATGAGTCACTGTGCGTATCTGGCTATCTGCCGACAGGTGTCATCATATGGGGACGAGTCTGACCGGTTATCAATCAAACCCAGAGCCGAGGCCGACCTCACATCGTCCTCAACATACGAGACCGGCGGCGGGCACGGCCGGGCACGGCTGCACCGCGCTTCGGCCGCCTGGGCCGCGGCCTGGGCCGCCTCGGCGTTCGCGCCCCTCCACCGTGCACCACCGAGTCGCCAAAGGTGTCGCCTGGTTCCACTGGCATCGGTCATGACTGGTGGGAAAACAGGACCACCCGGCCCTTTTCATGGCGGTCCTCCCCTGCCAGTGGAGGTACTCCGCGACGCGAGGGACCTTTCCAGTGTGGCGGCAGGGAAAACCCTCGGGCGCGGGGTACCGCCTTGGAGTAATACTGTGGGGAGTCCTAACTGGCGCGGCGGTGGGCCGAGCTGTCCTGACGAATGCTAGAGAGAGAAAACCACTCGGCCGGAAAGGCACTCCGTGAAACCGACCGAATTCATCGATGCTGATTACATCCCGTCCATCTCCTTCGCCTTCTAAATCCATTTTTCAAAACCAGAACTTTCTAAGTTGACCCAGTCAGGAGCTATATGGTGGCAAAGTTCAGAAACTATCTCTTTCTCTCTCTACGATTCGCCGGACACCTAGTACCACGCACAGAAACGCCCTGAACTCCGAAACGGTATGGGTTAGCTCCAATCTGTTTGCATCCCGTAAATCCTCACTCTTTTTGTGACAAGATGAGCTATTGGGAAAGTCTCTAAGTTGAAAATCAAGCCTTCAGGGCGTTGGCAAACAGAAAGGTGCAGCTCTAGTTAGGACTCCCTAACAGTATTACTCCAAGGTACCGCCGCGACCAGGACGCGGCGTGTAGACGGCTTGTCGATTCGGCAACGCACGATTCAAGGGAAGAGTCCGAGAACCGATAGGTCTTCCCGGGACTCTATGCCGGTTCTAGGACTGTCCTAGTCCTGGAACCAATCGACAGGTCTTTCTGTAAGTAGTTCTAGAACCTGGGGGCTCTCTAGGACAATAGTGACGCGCGACCGAAACGAGCAAGCACCAGGCATGCGGCGAATAGAGAGGGGGAGGGGGCATATTTCACTGGAGACACACATGCTAACTTTGCAAGCAAAATGGGTACCATCCCTTGGGAACACCCTTTGCCTGAACTCCGATGCAGACCTCAGGTCAGGACAATCCACCGATCAGGCAATCCCCCAAAATGCACACAGAAACGCATACACCTCAAATATTCGCCACCTGCACTGAACAAATTTAAAGAGAGCTGAGAAAACTGCCCTACTTACAGGTACATCAAACTCTACGTTAAGTCTCATGAGACTGTAATGAAGGACTGCGCAAACTCAGTGACAGGTTCACGCCCGAAGGAGCCAGGCCTTATCAGGGAGATGTCTGATAAGCAACTGAAGTCACAACACTTTAAAAAGTTCCATGGACTCTGCGTACAAGCGAGTGGGGGAAGAATGAGAATGAGGATCCCGCATTGCATCCATCCACTAAACTGCACTTACACTGACCTCGAAATGAGAGCACTTTCAGTGTTTAAGCTCGCAGGCCAGAGAAGTTTTCATTTGCGAAGTTGAAAAGCTGTGCGTCTGAGGGGCATGCCAAAAGCTCACACCACACCAAGCATAAGGTGTGCTATCAATGAAACAAGAGTACATCAAGTGAAAGTGATTCCCAATTTTGGTCAAGGATGAATGAATTTGTCTTACACAGAAAAGAGAATATTTTTAGAGGATCAAGTCTGATGGCGATAAATCACAGCTTATCAACATCTAAGAGCAATAAAATTAATAATTAATGACAATACTCATAAGAGATAAGGTTAGCAAACAAAAACAAAAAAAGTATAAAGATTCGTGTTTAAAATAATAGCAATAAAAAAGGTGCACTTATAAAACGCTCGTAGGTTCATTCGAAAATATCAGAACGAATAATCGCAGAAATTTTCTTTCCTTTCCTTGAACTACATTCTCTGTTGATAACTGAGATAGGTTAGGGGGTCCCCTATTATTGCTACAGCTGGAGATTAATGCTTCAACCTCCATGATGTTTGATTCGCTGTACGCACCTGCAGCACCTAAAATCCGCAGAAGTCGAACAAAATTTTTCTACGAGTGGCGTGTCATGGCAACTACACTCCATCGAAACGATATCATATGCACGTCGAACTGAGCTCACGTTCACTACACACACACACACACTGACGTAGAGCCACAGCCACACACACACGTGCGGACTGACTCGAGCTCGGGCGCGCGCGACACTGCTGTTCCCCTCGCAAGCATGTCGAATATTAGCCGGTTCTGTCAGGGCGCGGGTCGGTGACTCCTGCCCTGCCGACTCTACGCGCGTTATCAACAGGTGGACCTACTCCAAATCTTTTCGTACCCACGTGCGGCGGGCTGGGCTACGAGTTGCGGATACTGATCGCACCCTAACATACGAGTTCTGACAAACTTATAGTGCGGGTGTGCGTACTGAGACCTCCCAAATGTAAGTTCTTGTAACCAGACACAATTGAGTATTAATAGTGATACAAACAACACATTGATCTGGTCAAGAAAAGTCTAATTTGGATTCCAATAAGTAGCATTTCACAACTGTAGATAAACTTGACAGATCCAGACGATTCATACTAGTCTTGAAATAAGCATCAGAGAATAGAATTTCACTGACTCAAAATGCTCACCTTTAGAAGATGTAAAATCCAGATGATTTGTGCTAGCCTTGAGTTAAGCAGCAGAGAATTTATCTGACTCTAAATATTCAGTCTTTCAAAATTACAATAAAACCATTCACTCTAATACATACTAGTATCAACTCTTCCACCTTACTTCTGACACAGTATCAGTGAAGAATTGACAACAGGCTCCAAGGGTCAGGTCATGAAGGATTAACAGAAGTTGGTGTGGCAAATTAAAAAGCATAGAATTTTTAATTTTTTTTATTATGAGACAATCATGTAAGTTTACTGGTTAGACTTGCGGGGAAGAGCCCTACCGCCCTCACGGAAGCCATTCCTACAACAAAATAATTTAAATTACAAATTTGATACAAAATAGAATAATGAGCATTTAAAACATTAAATTATACATTACCTGAAACGCCTCCTGACAATCCTGAGGTGCCTCATACGGCCAGTACCAGTGGTCTTCCTCCTCTGGGCCTTCACCGACCAGTTGACTAAAATACAAAACAGTGCGTTAGCTATGGAAGTAGGTACACATTGAGTTAGCTCATGATTGGTAACTTACAGTGGCGGAGCTTAGCAGATGGGTATCCGCATTGCGAACAAGTGGACTTCTGGATGTGGTAGGATGATCTGCCACAACGACGGCACAATGTGTGCGTCTTATTGCGCCGCTTACCAAAGCTGGAGGTACCCTTAGTCTGAAATCAGAGAGAAAGGAGGATTAGAACAAATACTTTATAACTAGGTCTAAGAGACACTTGACAAGCAGTGAGAATGTCAAGGCACTTCAAGCAGGAACAAAGCTGTTTACATGAACAGAATGGGACCAAAACACTCAAAGTTGATACATGACTGCTGTGCAGAATGGCTCACTGCCTCACAGAGACAAAGAATATGAAGGAAATGGCACAAATGACAAAGGTTCCAGGGAAACAAAATATCCTACACTACAGAGGAAGCTAGTGAGAGCTATAACCTCAGATGAAATAAAGACATATACGGGAAGTCTCAGAGAAGCTAATAGTACGCGACGTTTAAGTTACTGGAAAGACGTCGGATCAATTTAAAGACCTGGCTTCGCAGTAATAATACAATCCAAGTACCTGCCTCAATTAGAGGTTAGTCGGCACTGAGGTTATGCATAACAGAAATGGAAATTCGACCCAGATCTCCGAAAACAAACAGAAAACCAACAGTACCAAGTAGAAAGATCGCTACAGCAGAGTTGGTTGTGAGTAAAATGATTTAAATAACGACTAGTAGGCAATCGACATGAACGAAAAGCCGCACATGAGGGTACAAGGGGGCTCCTACGAAACAACCCCAATAACTACACCATGAAGGAAAACTACGAATACTACTGAGATTTCCAGCGTCCTAAAGGCCTGAAGAATATTTTGAGGTCTTCTTCCGTGCGCTTACCATGCTGATGGATACAAATTAGACCGATAAAATGCACTATTCGATCCAACTCACCATTTTGAGATGCGAATGTTTGGGAAGGAAGTACACTAAAGAAACGCCTTGTCGAAAACCGCCGTCGACGACCGGCCGGTGAATCCGGAAATGGCAGGCCGGCAACAGTGGCGTCAACTAAACCAAGCGAAGGGCCAAAGTAGTATGGTCTTCAAAGTGGGACGAAAATCGTGAGGAAAAATCCAATTCTGTTTAAGTTTATTTAGTTCAAAACATATTGTGTCCTTACAAAGTACAGAACACTTTTTTCCCTAGCGGATGAAAGTTTCAAATTTGTTGAGGGAAGGATGGCTAGGCCGGAAACAGAATTGTCATCCGCTGAAAGCGCGCGAAAAGGACATTCGCTTGAAAAGATACACAAAAGAATTTACTTTGTTTCTCGGTTTCTGAGGGAATAACTTCCATTACACTCTTGCACTCTGGAACTAATTTATCGCTCTGATTAGGGATTTCAGCCACATTCGAATTTGGAAAGCATTTGTGCCAGTGGAGAGCAACGGGAACGTCGCCCCCTGCCGACGCTGAGCCGCTGCCGAGCCGTGCAGCCGTGTGTCAGCATTGTTGACGGTTGCAGACGGTTGCGGTGTACCTTCCCAAAGTATTCATACTGTCCTTAAAAGTCCCACGGCAAATGATTCAAGTGACGTGTGCTGTAAATATCTGACTTGACTACACGATAGATTGAACCGAAGGCGACCAACGACATGTCTGAGTATAAACTCAGCTGCTCTCTTACGGGGCATTCCTTGGATGTCCGGGCGGTTTGCACCGCTCCCGACTCCTCTATTATTTCGGGATCTAGGGATGCCACCGCCAAAGTGTGGCGCCCAAATGGGTAAGACAATTTTTAAGCAACTGATTTTTTACTGTGCGGTATTTTTTTTAACTTGTATTACATTTGAAGAGGTTGTCGCCTGATAAACCTAACCTCAGTTAAAGCTGACAGTTTTGTTGATTTACTTGGCATGTTGCTAGAAACTCCTCCTTATATTGGCTTTGAAAACTAACTATCTTTTTTTTGGTACTTTATATTCTAAAATGAGCTATGCACCACTAATTATATGACCAAAACATAATCTAGATATTTAACTTTTAATGTAATTTCACTTTTTGTTATTTTGTTTTAATGAATGAAGCTAGCACCTTGTTTCTACTCTACCCTCTGATTCCAGAATCAACCCAGGTTACCATGAAGCCCAAACATTGAGAGGACACTCGAACTTTGTGACCTGTGTTTGTTACTGCTCTCCTTCGGAATCATACCCAAATGGATTAATTTTGACATCTGGTAATGATAAAAACATTTGTGGGTTTGTAGCGGAGCAAGAATCTCCTCTCTTCACCCTCAAAGGACACACTGACGCAGGTACTGCTGTTTTAAAGTTTCATCAGCGGAGGGGAATACCTCGGTTAATATCGGTAACTCTGCATTTCATGTTGTTTTACAGTCTGCTGTTTGTCTTTGGGAAGAGAACCCGGCACAATTTTGACTGCATCATGGGACAAAACTGCCAAAGTGTGGAACTACACAACAGGAAAACAAGTTACAACTCTCAGGGGTCATGAACTTGCTGTGTGGAGTGTCATCGAAGTGTCTCCAGGTCGGATTGTCACAGGTGCAGCTGATAAAACAGTCAAAATGTGGGAGAAGAGCTCTGCAACTTGTTTGTCAACATTAACAGGTAATTTGAGCCATATGTTTCTCTCTTTTGTCCGATGTTTGGAAAATCATCCTCATCCAATTTTAAATACATTAATTTACTTTTTGTTTGTTCCAGGACATACAGATTGTGTCAGAGCACTGGCTAGAGTAAGTGACCATGAATTTTTGTCCTGTGCTAATGATGCTACTGTTCGTCAATGGTCGACAACAGGTGACTGTTTGGGTATCCTCTATGGGCACTCAAACTATATCTACAGGTGATGAAATATTCATTTTCTTAAAATATCTAATAGTCCTTTTTTAAATTATCTTCTCATAGTTTAAATTTTAAATTTTTAGTTTGGCTGTAGACCCGAATGGGAATGGTTTTGCATCAGTTGGAGAAGACAGCTCACTACGAGTGTGGAAGGATGCAAATGTTGCCCAAGTGCTAACTCTTCCTGCTCAAAGTGTATGGAGTGTGGCTTATCTTCCGAATTCAGACATTGTCACTGGATCAAGGTTTGTCTTTTGATGTTACCTAAAACAGTCTCTGCAAAATTTTCTTACACAAAATTTAAAAAAAATCTAAAAATAAATTTTGCAGCGATGGGGTAGTGCGTGTCTTTTCAAGGGACCCTATGAGGCAGGCAAGTGAAGATGTCCAGAAGTGTTATGAAGCAGAGATTGAAGCAATGTTTAAAGTTTCTTCACAGGAACTTGGAGGAGTGAAAATAAGCGAGTAAGTTTTCAATGAAAATAGTACTGGTGAAAATACCACAAGGAATTAACATCTCTAATGCTGCTTTTACATTTAAAGTTTGCCAGGCAAAGAAGCTTTGTTTGAACCTGGAAAATCGGATGGACAAACTAGGCTAATTCGTGAGGGTACCAAAGTGACTGTGTACAGTTGGTCTGCTGAACAGAAAGATTGGACAAAAGTTGGTGATGTTGCCGGGGCCAATGAAGAAAACTCAGGGAAATCATTGCACCAGGGCAAGGTGAGTTTCTGAGGCACTAATTTATCTTTATTTCAATGTATAGTAGTAATTGCCATGTTGCCCCCTTTAATTTTCTAGGAATATGACTTTGTGTTCAGTATTGATATCAAAGATGGTGTTCCTCCTCTGAAACTGCCCTACAATGTTTCTGAAGATCCATGGGTAGTCGCCCAGAAGTTCATCCATGACAATGACCTACCCCAGGCATACCTCGAGCAAATTGCAAATTTTATTGTTACCAATGCCAAAAAGACACAACAGCCAACTATTGCCAGTGCCCCTCAGGGGCAACCAGAGTTTTGTGACCCATTCACTGGTAATTGTTGATATAAGGCTTTGGTTGTGAGTGACTGTAATGATCTTCATATTGCATTACATAATCCTTGTATCGTGCTCCACAGGAGGCAATCGATACATACCAGGTGGTTCACAGGGTGGTTCAGCCAGTTCATCCGGAAACTTTGATCCTTTTACGGGAGGAAGTAGTTACGTTCCTGGCAGTGCACCAACTCGAACCGTTCCACCAGTTACTACAGCTGCAGGAAATTTTGATCCACTCACAGGTGGAAGTAGTTATGTGTCTAATGGAGCAAAGGTCATCAAAGACAGTGCACTTTCTAAACTCCACTTCCCCCAGAAATCGTATGTACGCTTTGATCAAGCCAACCTTAAAGCCATGTTAGGTGAGTTTGCTTGTTGCACCAGTCAGCAGGTTTTGTTTCTTTCAATGCCATCTGAATGTATTTTTCATTGCATTTCTGAAATTAGTTTCTAAAGTGTTTTGGTTTATGTTCAACTTTATGTTTTTGCTTGTTTAGATAAATTGCAAGAGCTGAACCAGAAGTTAGGTGGTGAACCTCACCAAGTTGAAGGCAATATATTGGAAAATGTAGTAAAGCTTGCTGAGCCCCAGAATTCTCTTGACTCAAGTTCCACTTTGATCCTGCAGAAAATCTTGAAGTGGCCTCAAGGTATCGAAGCTGTTATTGTGAAACACCATTGTTGGCATAATTTTCAATGCAATATTTACTCATTGTTCTTGATCCAATCTTTCAGATGTGGTATTCCCAGTCCTGGATGTAGCGAGATTGGCTGTTCGACATGCTAATATGAATCAAGAGCTGTGCGATGGCAAAAATGGCAAAGATTTCATGTCAATGTTACAGTTGTATCTACAGCCAGCTCCAGGGCCAAATCTTATGTTGGCTTTGAGGATAGTTTCCAATATGCTTGGGCATGCTCCTGGTGAGGCTTTAGTCACTCAAAATGCATTGTCCTTGCTGCAGCAACTAGATCAGTATACTCCACCATTTTCTAAACCGCTTGAGGTAAGAAAGTTTGGTGTGTTTCTCATTTGCTTGAGTTCCAATGTGTAGAACTTACTAACCTTCATTCTTCCTCTCAGGTTGCAATTGCTACCCTTCTCCTCAACTTAAGCGTTCTCTTTACAAGAAAGTCCGAGCTCTTTTCTAGTATTGATGCTGTTGGGGCCAGTTGCCTTCACGTCCTACCTCTATTCTCTGACAAGGAAGCTGTTTATAGAAGTCTTGTTGCCTGTGGAACTCTACTCTCCCATAAAAGCCAAGACTTGCCTAACTGGGCACAAGAATTGTGGCCTCATATTATTAGCATGTCAGAGAATGATGATGAAAGAATCCAAATATGTTCTCAGCAAATCTTAGCTATTGGAAGTTGATTGTAGTTCTGTTTTATTTTCAATTCTCTTCTGTAGATGATATCTGTATAGTAAGATGAGTTAGGCAGGTTGTACAAGATACTAAAACTGTTCACATGTCACTAGCTATGTATTTTATTCTTCCTCAGTTTTTTGAAGTGGAAGAGTAACACATTGGCACTTTCTCTTGATCAAAATTGTCAAACAATTTGAAATAGTGGAACAATTTTGTGTAAGTACCCATTATCTGCTCAATGGTTCAGCGTTCTTTACTAATCTTTCAATGTCTGCATACTGTTTTGCCTTGTCGCTCTTGTGTACTATTTGTGTACTGTGATTTCAATTACTGCTGTATGAAATCATCATATTTTATTAATAAGAATTTGATTTGTGAAACTGCACTATCACAACTGTGATATCAGATTAGGGCCTATGGGATTGTATATACTGTAGTATGAATTAATGTGTCAAATTTCGATTTTGAGCTTTATGTGCCTGTAACACTGACTGCTAATTCCTCTGCTGTTTCTACTGGTGGGGTGACAGATTCATAAATAAAACTTAGATACTTCTGACATTTTTTAATTCTTATCCTAATCCTGTACAATGCATTTTAAAACTGGGAAACACCCATGCTTAATATGGCATAGGAAATACCATATTTCATTCAATGTATCTGTCCTCAAATCCAGAATGTTTCAATAAAACAAATTATTCACATCCCCAACATTTCACTTGCTTCTTTTGTCTGCTTGACAAGGCCTTCACTTGCATACTTTTCTATGAGTTCTTGCTTTCTTCTTTCTAGAAGAGCTTGTTCTACTTCTTTCTGAGTCGGCACAGGAACATGTGCAATAAACCTCGGCTGATGAGGTCGATCTTCCCTATTTTCAGACTCCTCTTCATCTGAGGACTGTTACAATCATTATTAGCAAAGAAGTTCAACAAGATAAAATATAATAACCAAAATTCTGAAGCTGTACTTACATCACTTTCAGGGCCAACAGCATAAATATTTTCTTCTGGTTCATCTTCTGCTTTACTACTTTCCCCTTCCATTGACTCTTCTTTCTTTGCTTTCCATTCACTAACAGCTTTCTCCAACGCTAGAAAAGTGATTAAGTTCTTAATACTGAGACGATGCGATAGACTCAACCCACCAAGCATTATCAACATTTTACCTTTCTTTTCTGCAACCTCCTCAAGAGGCAGGAGGAGACCATCATCATCGTCTCTGTAGCCATAGTAATCTGCATCTATGTCTTTCATCATTTCACCACGAGTTTTGCGAGGAGGAGCAGGTGGTTCTTGTTCAAATAACTCCCTAACACCTAATGACAGTAATGATCAAGTTGAAGTAGTAGTTAAGGCAACAATCAAATATAATATGTAGATTTTTCAGTTAACACTTACCTGGTAGTTCCTTAGCAGCGCCAAAATACTTGTACCCTCTATTTCCAGGCACTTCTTTCCCTTCATGATCTAACATACGAGGACCAACTCTTCTGTAGTCTGGACCACCAAGGTCTTTAATCTGTACTTCCCAATGACCTTTTTCTCTTAATAATTTGTTGATTTCATCGTTTAAATCTCTTATACGAAATTCTCCAAGACCAGCTATTGAAAAAAAAGGTAAAACAATTGAAATACAGACTAGGTGTATTAGTTTTAAATTGTTATAGGATATGTAGGATATTACATACCATTTTGAATCTGAGCTACTTTTTTGGCAATTTCTCTGATGATTTGCATTCGCCATTTCTCTGCCTTCGCCAAGTCATTACATTCAGATGCGAGATATGGTCTCCTTTCTTGAATCTTGGGATCATCTCCAACTTGTGCTGCCCGCCAGCGGGCCAGCGTTGTCCTAAAATTGAAGAAAAACGAAATAAAAAAGAGCAATGTATGGAGGAGTTAGTATTAAGACAACGAAGTGGGAGCTTGATGAAGACAGTAGTTGTTCTTGGGAGAGACGTTGCAAGACAAAAATTCATCGTTCACTCTCATACTTACATAGCCTTCTCTGCATTTCGAGCCTGAAACAATGAAAAAATATTGGAGTTAATATATTTTACAAACAATAAAACTTGTTGAGAATAAGTCACATTGGCCATTGTCATTCAGAAAAAATTATATATGAAACATGGAATACTAGAATGGGGCAATGATTTCAATCAACTTGTACAAGACTGAAGTATGAAAGGATGTCAACCGGCTATTAAGTTATGGGCTTAAACCTGAAATTCACTGCATAAATGATAAATCATTCAGGATAGACGGAAAAAGTAGGAAATGTTTGAAAGCAAACACGACCCAATCAAGGTTATGAATTTCAGAAGGCGATAATGATCCATTACACTATTTTTCCAGCGGAGCAATTAGCAAACAGTTGGAAACGGTACAAGTAAAATCATTTAAGGAGCATATTTTTGCTGTACAGAGGGTATTTCTTGAGCGTGACATTTACGTACCATGGTGAAGTTGGGTTAAATCGCCAGACTCTGTTTGTTTGTGGTTTCGTTTTCGTTAGAAGGCTGAGTAACTTGTCAGCACAAATCTTCTGTCTGAAATATTGTTTTTCCCCGTAGCTTTTCGGGAAATAATATGTTTGAAACAAGTTCATCAAAATGAGAAACAATGTTGAGCAAAATCCTGGCAGGTTGTTAGATTTTAAGAGAGAAAGAAACCTCCCGGGGAGATCGCACCAACAAGCTGTTCGGTTGGTCAAACTGCTGTAGTCTGCTGCTGGACATCCGGGTCGCCGATCCAAAACATCAGAACCTGTCAAAAACTGTCGGCCGGTGCGGGCAGGTCGCGGTCAGTGAAGAGTGCAGTGGTCGCGCTGTCTCGTGTCGGGCCCCAGGGTCGAAAGTGCCCCTCGCCGTTAGATCTGGCCGTTAACTGGGTTCGTGAAACGTCAAGAAACAAGCTCCTCGCGCTGAAATCGTCGAACAAGCAACCCAACAGCACCGACTGCACTCCGTCGCCGTGTCACACAACTCATCTCCAAGACTCAGTGTTTTCTCGGCCAGCCTCACATCCTTGCAGTGTTCTTGACAGGTCAGTTTCGTGGCAAAGTCGTAAATTGATTAATTAGATTCGGCAAATGCCTCCCCTCTGCCATGGCCCGTCGAGCCGCGCGCGACGGCGAGCCCCACCGACCGTGTTAGTAAACATTAGGCCATTTCGTGTATCGCAGAGCTCGTTTTGGTACTTGGGCATTTCTTCAGTTGGTCTGCGATTGAATTGAAGTTTGTCATGAAGTGAGTCACTGCAGGACCTGTGCCTCGCCGTCCAAAGAGATTGTCGCATAGTGCGAGTGAGCCGACGGGTCCGGTGAATGGGTTGCGTCATCACGATCATCACCCTCCATTCCCTCTACTGTTTCAGGCGGACAGTTCTACTGCATCTCCGATTCTCTGACCGCGCGTCGTCTCAGTCGTCCCGTTCAGCCTGTCGGCAGTTTCGCAGCCATGACTTTCGAAGCCAAGGCCCCCTCTAGCGACCCGGTCATCAACGCCAGCAAAGCCGTAAGTTGAATCACGCGGTTTTGGTCGCTGTCTCTCTCGCACCCACACGGGACGCCCCATGAGTGCGAGAGAGACAGAGCGACGAAAACGACTCTCGGAATTACTCTGATGTCAATCTCATTATTGTGGGGGGGGGGAGGGGCTTTGTCGAGCGATTGAAGATCGGTTTGTCGCTCTCTCTCTCTCTCTCTTGCACCCTCTCGCAGCCGCCCCCTTCCCCCTCCCCATGAGTGCGAGAGAGACAGAACGACGAAACGACTCCTCTAAATCGCTCAGCTGTCCTGATTTTGACTGCACTGCGTACAGGCGTCGCTGCGCAGTGCACCGGTGCAGCTGAGGGAAGGCGTTCACACCTTCTTGTCGCTGGCCAAACTCAACCCCGATCTGCACCCTGCCGTACTTGCAGCCATTCTAGGTGAGTCTGTCCTCCTCCCTCCACTCAAAGTGGGCTGGAAGACCGGTGGTTGGCGGCAAAATTCCAGACGGGTTTCAGCTCCAGAGTCGCTAAATGGGACTGGAACCGAAAGTCTGACCCCTTCAATGGGGTTTGCTCTCCGAACGAGGAATCCATTGGTGGGGTCACACGTTCTAAACGAGTCCAGCTTACCGACTCTGGAGCTCAAAACGCGTCTAGAGTTTTAGCCGCCTCCACCGGTCTTCTGGCCCACTGTGCCACCTGTCCCCTGTCCTGCGCCCCCTCCTCTCCCCCCTCCATTTGCCCATTGCCTCCCCCTCATGCTGCAACTTGTCTGACGTGCAGCGAGGCCAGCCTGCGAGAGACGTTCATTGCTGGAGGCAGCGCGCGCCTCGACGGAGAGCAAACTCTCGGGCTGCAGTCCGGAGCAGGGCAAGCAGGGCAAGCAGGCCGCCAGCCCCGCGGACACGCTGTCGTCGGACTCTGACGAGGTGTGGGAGGACGCCGTCGAGGACCTGGACTGCGCGGCCAAGAAACAGCAGCAGGTGAGCCCAGCAGACTGACTGAGAGTCATTTTCATCGCTCTGTCTCTCTCGCATTCATGGGGCTTCCCGTCTAGGTGCGAGAGAGACAGAGCGATAAAACGGCTCTGGAGTAGTCCACTGCGTCGCGCGGTGGTTCGAACCCCGGCGCACAGTGGGCCAGAAGACCGATGGAGGTGGACAGAACTCTAGACGCGTTTTGAGCTCCAGAGTCGCTAAACAGGCGTCGAATCGAACGTGTGACCCCACCAATGGATTCCTCTTTCGGAGAGCAATCCATTGGTGGGGTCACACGTTCGGTTCGAGTCCCATTTAGCGACTCTAGAGCTCGAAACGCGTCTAGAGTTTTGTCCGCCTCCACCGGTCTTCTGGCCCACTGTGCGGCGGCAGACTTGTTTCACTTCGAGTGGCTCTCTTGCCGCAGCGTTGGGCCCCGCGGTAACTTACTGTCCTCCTGTTGCAGGACCATGCCGTGGACATGGCGACAGTGGTGGTCGGCGACAAGGTCGACGACGGCGAGCTGGAGCGCCTGGAGCGAGACGCGGCCGACTTCCAGCGTGCCTGGCAGGAGACGCGCCAGCTGGGGGCGTGGACGCGCTACACGGAGTGCCGCAAGAAGCTGGCCGAGCTGCGCGAGAGGGCGAAGCGCGCCCGGAACATCGACGAGGAGCGCACGCAGCAGGAGGCCAAGTACGTGTGGGGCCCTGCAGACTGATTCCGAGAGTCGTTTACGTCGCTCTGTCTCTCTCGCACCTTTAAGGGACGCCCCATGAGTGCGAGAGAAACAGAGCGACGAAAACTTCTCCAGGAGTCAGTCTGCCGAAGGATTTCGAAGGAAGGTATCGTCGCTGTCTCTCTCGCACCCCAGTAGCACGCCCCATGAGAGCGAGAGAGACCGATGATTCCCTCGGAATCCGAAGGCTGGGTCGTGGGTTCAACCCCCGCCCGTTGTGGCTATGTTTTTGCGTTTTTTTTTGTGTACAACGTTGCTAATCCGAGTGTGCTCGCCCAGGTGGTCGCAGCTGGAGGCGCTCAGGGAAGTCCACGAGCGGCGGCTGGCCGAGCTGAACCGGCGGCGCGAGCGGCTGCGCCTGTCCCGGCAGTACCACGAGCAGACGCGCCTCCACCACGCGCAGCTGGCGCAGTCGCAGCTGCAGCAACAGCTGCGCGACCTGGAGCAGCGGCAGCAGGCGCGCCGCCTGCAGCACTTGCAGCGCATGCAGCAGCTGATGGCCGAGCTGGCCGAGGAGCGCGCCGACAAGCAGCCGCTGCGCCGGTCCGCCTCGGAGCCCTCCACGACGTCGCCCTCCCCGGCGTCCAGCGCGTCCAGCAGGGCCACCGCGGGCAGCGCGGCGCAGGACGACGTGTTTACGCACATGTGGGACGACTTCAGTCACTGGGAGAAGATGGTGAACGACGACAAGGAGAACGCGGACCCCGCGGACGCCACGCCGAGGCCCGCCAAGGCCTGCAGCAGCGCGTGCAGCGCCGTGGCCTTCGGCAACCCGCCGGACCTGATCCCCGTCATCCCCGTCATGCCGTCCTCCGCCGCGGGCGCCGGCGTCTGGGGCCAGAAGAGCGTGGGCGGCAACCAACACGGCAACCCCCACTACGGCCGGCGGCACAGCGTCGCCGTCGACGGATTCGAAGAACGCAAGAAGTGGTTCGAAGAGGCGCTGCTTTCTTGGCACGCCCAGGGCGACGAGGAGGACTTCGGCACGTCGTCGTTGACGTCGTCGGCGCGGCCCCGCATGGACGCCATCGGCGACGGACGGAGCCAGCGCCGCGACGCCTCGCCCTGGCACACTGTGCCCTGGCACACTGTGCCCTGGCACCACGCCGCCTGGTCCGCCTGGACCGGCCCCGCCACCAGCACCTACTGACGTGCTGCAAGTTCCCCTTTACGATCTCAAAGGACCAATGAATTATTTTGAATGCACTTATGCTTTATGTTCGGAGACTGATGGTTTAGTTTTACAAAGTGATTTTTTCTATTTTTAATTTTTGATTTTTAGTTTTGCCGGTAGTTCTGGCGCATTTTCTTGATTTACTTTTAAAAGTGCAAGATTCATGATTTTATGACTAAACATGTGCCCACATGGTATATTTTTATTTTTATTATTGACTAAAGTGGTGACTTTCACCTTCGCAATATGTTTCAATTTTTGTGTTTCTTTTGAACTTGCATTCCAAAGAACCGTCCAAGTTTGCTAAACGCCAACGTATAGATTAAATAAAAAAATGAATTTTTAGATATGACTTTGTAGTTTTTATTGTATCTTTTTGGAGCGGGATGGAGAGCAATTCTGAGAATGGAGGGGAAGGGGTATTTTGGTGAGAGGGGAGCGAGGGTTGAAGTTTTTTGGGGGCGGGGAGCAATTCTGATTCTGAGAAGGGAGGGGAAGGGGGTATTTCGGTGAGAGGGGAGCGAGGGTTGAAGTTTCCCTAAATTTACATCAGTCCAGCCACAATGCACCCGGGACGACCCGGGACGAGAATAGGGCGTGACACATGGAGTTTGCGACCTGACACCGGGCTCGGCCTGGCTTGGCCGGCTTGCCTAACGAGCTGATGAGACTCGACCGCTCTGCCACTGAGCACCCCATAGTCCGTCGGCGAGGGGTTTACATTCACACTGCAGGCTGATTCCGAACGGCGCCTGTCTCTCTCGCACTCATGGGGCGTCCCGTATAGGTGCGGGAGAGACAGCGCGACGAAAGCACTGTTCGGAAGGAGCCTGCAGACTGATTCCGAGAATGGTTTTCGTCACTCTGCCTCTCTTGCACCTATACAGGGCGCCCCATGAGTGCGAGAGAGACAGAGCGACGAAAACGACTCTCGGAATCAGCCTGCTGCTGTCAGCCCCGGCGGCGAGAGGGCCGGCAGGGGTCGGCCTGCAATTACCCTACCCTGCTTCGCGCTTCGCCCTGCGGCCTGCCCTGATTTCGGACCTTGGCCCAGTGGCCTGGTTCCTTTGCCTGCTCACATGCACGGCCAGGTCGCCAGGCAAACACTCGTGCACATGCACCTCACTCACTCACGCTCTCTCTCTCTCTCTGTCTTCGCACACAGAGCTTTGTTTCGCGCGCGACACGACCGCGTTGGGCTGCAGGGCACCGGCGGGGCGACCGCCACTAAATCTGGCCGATGAAAAGAAAAGAGAGAAAGCGAATAAATAATGCGCATTGGAAGGGGCAGGGAGAGAGAGGGAGGCAGCACGTCCCAAGGAAATGCTGGAGCGGCGACGCACAGTGGGCCAGAAGACCGATGGAGGTGGACAGAACTCTAGACGCGTTTTGAGCTCCAGAGCCGCTAAATGGGACTCGAACCGATAGCTTGCAGCTTGCACTCGGCTCCGACACTCGCCCCCCACACTCCCACACTGCGTCGCTACGTGAGGGCCGCGCGAAATGCGATGGTTAAAGTCAGCCTTTCTCACCGGTTGCTTTACCGCGCTTTAAATCTCCACGCCAGTGCCCGCCCGCTTCGCCCGCTGCGGCGGATGCTGTGCTGCCCGTGCTGCCGCACTGAGGACCGTTTCGTCGCTCTGTCTCTCTCGCTCTCTGACGGGACGCCCCGCGAGTGCGACAGTGACAGCGCGCGCCCGGGCCTCGCCGCCAGGGGGCGCCGCCGCACAGTGGGCCAGAAGACCGGTGGAGGCGGCCAAATCTCTGGACGCGTTCTGAGCTCGAGAGTCGCTAAATGAGACTCGGACCGAACGGGTGACCCCACCAATGGATTCCTCGTTCGGAGAGCAATCCATTGGAGGGGTCACACATTCGGTTCCAGTCGTGCTTAGCGACTCTGGAGCTCAAAACGCGGCCAGAGATTTGGCCGCCCCCACCGGTCTTCTGGCCCACTGTGCGCCGCGCCGCCGGAGGGCCTGGAGGGACGCTGGAGGAGCCGCTGGAGGGAGGGAGGGAGGGAAGGGTGTGTGCCCTTCCCCTTGCCCCTTACGCACGCACTAGGGCCCGGACGGCAGCCCCCCCCCCCCCCCGCGGAGTAGAGTAACGTAGTAGGCTTGGTTGGCGGCGCGGCCGCGCGGGGCGCTGGCGTCGGCGCTGGCGTCGCGGCGCTGGGCTGCGAGGCTGGGCCGCCAGCCCGCCAACCCGACGCCCCACTCCGCTGGCGTCGGTGCCGTCGCTCTCGGAGCCGGTAGGGTGGCATCGCACACCGCACAGCGCACGGCACCGCGTCCGCGTCGTCCCCGAGCCTCGCCACTCCACTCGCAGCGCGCAGCGGCAGCACAGCAACACCGGCTCGCCTCCCGCGCACGGCCGAGCGCCCCGGTTGACTCGGCTCCGGCCGCGAGCTTCACTTCGCGAGCGCCGCTCCGCAACACGCCAGCCAGCCAGCCAGCCAGCAGCGGCAAGCGGTGAGTGACAAATGCGTAAACACGCCGACGGCATGACGGGGTGCTGCGCGCTAATTCCTGTGTTTGTCAGCGTACAGCACACTGATTCCGAGAGGCGCATCCATCGCTCTGTCTCTCTCGCACGCATGGGGCGGCCCTCTCCGGTGCGAGAGAGACAGAGCGATGGAATGCGCCTCTCGGAATCTGTCTGCTGCGTGCGACACGCGCGCCCCCACTGTGAATGCGTGTGGCGTTCGGCGTGGAGCTTTGAAGACGTGCGATACGGATGTGAAGCCACCCCAAGGCTGCTAGTTGGAACCCTCAACTTGAAACTTGAGTGGCGTGGCGCTCGGTGCGTTCCGGGAAGTCCAGGGACGGGAGGGAAGTCTAGGAGGGAATGCCACCCCAGCAGCATTGCACGCTCCAGTAAACGGACCAGTTCGAAGAAAAATCAGAATAAAATCGAGTGCAATTGCACGGCAGCGAAGAAATGATGTTTATGAAACTGAAGGAATAGAGGGGGTTGAGCTGGCGAAATTTAATAACCCCAGTGCTCGGAAACGGAAACGGCGGGAACGACGAGAATTAGGGGAACGACGGGAACTAGGGGAACGACGGGAACGACGGGAATGGCGGGAACGACGAGAAAGCGCGCAGCATTTGACTGCCGCTGTGCCGCTCGGTCTGGTCGGATTTAATATGAGCCAACCGCCGCGGAGGCTCCGTCCCTGCACCCCTTTGCGTGTCGTCAGTCGTGCCCAGCGGTCCAGAGGAGTGCCGTCCCGTCGCTCTGTCTTTGTCCCACTCATGCGACACGCCGCGGAGGGCGCGAGAGAGACAGCGGCAAGCTGCTCTTCTGAATCGCAGGCCGCGCCGTCGCCTTGCTGCTAGGCGCGCCGGGGCTGTCCAAGACCCCCTAATCATCGTCAGGGAATGTGCCCCACCCCACCCCGCCCCGCCCCGCCCCGCCCCGCCCCTCCGCATCCCCCGTTGCGGCCACGGTTTCCGAGAAGACGGCCGCCCGGGTTCCGGGTTTTTGTCTCAACGCGGCCACTTCTACATGTTGGCGCAGGGAGGGGCCACGCGCTGCTGGCGCTGCCGGCGCTGCTGGATTCTTCCCCTGATTTCTGTCCTGACAACGTCCTGCCCGCGGGCTTCGACGAAAACTGGACGGCGAGTCGGTGACCGTTCCGTCTGGACGGACGGGCCTCTGCCCTCGCTAAAGTGTGCCAACTGCTGCTGCTGGACACTGCACTGCAAACCCAATACAGCAAGCGAACCAGCCAGAAAAATCTTTTCGTGCAAAATAGGAGCGATGATTTTTTGGCATCCAAAGGAGCACCAGCTTATATTCTGTCTTGCAAATATGGATTAGCAGTGGAACCTTGAACGGATAATTGACCCAAAAATAATCATATTTCTAAAATACGTTTTTTCTTCGAAGTCGGTTGACGATGGATCGATCTTTCTTTATTTCAACCTCGGGGCGTGGTGTGGGCAGCTCTGCCGAGCCGTCCTCGCGCGAAACGCCGCCTCTACAGACAGGGCACGCCCGCGGAAGGGTGTTTCCGGCAACTGTGGCGCACGTCCCCGTCAACACGGCGCGCGCTCGGCGGCCTTGGTGGCCTCGGTGGCCTCGGCGGCCTTCGCGCACGCCCGGCCCTTTTGTCTACCGAACGCTCTATCCGTGTTTCGTACGCCGAGCCGATTACGAGAGTCGTCGCTCTGTCTCTCTCGCACTCATGGGGCGTTCCCTATAGATGCGAGAGAGACAGAGCGACGAAAACGACTCTCGGAATCAGTCTGCAGCCCTTGATCACTTGCCTCCTTCATCTTCCTACCCCTCCTCTCTATACTCCCCATACCCCCTCTGTTCCCCTCCCCCCTCCCACAACCCTCCCTCCACTAATCCCCCTCCCCTCCCCTTCCCCCTCCCCTCCCCTCCTCTCCCCCTCATCTCCCCATTACCTCCCCCTCACCTCCCCCTCAGCCCCCCACCCCCTCACCCCCACTCAACCCCGTCCTCACCTCCCCTTCCTCTTCCTCTCTTCCACGACCAAATAGTGAGAAACAAATCAAACCGTAATTGGCGCGGTGACTGCGAACAAGCACGACGTTATTCTTTTGTCTCGGCGGCGCCATAGGGGAGGGGGGATGGGGCGCGGCGGCCCGCGCAAACAGTTTCAATCAATGCCAGCGAGATATCGGCGGGGCGGTATCACACGGCGGACGGGACGCGGACTGGCGGACATACAGTGGGCCAGGCGGCCGAAACTCTAAAGACGCGTTTTGAGCTCCAGAGCCCCTAGACGGGACTCGAACCGAGCGTGTGACCCCACCAATGGATTCCTCGTTCGGGGAGCAGTCCATCCCATCGGTGGGATCACAATTTCGGTTCGAGTCGGTGCAAGTCCTGTTTAGCGACTCTGGAGCTCAGAACGCGTCCGGGATTTTGACCGCCTCCACCGGTCTTCTGGCCCACTGTGCAGTCGCGGTGTCGGTTTCGTTTGTTTCGCCACCTCTCGCCGTCCGGCGAGGCGGGAAAGCGGCGAGGCCCTGGCAACGTGCGGACGCACTGACGTCACCGCGAACACTGAGGTCGAAGCTTGCCCAAGGAGGAAGGGGTTCCGTTTCCCCGTGCACAAAAAAAAATCCAGCAACATCAACAACAGCTCCACCGTGCCAAGCAGCAACCATAATGAACACGGCTTCTTGTTTTTTCCGGGCATGTTGCATGGCATACATTTTGCATGGCGGGCAACGCGAGGGACGCTTGGCCGGGTAATTATTGCAAACTCGGATTAATGCTTCCAGTCCATTTGCCCGGGGAAAGCAGTAAGACGAGGCGCCGCTGGCTCCCCATTGGCTCCCTCCCCATTGGCCCGAACGGAGGCTGTGCGTGTTGCATGACAAAAAGGCCCTCCCGTCTACTGACCTCCCTCCCCTCCCCTCCCCTTCCCTCCCCTTCCCCCCTTCCCTCCCCTTCCCTCCCCTTCCCTCCCACCCCTCCCCCACCCCTCCCCTCCCCTCCCCTTCCCTCCCCTTCCCTCCCCTCCCCCACCCCTCCCCTCCCCTTCCCCCCTTCCCTCCACTTCCCTCCCCTCCCTCACCCCTCCCCTACCCTCCCTCCCCTCCTGCAGCAGGAGCAAGCCGCGAAACAGTACCGCCCTGACTGACAGCTTTATTTTGTGTCGCGCGCCCCGCCGAGCAGGCGGACGGACGGACAGGCAGGACAGACAGATAGACAGACAGACAGACAGACAGACAGACAGACAGACAGACCGACGGAAAGGCGGACGCCCAAGGTGAAGTGACGGCAACACAACACATCCCTCGATACGGCGTACCGCGTCGGCAAGTTTAAGTTGTCCCTGTAATGGAAATAAAGCAGCGCAGCCCGACAGAGGCAGAGAGAGAGAGAGAGAGAGAGAGAGAGAGAGAGAGAGAGAGAGAGAGAGAGAGAGAGAGAGAGAGAGAGGGGGGGGGAAAGGGAGGGAGCCCCTGCGGAACAGAGGGTAGGCAGGCCGTCAGACGCGCGGGCTCGGCGGGCAGGCCTACCTCAGCGTCCTCAGGGGCTCTGTCTGGCGCGGCGCTGGCCTGGCGACTGCAGACGCTGCGGACCCTCTGCAGCCAGCAGCGCTCGTCTGTCTGTCTGTCCAGTTGTCTGTCTGTCCAGCTGTCTGTCTGTCCAGTTGCCTGTCTGTCCAGTTGTCTGTCAGCCCACTGTGAGAAAAAAAGTGCGGAACAATTTGCCTGGACCCTCCGTCGCCCTCCGTTCTTGTCAACTGCAGAAGTTCCGTACTTGTTTTCCGTACCCCTTGACGTGAGTTCAAATACGGACGTTCCGTGCTTTCTTCTGTGTTTCTATGGAATTTATACAGTGCTCTG
The DNA here is from genome assembly GCF_012932325.1 of Thrips palmi. Taxonomy (NCBI): domain Eukaryota; kingdom Metazoa; phylum Arthropoda; class Insecta; order Thysanoptera; family Thripidae; genus Thrips; species Thrips palmi. The sequence goes on from NW_023144627.1 coordinate 9,998,046, forward strand.
TCAGTCTTCTGTCTGTCCCATTAATTCAATTTCAACCCCCCCCCCCCCGTCCCGAGGGGGCAACAACGGATAAATTTCGTGTCAGCCGGATTACGGATTATCCGCATTACCCGCGGATTACCCCCGAATTACATCAAATATTTTCCTGGATTACCTTTGGATTAACGCTAGATTGTCCCGGATTGCCGAACTACCCCGGATTACCTCCAAACTTCTGGTCATCGGATTACGCATTACCAATTTGCTGTCAGCTGGATTACCGAAGTCGTTACCCCCTCGCGCCGTCCCATAGTAAAAATATTTTATAAACTAAACTCTCTGTCTGTCTGTCTGTTGTTTGGTCCTCGCCGCGCACAGAGCACAGCAATACTGCTTTCTAATTCCTGCGATTCCTGTCGGATGGTAAACTTTCCCAATTGGCGGCGAGGGAGGGCTGGCTGCGACCCGAAGCGACCCGAAGCGACCCGAAGCCTGTTTGTCGAACTCAAGGAGTACTCGGCGGGCGGGCAGTTCGCACGTTGGATTACAAGGCTGTCTGGCCGAGCCTTTGCCGAAGCGTCGTCTCGTCGCGCTGTCTCTCTCGCACTGCCGCCCCGCCGCGGGCCGCCGCGTGAGTGCGACAGAGACAGCGCGACGAGACGGACGCCTTTTCGGAGCCGGCCCGCTGTATAATTAATCCCCGCCAGCGTGTCCTTATCCGAGTAAACTCCGACGATTCTTGATTATTCACTAAACACGTAACGCCTTCTCTGTCCCTCTCGCGCGCGCATTGGCATCCCGGCAGCGACAAGGACGGAGCAATGAAATTGCGTAATATCTGGACTGCGTTGACGACTACTACTTGTCCTCGCCGTCGAACAGATGCGGCCAAGGCTTCACGGTCGGCCGGACGGCGAGAGAGAGAGAGAGAGAGAGAGAGAGAGAGAGAGAGAGAGAGAGAGAGAGAGAGAGAGAGGGGCGTCTTAAGAATTCTGGAAGACGTTTCTATGAATAGGGCGTAATGCTTCCGAGGAAGGCTGGCACAGATACGTCATAATGAGATTGTGCCATAAGGAATGAATGTCTGTGTGCGTGTGTGTGTGTGTGTGTGTGTGTGTGTCCGTGCGCGCTGGGGGATGGGCTCGGGGTGACGTGTTCGTGGAGGGGGGGGGGCCTTAAAGGATATGACAGGCTGCGCTGCGCGGCGTGCGGACGTCCGAGACCGCAGCGCAGCATCATCGCTTCGCGTCGCCTCGGGCCGCCCAGCCCGGCCTGTCCAGGGGTCGGAAACGGCCTAGGGAGCGCGTGAGCCCGTGCGCCCCACCGCTGCCGACGCGCCGCGCGCGGCGGACCGCTCTGCACGGCGGTACTAAAATCGACAGAACTTTGTCAAAACTTCATCAAATCGATCAAACGAGGTCATTTTTGGATTCTACACAAAATTTCCTATCGATTACAAACAATGGTTTAGCGTTTCAAGTGTTTAAAACACGTTATTTTTCAATTATAAGTCAATTTTACCGGCAACCGACAGCCGACTTGATATTTCTCATTCGCTTAAAAAGTGATTTCTGTTTGTTTTAGGTCCATACATGCAGCGAGCCGATTGTTGGCCATAGTTTACTCTGTGGCGTGGTGTGTTTGGAATGTTGATACGACCTCTGGGGCGACCACAGTGATCCAAAACGTAACTTGGACATTTGGTACAAAATTGGTTTTTGCAACTTTGGAGGTTAAAAGCACAGCTTGTAAAATCACGTTTGTCATGTTCTATACGCCTAAGCCACCCAGAATTTTATTCTCTATCGCCCTGTGGTAAGCGTTTTGCGAAAGGAGATCAAACTTCAGATATCTCGCAAAAGTTCCGAAACACTACGAAAACGCCGTAACAGTACAAGCAAACGGGGGAGCTTAATGTAAACAAACTATAGCTCGGATTGAAAATCTGACACCACCACGTTGTAGCGCGGACAATTTTACAAGCCATAGTCTAAGCTCATCGCAATCGGACCATCGGTTCGAAAACAGCAGTATATATTCTAAAAGACAGATTTAACGTCGGGTTTGGTCAGGCGGCGGCAGTATGAGAAATTACTGTGGCGGCGCACTGAACAGGGGTTAAGAGTTTTGCTCGCTACGTTCAAACCGATGGTCCGATTGCGATGAGCTTAGACTATGGCTTGTAAAATTGTCCGCGCTACAACGTGGTGGTGTCAGTTTTTCAATCCGAGCTATAGTTTTTTTACATTAAGCTCCCCCGTTTGCTTGTACTGTTACGGCGTTTTCGTAGTGTTTCGGAACTTTTGCGAGATATCTGAAGTTTGATCTCCTTTCGCAAAACGCTTACCACAGGGCGATAGAGAATAAAATTCTGGGTGGCTTAGGCGTATAGAACATGACAAACGTGATTTTACAAGCTGTGCTTTTAACCTCCAAAGTTGCAAAAACCAATTTTGTACCAAATGTCCAAGTTACGTTTTGGATCACTGTGGTCGCCCCAGAGGTCGTATCAACATTCCAAACACACCACCCCACAGAGTAAACTATGGCCAACAATCGGCTCGCTGCATGTATGGACCTAAAACAAACAGAAATCACTTTTTAAGCGAATGAGAAATATCAAGTCGGCTGTCGGTTGCCGGTAAAATTGACTTATAATTGAAAAATAACGTGTTTTAAACACTTGAAACGCTAAACCATTGTTTGTAATCGATAGGAAATTTTGTGTAGAATCCAAAAATGACCTCGTTTGATCGATTTGATGAAGTTTTGACAAAGTTCTGTCGATTTTAGTACCGCCGTGCAGAGCGGTCCGCCGCGCGCGGCGCGTCGGCAGCGGTGGGGCGCACGGGCTCACGCGCTCCCTAGGCCGTTTCCGACCCCTGGCCTGTCCCGGCCCGGCCGCGGTCGGATTCGAACGTGCCTTTCCGAGGGTCGCCGGTCGCGCGCGCCCTGGCCGTGGCGTCGCAAATTGGTGTCCCGGAACGCTCCGCCCCGAGTCCCCGACTTTTAGAATCTCAGACTATTGAAATGTCATGAGATTTCAAAAGTCTGCAGACCTTTTAGAATCTCAGACTTTTAGAATCTCAAACTTTAAGAATCTCACATCCCCAAATTTCCAGACTCTCAGATTTCCACACTTCCAGACTCCCAGCAGACTTGCCGACTCCCAGAGCCCGGTGGGCTCCGCCAGGCCCCGCCAGGCTCCGCATTAGCAGCACACGTGTCTGTGCCGGCTGTGCCGGTGGACACTCCAGTCATTGTTTCGTCCGTGTTAATGAGCCCGACGAGCCGCTGCGAGCTATTCGCGGACGAGCCCTGCGTGACCTCGGGGCTTTGGGCGTGACCTTGGGCGTGACCTTGGGCCCCTCACCGCGCTCACCGGGGATGGCTGATGTTTCGCACACGGCGCTCGCGACGTAGTGCGCGTGCTGCAGGTGCGGGCTGCTTCCGCGAGAGTCGCTTTCGTCGCTCTGTCTCTCTCGCACCGATAAGGGATGAGGGTGAGACAGGCAGAGCGACGAAAGCGACCCTCAGGAAGGGTGCGCTTTAAAAATGGTGGAAGGGGGCACCGCTTTCTGCAAGATTCTCGAAAGGCGTGGCAACCCCCCCCTTCCCCCCAGCCAATTTAAACAAATCCCTCTCTCGACGTTGGGAGCCCCTTAAACCGCACCTGAGAATCAGTCCGCCGCGGGATGGAGTTATTAGACTACCGCCCCAGGAAATTTGTTCGAGACTATTCCCCCCTCGGTCAACAATACAACCATAACACGAACTTCGGCGGTCTGCAGGCGGCGAACGAACCCGGAGCCTCGGGGCTCCAGTCTCATTTAGCGCGCATTGTGTATGGCGTATAGACACACCCGGATCAAACTCGTGCCTGTCTGTCTGTCTGTCCGTCCGGTCCGCTCGGCCCTTCGCACGTGATGTTTCCCCTATTTGCCTTGGCCGGACGAGCTTCCCCCTCCCCTCTCCTCCTCCTCCACTTCCCCTCCGCGGCCTCTTTTCCCGCCAAATCCTTCCAATCGGCGCGACGACGCCGCGACCATCATTTGGGAATGATTGTTGACTCTGACCTATTGGTGCGGGGACGCGCGGTCCGGTCGTTCGTGGCGCCGGTCGTAGCCCTCTCGGGGCGGGGTGGGGCGGGGCGGGGCGGGGCGGCCTGGGCGTAGCCAGCCGACGTTGTCTTCTACTCGTATGAAACGCATCAACAAGAAGATGAAAAATTAGCCTAGTCCAAGTTTTTCTGTGAGACAAAGTGGACGCGGCTCCTATCTCGATCTTACCCCCTCCATCTAGTGCAAGTGCTCAGGCGTGACGCTACCAAATGCGGCAATCTACCTAGAATTTTTTTCCTCTTTTACAGTGCTCCAAACTCTGAGCAGCACAAACACATTTTCGGCATTGCCGCCCACTTCCACTTCCCTTCCATAAATGAACGAGGAGGGCCATTAAAGCAACACAACACGTTTCCGTCCAATGGGAAAGAGTACAGGGGCGGTGGTGCTTCGTGGCGCTATCCATCCATCTGTCTGTATGTCCCTCCACACGCCTGTCTGCGCGTCAGACAGTCTGTCTGTCTGTCTGTCTGTCTGTCTGTCTCTCTGTCTGTCTGTCTGTCTGTCCGCTGGCAACGTTTGTCGGCCTGTCCCGACCGATAGCCGAGTTATTGCATCCATTAACATTACTACTGCTATCACCCTGCTGTTGGTGTAGCCGTTGCCACAACCTCCCCCTCCCCTGCCCTGCCCTTCCCCTCCCCTCCCCTCCCCTCCCCGATCCTCTCCGGCGGGCGTACCTATCCCGCACGTCGTTAATACAAGGCACGGCGAATAATGATGGCGTTTGCTGCGTGGCGCGCTGGGGGGTTCGGCTCTTGTACAAAAACTACCAACAACGGCGGCAGTCCAACAACAACAACAACAAAAACAACAACAACATGAACGGGATGCCGATGCGAGCGGCGGGGAGGCGATGGACGGGGGGAAGCGTTCTGCATTCGGACGATCCGATTAATAGAGTTTACAAAAGCCAACGTTCGCAGGATTATTGTCCCCGAAAATCGAACCCGGAACGCGGTGATGGTGATGCTTATCTCGTCGCATTGGGGGTTTGAGGTTTGATGAGAGAGAGAGAGAGAGAGAGAGAGAGAGAGAGAGAGAGAGAGAGAGAGTGAGAGAGTGAGTGAGAGAGTGATTGAGAGAGTGAGTGAGCGAGTGAGAGTTTGAGAGACTGAGAGAGTGAGAGAGAAGAGAGAGTAGAGAGAGTAGAGAGTGAGAGAGTGAGAACACGCTTACGCGCTCAGACTCACACTTACTATCCCACTCTGGAGCATCACGCTTGCATGCAAACACGTGTACACGCGCACATGTAACACACACTGCGTACGACGCCAGGAAGGCGCTTAAGCTCCAGAGCACATTCGTCTGGTGTGCCAGAATGCCGTGCAATGCCGTGGCAGACGGCTCCGCGCGCGTGACCCCCTTCCCCTCTCCGTCCCCCTTCCCCGTCCCTGCGCTGCAGGCACGTCACCGAACGTGGCTCCTAATGCGAGGACGCTTGTCGGCGACGAGGTCACTCACTGACAGAGCACAGACAACAGACAAGTCGAAATGGCGCCGACGTGACGCTGAACCTCAAAACGAATTTCAGTCGAAAATGTGATACGATTTTTCCAAGAAATATGATCCTAGAGAAATCGCGGGGAGCTATAATTTGGGCGAAAGGACGTTTCCATTTGAGAGTTAACTCAAGTGCCGCGTCGAAAGGTCACGCTGCGTCCACCACGCTTCCCTCTCTCTCTCTCTCTCTCTCTCTCTCTCTCTCTCTCTCTCTCTCTCTCTCTCTGCCGGGAGTCTTTGGTGCCTCTTGATTCCGGGCCTGTCGTCGCACCCTGTCCCCCCGCTCCCCTTTAAGGGACGGCCCGTAGGAGTGCGAGAGAGACAGCGCCGCGAAGAAGTCTGTTCGGAATCGGCCTGCGGGGATGCAATAAAGGTGCCCGCGCTTTGAGGGGTTTGCCGAGGGGCACCGCGACGACGAGGACGAAGACGACGGCGACGACGACGAAGCGAAGCAGTGCGACTTCGACGTGCTGGAAAACAGAAACTTCTGCGTTCCGCCTCGGTGTTGCCACACACGCTGGCGAAGGCCCCCACGATGCACCAGTGGTGAAAAGGTTGCCAACCTCAGTGTCCAAAAAGATTGCAAATCAAATCTCAGTATCGAAAAGATTGCCAACCTCAGTGTCCAAAAAGATTGCAAATCTAGACCACGTTTGGTTTTTCAGTGTGGCGAACTTAACTTCAGTGTCGTAAACATTACAAATCAAACCTCAGGGTCGGTAAGGTTGCCAACGCCAACCTCAACATGCCTACTAGACAGTATTCGGACTTTCTCTCGATAGAGTGCCGAGTTGACAAGCCGGTTGCCCCTTCCGGCGCTTTGTACATCGTGGGAAGCTTTGCCTACTTTGGTGGCAACGCAAGTGGTCCTGCCGGCGTCGTCGGTCGCGCATAAATAGATGCAACAGTTACAGTACAGAAAGGGTCGAGTGGACGTGGGCAGCTCTGTGTGTGTTTTCCTTTGCGCTTCCAGCAGCAGCGCACGTCCGGTGGTCCCACCACGGCGACGCAACAAGCCGCGAAAGAGAGAGAGAGAGAGAGAGAGAGAGAGAGAGAGAGAGAGAGAGAGAGGAGAGAGAGGGAGGGAGGGAGGGAGCGAGGGGAAACCCCACGGGGTGCCACTCTGGGCAGTCTTTGCTTGTGCGGCACTTAGGCCCGACGTAAGGACAGCGGGGAAGGTCAAGGGCCGTTGGATTCGATCCGCCCGTGCTCGCTCCGTCTCTCTCGCACAGCCGCGGCAGGCGCCACGAGTGTGAGAGAGAGCACCGCCCTTCCTCCATCGTCGTCGTACTTTGTGCGTGTAGCTTTGACGCGCCTTTTGGCGGCGGCGCGAGGGGGAGGGGGAAGCAGTGCGCGCTCCCAGGAAACGCCCGGGGTGAGAGAACGAGAGAGATTCGCACGTTTAAAATGGTATTGCCGCGTCCGTGGGGACCAACGATTGCCGGCGTTTAGTTCTGGCCGTGGCGCTCTCTGTGACTGACGCCGATCAGAGCGACGTGGAGCAACGGCACGGCGGCGGGCCAGTCGGACCTGTCGGACCGGTCCCCGAAGAGCCAGCGCCAGAGCCAGCGCCAGCCTCGCCCAGGGGAACGGAGTTCAAAGCCACGCAGCAGCAGTGGCTAAGCAAGCCCGTGCCCCGTGGTCGGTGTGGCGCGCAGACTGGAGACTGGAGCCCGGAGCAAGGCGCACAGTGGGCCAGAAGACCGGTGGAGGCGGCCAAATCTCTAGACGCGTTTTGAGCTCCAGAGTCGCTAAGCAGGCCTCGAACCGAACGTGTGACCCCACCAATGGATTCCTCGTTCGGAGAGCAATCCATTGGTGGGGTCAAACGTTCGGTTCGAGTCTAGACATGTGCGCCGCGCCGCCGCTACGCCGCCGCCGACAAATTTTACCACGCCGCCGCCGCTGACAAAAATTTGTGGCGCGCGCCAGCGCCGCCGCCGATGATTTTACCGGCGGCGGCGTCGGCGTCGCGACCTTAAATGCCAAAATATTTGCATTCCATCAGCAGCGAGCACCCAGGGATAGGCAACCCGACGAGCGGGTTTCTCCGCCGCGAGAACAAAATCTTATTGGAGGGTTTATATTGCTTAATTTTTACCTTTGTAACGAAACTAGTCCACCCTAAAGAACTAGTCCATCAAATTGTGTTTTCTTTTCATGGGCATGTTTTTAAATTGAGAAAATAGACCAAATTTAAGTCAACCACGCCGCCCAGCCGCCGCCGCCCGCCCGATCAAGACATCGGCGCAGACGCCGGCGTCGCCGCCGCCGCCGGCTAAATTTCGGCCAAACGCCGCCGCCGATGAAAATGCGGTCGGCGCACATGTCTATCGAGTCCCATTCAGTGACTCTGGAGCTCAAAACGCGTCTAGAGTTTTGGCCGCCCCCACCGATCTTCTGGCCCACTGTGAGGCGGGGCCTGAGGCTGCAAGTTCAAGGAGCGCCCGCCAAGCGCAGGGTAGGCAGCCCGCCCGGCACCGGCGTCGTCGCGTTGCCGAACCCGCAGTCCGCGGGCGCTTGTGTCCGCGTGACCGTCGGCACGGTCGCCACCCGGGTTGAAGGGCCCAGGATCCCAATGTCGCCGTCGAAGCTGTCGTCGTCGTCGGCGAAGGCAGGGGGTGGAAACGGCGCTGATTTGGCGGGCCATGGCTGCGGCAATGCGTGCACGGCCGTTGTTTGTTGTTTTTTTGTGGTTCCTAGAAACCCACTTTCTAGCTAAAGTAGACATCTTATGCACAAATCCTGCACGTGTACTTCTAGAGTAATGTTGTCTCTTCGAGAAAATAAGCCCGTTTTGAAGATTTGAAACCCACAGGACGAGTCATGGACATGTTTGTAACTTGTTTTAAATGGCTCATCCGCGTTCGGGCGCGGCGATTCTGGCCTGAAAACGCCGAAAAAAATGTAAACAAGTTACAAAAATGTGAATATCTCATTTTGTAAGTATCAATTCGGCCCAAGGAGCTTATTTGCTGATCCTTCAACCTTACTCTTTAAGTACGCGTTGAGGTTTTGTCGTTAAGACGACTACTTCAGCTGGAAAGTGGTTTACCAACTAACGCGGTAAAGTGGTGAAAACGGCCAAAACGGCCGTGCACGCATCGCCGCAGCCAAGGCCCGCCTAATCAGCCCCGTTTCCACCCCCTGGCGAAGGCGATGAAGACGACCAGGGGAGCAGCCAGTGTGGGCGCTACGCCTTCGGAGGGAACGGCTGTTGCAGGCGCTCGTCCCCCTCGGGGAACAGCCGGTGCCGGTATGTGCTCTCCGCGGTCGGGGAGTCCCTCACTCGATCTGCCGTTGCAAGCGCTCCGGCCGAGGGCCAACTGACCTCACTAAGAGAGCGAGCTCTTGTAGAGCAAATCCTGATTTCATGGAAAATTGCTTACAAACTAGTTACAACACTAACCTAGGTCGCCACCGCGAGCGGGCGGCGGCTCGGCGCGCGCAGCGCCATCTCGCGACGACTCGCGGAACCTCGTCCGGACACGCTATACAGCACAACGGCAGACTCCGTTCCCAATATCGCACAAGCTTTCCTTCATTTGGGATGTTCTTTCCGTTATTGCGCGCCGAGCGAGGAATTCCTGTATCTCTTCCTGTGAAAATGAATGCCGCTCCATGTCAGGGTCAGCCTCCAGCTTGACGCAGAGCGTATCAATGGCACGCGAAAATTAAAAAAAGGAGAAATAGACTGGCGTTTCGGATTTTCCGCCTCATAAAAACAAAGCACAGACCCCCCTCCCTCCCCCCCTCTCTCTCCCCCTCTCTGGACGCGTTTTGAGCTCCAGAGTCGCTAGACGGGACTCGAACCGAACACTCTCTCTCCCTAAAAATAAGTAAACGAATGGGCGGCGCCGCTGCCGAGATTTGTTTATTTCTGGTGTAGGTGGTCGGCGACCCGTTCAGTCACCTGCCAGAGGTCAAAGGGACCGAGAGGGGCAGGGAGGTGGAGGGGGAAGTTCCAAAGCGACGGCAGCGCGGGCACCTTAATACCTGGCGCGTACTTCGAGAGGTAGGCTTGGCTTTCCCTCTTCTCGCCCTCCCCTCCTCCCCCTCCCCCTCCCCCTCCCCTCTTCCTCCTCTCCCCCTCCTCCCCCATCCCCCCTACCGCACCTTCCCCTCATTCTTCTCCCCTCCTTCCCCTCCTCCTCCTCCTCACATCCCCTTCCCCTCCCCTCCTTCCAACGCCCAGCCTTCACCTCCCTCCCCCTCCTCCACTGGCTCAAAGTTACCGCATTGTAATGCGGAAGTGGTGAGTTAACCCGTAATATGTTCGGCCCTGTACACTGGTTGCCTCCGGGCTTCACGCCCCTGGCCTGGCGCGGGTCGCAGCCGAGGCACGGCCAAGGCACGGGCGAGGCTCGGCCAAGGCTCTGCTACTACACAAAGCGGTGTAAAGGGCGAATACCTGCCCGCCCCTTCCTCCTTTTCGAACCAGACTATATCAATTTACCGGCGAGAGAGAGAGAGAGAGAGAGAGAGAGAGAGAGAGAGAGAGAGAGAGAGAGAGAGAGAGAGAGAGAGAGAGAGAGCGCTGACTTTTACTCCCAATTCTCAAGGCCACTGCTTCGGGCGGCGACCGGGCGTTACCTGTTCGCGCTGCTGGCTGATTCCGAACGGCTGTTGTCGTTCTGTCTCTCTCGCACTCACGGGCCGTGCCCATGGCCGTGCGAGCGAGACAGAGCGACAACCCGCAGTGTGTAATCTATCCACAGTGTATCTATCGCGCGGCCATGTTTCGCTCCTTCCCTTCTCCACAGAGTTTAATCTGGCGGCGTGTCGGATGATGGGAGCTCTGCCTAGCCCTTGGCGTAGCCCAGCAGCGCGGCCGCCGCGAAGCGCAGCCCAAGACCCTCCCTTTCAAATTTTTGGCGAGCTGCACAGCCTTCCCCGTGACAAAGTGTGTGTGTGTGTGTGTGTGTGTGCGTGCGCCCGTGTGTGTGCCTGTGTGTGTGTGTGTGTGTGTGCGCGTGCGTGTGTGTGTGTGTGTGTGTGTGTGTGCGTGCGCGTGCGTGTGTGTGTGTGCTGTGGCTGCGCCGGCCGCGCAAGTGCTCTCCGAAGCGCTGACCACTGACCACGGCCGTGGAGTTGTGCATGCGCCACACAGCACGGCCCGGCATGCTGTCCGCGCGCTGCGCCGCGCTGCGTGGACTGTAGTCTCCTGGCGGCGAACTGGCCGGCCCGGCCGGGGCCGCCGGGGAATAACTCGTCCCTGTGGGAACGGAACACGGCGCTGCAACGCGCGCAACACAGCCGAGCGCAAGCCGAGCAAATGCGGCGGCTGCAAATGCGTGGAATTCCGTGGCCGCTCTTTTGCCGCTGCATGCGCCGCCGCCCTGCGCCCACCGTCGCTCCGTCTCCCTCGCACCGCCCCGGAACGCCCCGTGAGTGCGAGAGAGACGGAGCGACGCGCCGGCCGGCCCTTCGGGATGAGCGCGCAGCGCAGTGCAGGCCCGGCGCGTGCGCGGCCCGTCGGGTTGTGGAGAGGCCCGGCGAGAGGCTATCGGTTCTTTCGCTGCTCCAGCGCCCCCGGCCTGGCGTGCGGTTAGGGCTGGACGATCGAGGAGGCCCAAGCGGCAGGCCCAAGCGGCAGGCCCCAGGGAGGGATGCTGCAGCACTGCCTCGGCACTGCCCGTGTCAATCTACCTTGAGCTTCGTGAAGGCTTCGGCCCTTATCTCCCTTCGGACTCTCCTCAGCGGCGGTGGCGGTGCTGGTGGTGGGGAGGAGGTGGAGTAGGAGTGAGGAGGAGGGGGAGTAGTGGGTCGTGGAGGTGGCGCATGTGGTGGAGGTGGAGGGAGGTGAGGTAGAGGGGCTTGGGGATAGGGCCTTGTAGTGCTGTGACCGCGTGACCGTCGGCACGGTCGCCACCCGGGGTGAGGGCTAGGATCCTGACGTCGGCGAAGGCGATGTTGACGACCGGGGGAGCAACCAGTGGGGGCGCTGGCGCTACGCCCTCGGAGGGAGCGGCCGTTGTAGGCCCTCCTCGGGATACAGCCGGGTACACTCTACCAAAAATGTCCTGTAAATGCCGTTAATTTATTACCAGTTTTCACTGTAGGTCAATTCACAGCGTTTACTGTGAACTGCTCACGGGATTCACTGTGATCTTGTTCACGGTGTTCACTGTGATCTGGTCCCCAGTAAACACTGTGAGTTTGACGCCGCTGAGCACCGAAGGACTGCAAATCAGGCTCCAATTCACGGCGTTTACTGTGGCCAGATCACAGTGAACACTGTAACCGAGATCACAGTGAACGCCGTGAACTAGTTCACAGCAAACGCCGTGAATTGCACAACAGCAAACATTGGTAATAAATTAACGGCGTTGACAGGACATTTTTGTAGAGTGTAGGCGCTCGCCGCGGTCGGGGAGCCGCTCATACCAACAAGTGTTTCGGACATTCCGGCCGATGGTCGTCAGGTTTCTGTAGGGAAGAGTACCGTTAGGGAACTTCTACGGGTGTGTTAGAAAATTGCTTACCAACTACTTACAACGCTAACCTAGGTCGCCAGCGCGAGCGTGCGGCGGCTCGGCGCGCGGAACGCCATCTCGCGACGACTCGCGGAACCTCGTCCGCGCGCGAGGCCAGTTTGAGCGGTGACAGTACGCAGACTGAGGTTGGCAACCCTATCGGCACTGGTGCAAGGGCGTTGTCGGCGACTTTAAGTCTGTAATACAGTGTGCGGCCACACTGCGCTGGCGTCCTTGTGCACGCCAGTGTGCACGCACCGATGACATTTTCACAGCCGGTGGGGCGTGGCCGCTTGGCCGGCCGGCCGGCGCCTCCTGGGGCCGCGTGATATTTCAGCAGACTGATTCCGAGAGTCGTTTTCGTCGCTCTGTCTCTCTCGCACCTTTAGGGCACGCCGCATGAGTGCGAGAGAGACAGAGCGACGATAACGACTCTCAGTCTGCAGGCTGAACCTCGTCAATGCGATGCACTTTGGCGGCGGCCCAGCGACTCGCTCGGTCTCTGTCGCACCCTCGCGGTCGCGGGGCGCTCCGTCGGCGTGCGAGAGGGGACAGCGCGACGGGACGCCTCTTCGGGATCAGTGGTGCCGCTGGGCAGGGCGGCAGGCCCCGGCAGGCCAGCAGCTGTCGTTCGCCCTTCCAGCGTCCCGGCGGCTCTATTTTGAACGCTCTCTCCGTCTCTCTCGCTCCCGCGGGGCGCCGCGTCGGCGTGCGAGAGAGACAGCGCTGCCCGCAGGCGCTGCACGCGCGGCGTAATGGCGGTTTTACCTCGCGCGCTTCGCACACGGCGACCTTTACGAGCGCGCCACACATAACAACTTTATTTTCAAATCCAATTTCCCGCGTCCTGCGAGAGGCGGTCGTGTCCGTCGCCGTTTTCCAAATTCGGAGAGCAGACTGAACTAAACTTTGGGGCAGCAAACTTGAAAAAAAAAAACCTTTAAAACGGTTAAGGCGTCGCTCTTGCTACACGTGTTGCCCCGGGTTCAACAACTCGCCTTCCCCTCCGCTTTTTTCCGCCGGAGCGTGCTTCTCGCGTTGCGTCGAGTGCTCCGGCAGCGCAAACTTGTTGATGCCTTTTGTGATTTACTTGTAGCGCCACGCGCGCCCGCCGTGGCGTGGCGGGGCGGGGCGGTACCTGCATCTAGCCCGTGGAAGAGGCGAGAGTGTCCCCCTCGAGGTCCGTAGCTTAGCAGGGGAGCTGGTGCCGCACCGTGGACCAGAAGGCCGGTGGAGGTGGCCGAAACTCAAGCCGCGTATTGAGCTCTAGAGTCGCTGAATGGGATTCGAACCGAACGTGTGACCCCACCAATGGATTGCTCTTCGAACGAGGAATCCATTGGTGGGGTCACACGTTCGGTTCGAGTCCCGTTTAGCGACTCTGGAGCTCAAAACGCGTCTAGAGTTTTAGCCGCCTCCACCGGTCTTGGCCCACTGTGTGCCGTCAGGGAGGGTCCAGTATATTCAGGACAGTGCTCTCTTCGCTCTGTCTCCCTCGCACCCGTGCGGCGTCCCGGCCGAAGAAACGCTGCGGGGAATCAGTGTGCACACGGGTGTCTGTGTTCGCCGCCCCGTTTGTGGCGAGGCCCCCGAACCCCGCGTGGCTCGCTCGGCCTGCACTCGTCGGGGCGCGGCCTCGAACGCACAGGTACAGTGCGGGCACAAAGTGCACGTGAACCTCCACTAGCGTCGATATAGGGTTGCCGACCTCCGCTCGCTCGCCGCGACATTTCTCTTGAGCGAAAGCCAAGGTGTTGCGTAGCAGGCAGTCGATCGGTGTGTCGCTCTGTCTCTCTCGCACCCTCACGGAGAGCCCCATGAGTGCGACAGAGACAGAGCGACGACTCTTCTCTGAATCGCTCGGGAGGCTGTGGTTGGCAACCCACGACGCTGGTGCATCGCATCGTGGGAACTGTTCTTGGGGCGTTCGATCACCCGGCGCGCTCTGTCGCTCTTCCCCAGACGGCGCCGTGAGTGCGACAGAGACAAGAATTCCGTTTCCGAACGCAGCACCCTGCACTCTGAATGGCCGGATAGCTGAGACGGAAACCTGACATCGGCCGACAGATTCCGAGAGTCGTTTTCGTCGCTGTCTCCCTCGCACTCGTGGGGCGGCCCGTAAAGGAGCGAGAGAGACAGAGCGACGAAAACGGCCCTCGGAATCAATCTGCAGACCAGTCAAGACAGTGAGGCGGGCGGCGCCGGACCGCGCCTCGCGCCTCGGGGCGGCCAAGCTGGCCGACCTGCAGAGTGATTCCGAACTGTGCTTTCGTCGCTCTGTCTCTCTCGCTCCTTCACGGCACGGACCACGAGTGCGAGAGAGAGAGACACCTCTCACTCGGAATCAGTCTGCTGGCCGACCTGCCAAGGAGGAGAGGAGAAAGTTGCGCAACGGCACGGCCACGCCACTGCCACGCTGCCACGTGACAGTGGTGGATCCAGAGCCGGTCCGAGGGAGGAGCAAAGTAGCACTTTTTGCCCACTCACAGGACCAAAGTGTTGCTTATTGCCTACCTTTCAGACGGCAATGTTGCGTCCAAGCGATCAATTGTCCTTTCGCCTCCCTGTAGGGGTAAGTTGGGCAAGGAAAGTACACCGGCCCGGCCTACTGCACACGTCTCAAAGACCATTCGTCAGGAATTGCACTCCAGGATTTTCAATTTTAGTCGACATAACTGGACTCAAATACACTCCCAATTTCCTACTGAGAAATGCTGTGCTGTCATAATACTAAGCTAATTCTCAGTACTCTACGACACAAATCTATCATAATACAAAGAAATTGGTTTGTAATACTAAGAAACTGGTCATAAGTTACTGAGTACCCCTCACCATACGTTACTACCTTCGCTGTGCTGTCATAATACTAAGCTTTTTGTTCGTATTACGATGAAAAAGCTCTGTAGGATCTTGGGAGTGTACAAGACTTGATCGCCGTAAGGGTTCACTTCTTTTCTCACCCTGTGCTTTTCTCCCCTCTGGATCCGCACCTGCCACGTGAACCGAGCCGCGCCAGGACAACGAAGCAGAAGACGCGCCCCTTCTCGAACCGCGTCATCCGCCATCGCGACGCGTCGCCGGCCTGCTGACTGATTCAGAGCCGAGCGAGCACTGTTTTTCGGGGCGCTGTCTCTCTCGCTCGCACTCACGGGGCGGCCCGATGCGGAGCGAGAGAGACGGCAAAACGACGCTTTTCGGGAATTGGAGGAAAAGGGAAGCGTTAGGAATCACGCGCAGCGCGAACCCCAGCCCCTTCCCCCTCCCCTCCTCCCCTCCACTTCCACTTTTCTCTTTGGATCGAGCGATGCACAGCGCGCTAATTAGCTCCACTTTTCCGCTTTCCGACGATTTTCGCGCCTCGGCTCGACGCCGCATTCACATTCGCATTCCCATTCCTACTCGCCTTCGTATTCGCATTGGAGGCCGCCGCGCTGATGGCGGCAGCTCGTCTGGCGTCACTGGAGCCCGCGCTGGAGTGAAACTCTGGAATGGAGCCGGGCTGGCTGGCTGGAGCGACACGGAAATTTACATGATGCGGCACATAAAAAAGGAACAAAAACAAAAACACCAATAACGCGCGATGCCGCGACGAACGACAGCAGTGCAAGCCAAAAACAACAACAACAGCACTGGAGGCGCCAACGCCGATCGCGAGGGTGTGGCGTGTCTTGTAACGCAGTGCTTCAACCCTCTTCTCCGAACCGAATGCCGAGGTAGCGTTTTTCTCTCGTCTCAGGTTCTACGCCGTCAGCACGGACCCGCCACCCCCACCCTGCCCCACCCCTTTCCGCCTTCTTGGCACCAGACGCGGCTTCGCAGAAATCTGCCTCCGCGCGTCGTTCGCGCCCCACCTACCAGTCACATCTTTCTTTCTGTCTCTCCATTTCCAGTTTTTATTATTATTTTTTTTCGAGTGGGAAGTTGGGGTTGCCGTGCAGGGGAAAGGCGCAGGTACGCGGTTAGAGGGAAGTGTCTGGGGCTGGCAGGCGGGGTGTGCAGAGCCAGCCTGAGGGAGGGGCAAAGTAGCACTTTTTGTCCAGTTACAGGGACAAAGTGTGGCTTTTTGCTTACCTTTCAGACAGCTATCCAGGTTCAAAATGGCAGAAAAAGGGGGAAGGGGGGCTCAAATTGTCCGTTTACCCCCTCCCCCTTTTCCCCCGCTTCGCGCCTGTGAGGGAAGTGAGGAGGAGAGAACTGGTAGGACGGACCCAAGCTGGAGGAGCGAGATGACCTTTCGCCAGTGTCTGTCTTAGCCCTCGAGGACACGTGGCCGAGCAGGCTTGTAATCAGACCCTAAATAACCGTTTCGGGACACCGGCCACAAGGCCAGAAGGGCCCTCTTTGCACAAAACTGAGCATGCGTTTCAAAATGCACGAATTTGTGCGCAATTACGCACATTTTCGTGCGTAGTTGCGCATGAAATTCGTGCATTTTGAAACGCATGCACAGTTTCGTACAAAGTTTGTGCGCAAAAAACTACATAGTACTATAGACTAAACCTAACAAATTAAATAGTGTGTATCAAAATTCAAAAATCAAGCCAAAAATCCGAAGTGCCTCACGGAGTTATTGCAGCGGCGAGACAGCCTCTTCGTCAACACGAGCCTTACCCTCTCGGGAATTATTTTCCGAGGCGGGCTTCCCGAGTGCAACGGACGCCGGAACGAGAACCAGGCTCGCTCTCGTATTGATCTATTTTGTTATTCGCGAGTCTTGTCCGCCCGCCGGGGTGTCAATATCAATGGCGTCTCAATTTGTTTGCGTCTCAACGGCCGCCGTTCTCACGAGCCTGCCCACGTGACAGGCCGTCTGTCAGACAGACAGACAGACAGACAGACAGACAGACAGACAGACAGACAGACAAGCAGACAGACTAGCAGATAGACAGGCAATTCAATTCAATTCAATTCAATTCGTATTTATTAAGAAAAACTTAAACAAGGCACTTACAGATAGAAACATTAACATAGTAATAAACTGCCTAAAAATAGAAAAAGACAACCCCTAAGCATGACTGCTTGTCAGGGGTGGATTTACTGTCTTTCTGTCATAACAAACAATAAAAACAAACAAACAAAAATCTTTTACAAACAAAAAAATCTTTTACAATTTAAACTCCACCTTTCTTTTTGTTATTTAGATTTTTCAATTGTTTGTACTTAAAAAATATTGTTTTAATTTTGTTTTCATGGCACTTTGACTATTTATATTCCTTAAATCTATTGGCATCTTATTTAGTATTTTTGGCACGACCACCTCTGTCAGTCTATCACCATACTTATTCATACCTATCTTATATTGGAAACTCTCATTTCTTGTTAAGTATCTATGTTGTACTATATTTCTAAACTCTTTCTTAAAATAATTTCTTTTTAAAACTTTTAATTTGTACAAATTCTCTAATGTTAAAATAGTATTTGGTAATGGAACTCTTTGCTTTTTCTTCACAATCTTTACAGCTCTCTGCTGTAATGATTTAATGGGGAGCAAGTTTGTATCCGAGGCAGATCCCCACACTTCAAGCCCATAACTCATGACTGATTCAAAGAGGGCTGTATAAGCCATGTTTACTATGTTATGTGGGGAGCAGTTACTTAATTGTGATAATTTATACAGGCAACACCTCAACTTCCCTCTTAGCATTTTAACATGGCTTTTCCAGTTTAGGTGTTTATCAACTATCAACCCTAAATACTTCACTGACTCCACCATTTCAATATTCATTTTGCAGGTGCAATTTGCAATATTACAGTGTATACACTCAATAGAATGAAATCTTAGGTTAAGATCTCTTCTTGCAATATAAGGAGTGGATATATGCATTACTTTAGTCTTTGTTCCATTCATTATGAGATTCTTATCATGACACCATTTTTGGTACTCAGTAAACTCCTCCTGCAGTCTTGCCTCAGCTATATCTAAGTTTTTGTGTACAGAAATTATCACAGTATCATCTGCATACACAAAATATTTACATTTTTTAAAACACCTTTTTAGATCGTTTATATAAATCAAGTACAGCAGGGGACCAAGAAAACTGCCTTGTGGTACACCATACTTAAGTTTTACACAGCAGCTGTCAACTCCTGCCACACTTACCTTACACATTCTGTTTTCCAGATAACTTTTAAACAGTTTGTACGCTTCTCCTCTCACCCCAATATTTTCTAAGCTTTTCAATAATTTTTCATGACTAATGGAATCAAAAGCCTTAGACAAATCCACAAACATTACAACAACATGCATACCTTTATCCAAGGACTCATTTACTATGTCAGAGAAATTTTGTAACAGATCAATGGTACTCTTTCCCTTCTGATACGCATATTGGTGTTCATCAATCACTTTGTACTTTTTGAGGTATGAGAATAAATGTGTATACATATATAGCTCAATTGCCTTGCTTATAGTTGATAAAATGGAGACTGGTCTATAATTACTATATTCACAGGGTGATCCAGTTTTATAAATAGGCCTGATTGTGGCAATTTTGATTTCATCGCAGAAAATTCCTTTTTTTATTGAGTTATTGATTATGTTTTGTAATATTGGAGCAACTAGTTCGATATTGTCACTTAGGTGTGATACCTTAATTCCATCATCACCAGGAGATTTTTCTTTTAAAGTAAGAATAATTTTTATCACATCCTCTATTGTTGCTTCTGGTAAAAAGAAAGAGTTGGTTATTCTGTCAGTTGCATTCTTCAGCAAGAGTGTCGGACATTCATGCATAATACACTCAACCTGATCTTTGAAAGTATTGACAAAGTTATTGGCAACCGTTTCTATTTCTAAGATACCCGCAAAATTTTTGTAATTATGTTGTCAATATTTTCACTCACTTTGTTATTTAATACAGAGTTTACCAGTTTCCAAGTAGCCTTAATATCATTTTTACATTTTTCAAATTGCTCCTCCATATATCTTTCCTTGCTTCTTTTAATAGAGTAAATTATTTTGTTTCTGAGACCCTGATAAACTTGTCTCAGCTCCAGTCTTTTTAAGTAGCTTTCTTTCGAGGACACTTTCCATCTTTTGAAGGCTTTATCTCTCTCATGCATTAAGCGAACAATCTCATCAGTTATCCAAGGTTTTCTTACATGTCCATTTACTTTTCTCTCCTTCATTTTAACCCTTATGGTAGCAGACGAAAATGCCTCTCTAAGTTCTAAATAATTTTCACTTGGACTTTCCGTCATATTATTTTTGACACTATTTAAGTTTTCCTTCCACCTCTTTTTTACAAGTATGTTCTTCATTTTGTTTTCACTTTTTCCATCTTCCTCACATTTATTTTTATTATTCTGAAAAGAGAGCAGAGCTCCTACCATATAGTGATCACTAATTTTACATTTTATTATTGCAGGATACACATTTTTATAGTTAACACTTACCGCAATATGATCAATACAGGTTTCACTTAAATGGTTTCCAGCATATTCCTCTCTGGTACATTTGTTAATACAGTGCCTGATTTTATTACTTAATAACATATCTATATAATCACTTGTGATTTTACCTTCCTGCAGAATATTAATATTTATGTCTCCTATTATTACAGTATTTTTCCACTTTTCCGCTTGCAGTAGATCATCTATTTCATCCACAAAGTCCGCTGTCTTGCCATAGGGGGGTCTATACACAGCCAATATTGTTGCTTGTCGTCCTCTCCCAGACAGACAAGCAGACAGACTAGCAGACAGACAGGCAGACAGACAGGCAGACAGACAGACAGGCAGACAGACAGGCAGACAGACAGACAGACAAGCAGACAGACAAGCAGACAGACAAGCAGACAGACTAGCAGACAGACAAGCAGACAGACTACCAGACAGACAAGCAGACAGACAAGCAATTCAATTTCAGTTTATTGATTCCTTGGTACATGGCAGTAACGAGTATTTAAAAATGTCAGTAACGGCAGTAGAAGTACTGAAAAGAGTGCAGACTAAGAGACTTGCAGGCAGACAAACGGGCAAACAGACATTACATGCAGACAGACACACAGACAGCAGCGTCGCTGTCTCTAAACTGACTCGGAGACTGACAATCCGCCTCGCTGCCGCGTTTCGCCAGCGCTCTGCTCCCGCATACATGCAGATTCGTACACAACTCATCCGAATTTGAAATGCATCTCCCAGTGAAAGAAGCGGCAGCGTCTCTCCTCGCGATTTCGGCCCGGCACGCCGGAGCACGTCGGCCTTCACTCTTTGAGACGGAAGGCAAGGACTTGGAAGGAAGGAGCGCAGCGCGCCATCCCTTTCTGTTGCAACGCACAGTGGGCCAGAAGACCGGTGGAGGTGGACAAAACTCTAGACGCGTTTTGAGCTCCAGGGTCGCTAAATGGGACTCGAACCGAACGTGTGACCCCACCAATGGATTCCTCGTTCGACGAGCAATCTATTAGTGGGGTCACACGTTCAGTTCGAGTCCCATTTAGCGACTCTGGAGCTCAAAACGCGTCTGGAGGTTTATCCGCCCCCACCGGTCTTCTGGTCCACTGTGCAACGTGCCTCTCTATACAACTCGACGTGCGCTTTGAGCCATAAGTTAAGTGCAGCAGCCTTTGCGACGGCACTCCACCCGCGCGCACGGCCAACAGGAGCTAGGAGGTGGGTGACCCGTAGGTGCGGCACTCTAGTCTCCCCCTCTCCACCCCTTCTCTCTCCCAGTCCCTTCCTCCCCCTCTCTCCCTCCGTCCCTCTCTCTCCCTCCTCAGTCTCTCTCTGTCTCTGCCGTATGTGCACGAGTGCATCCAGTCCAGACCCAGGGCGTCTGTTTACTCCGCTTGCCGCCTCACCCGGCTTCTCTCTCTCTCTCTCTCTCTCTCTCTCTCTCTCTCTCTCTCTCTCTCTCTCTCTCTCTCTCTCCCCCTTTGGCCACGCCACGCCCTTCCAGCCCTTGAAGCCCCTCCAGCCCCTCCAGGCATTGCATCTCGGGAGGTATTCAATTGGCCTGCTTCCCCTTGTTGGCATTCCCTATTCCAAGCTGTGCGCGGCAGCACCAAAGCGAGCCGCGCGCATGCATTGCTCGTTGTTGTTGTTTTCACAATCGTCTTTTCCCCATTTACATTTTAAACCCACTGGTTTTTAAGGCTACCGCTAATGTTTTTTAGCAGATGATACCTTCACCACACTTGAAACATACCTAAAACTACTATACACATGAAGGTGTCAGCGTGCTTTTACTCTCGAGTCCAGAAACCAAGCCCGTATCCTTACAATATAATAGGGGCTGGCCGCCGGGGCGGGCTGGTGCGTGTGGCCATGAGGCGCAGCCTGCGCGGAATTTGACAATGCCTCCCCCGTACAGCGCCAGCGGCACCGGGCGTAAACAATGGCACCTCCTCCTCGGCGACAATCCCTCCCCGCCGAAAGGGCGACTCGGGCAGGCCTCGGCTCTCCTCAGCTCGTGCCGACTTCGGCGCTAGCTCGGCCTCGTTCGGACGATACCGGCAGCACACTGCTACAACTAGCACACACGACAATACCAAACGAATTTCATCGAAAGAAAACCAAAGGAGTATCAACTGCTTTCATTAACGTTCGTTGAAGGAGATTTTTTAGCAGATGATACCTTTGCTACCTTTGCTTTAAAATATACACCTAATACTACGAGACACAAAGGTGTCAGCTAGCTTTTACTCTAGAGTCCAGAAACGAAGTGCGTATCCTAACAATATAGTAGGGGCGGGCTGCCGGGGCGGGATGGTGAGTCTGTCTGGCTGGCTGTGGCCGCGGCGCAGCCTGCGCGGAATTCAACAATGCCGCCCGGCTAGGCTCAGCCCCGCGGGCGCCCGCGGACCTCGCGCGGCAAGGACTCAGGCGGGCTCGGCTCGGCTTGTGTGCGGGGCACACCTCGTCACCTCGTACCGACTTCGGAGCCACCTCTAAGGCAAGAAATGGCATAAGCGATGGCGCCCAGGAAGCTGACGGAAGAACAGCGGCAGCGTAAACGTGAAAGGGACCGGCAGCGCTACCGGGAGAATCGAGAAAAAAGTAAGTGCCACGGCGGAACGCGTGTAGAAAGATAGGTTAGCCGCGACAGGAGGCGCGACGCGGCTCTGTCCAATCCCTCTCTGCGTTTGCCGTCTCAGCGTATGAATTTCCAGGACTGCAGCTTGATGAAGCCCAGGATGTCCAGAATGAGGAGGGTGCAGAGAACCGTGGCCGAACCGATCACGGAAATCATTAATAATCCCGAACTACTACCTAGAAGAAAACCAAACGAATATCATCTGCTTTCATTAACGTTCGTTGAATGAGATTTTTTTCCAAAGACCCGCCTTTCCCTTGCCACAGTATTTTGCCCATTATTAATGCCTCGCGTATCGTCGACATCGCCGGAGTCGACAAGCGGCCGGGGTCTCCTTTGCCCAACCGATGAGAGGCTCTTGTTGTTGTTGTTGTTGTTGTTGTTGCGCTGGCTGCAGACACAAGGGCGCAAAGCCCGTGCGAGTCGCTGCTTGTTGTTGTTGTTGTTGTTGTTGTTTTTGTTTTTGCTCGTGCGAGGCGCTGCCTGGCAATCACTGCTGGAAAGGGAAAGTCAAAGGGAAGATATCTGCATTCATTTCCTTTTATTCTGTCCTTGATTTAACTCCCTTTTCTCCGCGCGCGCCCCTTCTGCCCTCTCGGCGTCTGTTTTGCTATTGTTTTTGTTGTTTTTTTATGCCGCTTGCTTTTTGTTTCTTGTTTGCCGTGGAGCTGATTCGTGGGCCCACAGGGCGCACTCACGCCACCAGAAGACCGGCGCCGGCGGCCAAAAGTGTAGACGCGTTTTGAGATGCAGAATCGCTAAACAGGACTCGAACCAAACGTGTGACCCCACCAATGGATTCCTCGCTCGGAGAGCAATCCATTGGTGGGGTCACACGTTCTGTTCGAGTCCTGTTTGGCGACTCTGGAGCTCAAAACGCGTCTAGAGTTTTGGCCGCCTCCACCGGTCTTCTGGCCCACTGAGCGCCCCGCCAGGACTGGAGGCCTAGCGAGGCCCTGGCGCCGAGGAGCATAAACGCAGGCTATTTGGCTGTGAGAAAAAGCTGCAACCAGCAGCAGGCTGCCGTCAAGGCTTCGCCAGAAGGTGAAATGGACCAAAGCAAAAACAAAGCTACAAAAACAAAAAAGCAGGACGGAAGGGGGAAACTGTTGCGGCTGTTGCGGACCTCGCTTCGCCTCGGCCGGCCGCGCCACGCGGACAAACATCGATCTTACGAGCCGCGCGCTTTTCATATTAGTATCCACGCGGTTGGCAGAAACTCAGGCGCGTGAATGATGCAGGACGGGAATCGAAACGCGATTGCAATTCGCCGGCCTCGCCAGAACCGCTTTGACCTGGTTTCATTTTTCATGGCCGCCTGCCTTTACCCTTTACCGCGCATCATTGATGGCCACCGCTCTCCCCACTCTGAATTCCTTTTCAACAATTAAACAATTAATTTACGTACGCGGTCTAACGCAATTTTGGGGACGTATGCGTTTTTCTGCGAAAAGTCTCTGCACGAAGTTGTCGTGCACAAATTTGTATACGCTCTCGAAACTAAACGTTACAAGCGAAAAATAGGCTTTACAACGAAAGTTTTTAGTGTGAAGTAGAGAGTCGCGAGAGAGGTCATCTGTCTTCCGAGGTTGTGTATACGGCAAACCAAGACAGGTAAACGTGTCTCCCTCGAATTATCGATTGCTCCGTCACAACAGCGGCCAGAAGACACGTGGAGGCGGCCAAAATTCTTGCTGGGTTTTGAGCTCCAGAGTCGCTAAACAGGACTCGAACCGAGCGCGTGTCACCCCACCAATGGATTCCTCGTTCAGAGAGCAATCCATTGGTGGGGTCACACGTTCGGTTCGAGTCCCATTTAGCGACTCTGGCGCTCAAAACGCGCCTGGGATTTTGACGCCTCCAGCGGTCTTCTGGCCCACTGTCGTGTCGTTGTTTACGCGCGCGGCCTCGCCCGGTCGAAAAGTCGACTCATCCAACTAACCCCACTATCGAGTTCCCCTGCTGGGCATTTCCGGCGCCCCCGAGGGGTACTCGGCTATTTACGACTTGGCGCCGCGACGCAACAGGTTCAATGGAAGGAACTCTACCCGCCGGGAGCAGGCACTGCCATGGGCACTGCCATGGGCACTGCAGGCGGCGGGGCGGCAGGCAGCAGCCCATAAATTGCAGGGCCTTGTCATCCTTCGCTAGAGTCCTGAGCTGGTGACTTGGAAGCCCTAATTCTCCGCAGCCAGCTCCCTTTTTTCTCTCCCTCCCTCCCCTCCTGTCCACTCCGTTCCCCTCCCTTCCCCTCTCCTTCCTTCCCTTCCCCGCCCCCTCCCCTCCCTTCCCCGTCCCCTCCCCTCCCTTCCCCGCCCCTCGAGCCAGCCAGGCGCCTCCTAATGGAGAGAAATGCCAAAACTTGACCTGTATACGGGCATAATTGCAAGGCTCGAGCGAGAAAAAAGGGGGGGGGGGAGAAAAAAAAGAGGAGCGTCCACCCAGCCTTCGGTGTCTCTTTGTGCTCTTTCCGGGAAGTTCGAGGTCACGGTTCAGGGGATGTTTCCACGCGGCGATGTTTCCACTTTTGGAACGGCGGAATCAATGTCGATTCAGCGTCCGGAATATCGGATTAAAGGTGAAAGAGCCCTCTCTTGGTTTCCAAGGCGGTGCCGCCCGAAAGTTAGCGTTGGTTTCCGACGACGGGCTTCCTTGCCTGGGAAGCAAGGGCACACTTTGAGCGAGCGCGCCTCGCCTTGACTCCGGTGCATCTTTTTATGTATCTCGGCCAAGGTCCCAAGCGTTTCTTTCAACGTTTTACAATGAATGCCTCTGCTTTCTTCGCATGTTGCTGGGCAGACTTTTTACCGATCCAAGCGTGTTTCGAATTGAATTTAACTCCAGGTTTTTGTGCTATCATAGCGCTGACCAATGATTGCGGCCCGGAGCCGGGAGCACCACACTGTCCGCTTCACAGTGGGCCAGAAGACCGACCGTCGAAATCTCGGACGCGTTTTAAGCTCCAGAGTCGCTAAATGGGACTCGAATCGAACGTGTGGCCCCACCAATGGCTTGCTCTCCGAACGAGGAATCCATTGGTGGGGTCACACGTTCGGTTCGAGTCCTGTTTAGTGACTCTGCAGTTCAAAACGCGTCTAGAGTTTCGGCCGCCGGTGCCGCTCTTCTGGCCCACTGTGAGCGGCTGGGTGCACCACACTGTACGGTACGCTTGGTCTCTGTAAATTGCCGCAGCAGAGGGCGCTGCCGTCATCCACCTTATGACAAGGCGGTGACTGCACGGTACTTGTGACCCACTTCCCCGACGATCAGCACCATTACACTGTCGAAGGGACCACCTGATAAATGACCTGTTTACACACACAAAAAAGTATTTTCTTTAGAACAGTTTTAATTTATTCGAATGTTTCAATAAGTAAATTTGAACTCTTGTTCCGAGTAAATTACACGTGAGGTCAACATGTTTGAGTGTGTTTTTATTCCGTTTACTTGTGTGTTAATGTCAGCACCCAAAGTTGACAGTTGTTGCTGAAGATGCAAACGCCACAAACAACATGTACCTTCAATTTTTTTTATGTTTAAAAAATTTAATGTTTTTATACTTAATGATTTGTTTTTGTACGTAGACTCTACATATTATGGTGATGCAGCTGACTTCACAACATACCATTGAGAATTCACTGTATACCTTATAGATATTTTGACGAATTTCGTTGGCATTATGGGGAGAATCTCCACCATAATATGTTGGTGCAGCCTTTCACCGTAAGACATTTACAGTGTAGTCTGGGCGTCTGACGGCGCCTTGCAGCCCGTATGGCGTTTCCTTTTGCGGGCGCTGCGCCGCGCTGCGCCTTGCTCGCCTCATGCCGCTCTGACCTTTCGCAGCCAATCCCGTCGCTGAATAGCGTTTAAGCAAGGCTGTGGATTGGGTTATCGGCAGGCGGCATCCAAACTCATTATTTCGCAGACTCACTGCTTGACGGCCTGGCGAGGCCCGGCGAGGCCTGGTGAGGGTGGGGCGCGGGGGAGGGGGAGGCACTTCGTAGGATCCGCCAAACTCATTAGCAGTGACACGCCATTCCTCCGAATTTTCGGATGTTGCTATTCTTGGCTTGTAGTTGCAAGTTGCCGAAATACGCGCCGCTTCGTGGCAGCTCTGCCGCGATCTAATCACGAATTGCCGAAAACAGAACGCGAGAATACCTTCTCTGCCTGGCCTGGTTCGGCGATCAATAAAAAGACCTCGATTACATTAATCGTGCTTGTTTATCCGCACTCTTATCAGCCATAGTGGCCACGCTTGGCCCTCACTGGCTGTCGGGTGGACTAGCAGAGCCTCCCCCTTCTCTCTACCGAAAAAAAGAAGGACGAGAACAAACAGTAAAGAAGCGGAGAGCACTCACTTAAAAATTGGAAAAGTCAAACAAAAAGCAGCCAACTTGCGTCTCGAGGAAAAATTGGTGCCGGAAAACAGATTTGCCTCGCGGAGCAAAGTTTGAGTAAAGTGCACGTGGCCTCCCTCGGGCGGAACAGGTTGCCTCGAACTGTCACCGGAAGGCGTTCCCTGACCGCGATCCTTGAAGGTGCTCCTGGAGGGCGTTTGGAAGGCGTTCCTGCAAGGCGTTCCTGCAAGGCGTTCCTGCAAGGCGTTCCTGCAAGACATATATGGAAGACGCTCCTGGAAGGCGTTCCTGCAAGACTTGCCCGAAGGGCGTTCCTGCAAGGCGTTCCTGAAAGGCGTTCCTCAGAAGCGTTTCTGACAAGGTGTCCTGCGACAGGCCCTCGACCGGACGGGCGCCCATGCTGCTTGTGGCGGGTAATAACAGTGCATCGCGAGATCCCCTCCCCCCCCCCAAACCCTGCTGCCCCATCCACTCCCACTCCCTGCCCGTAACAACTTTACTCATCTACTCATCTCCACCCGTCGTCTATTAAGTGCCTCAGTCTTCTTCTTATACCCCTATACTTTCCGATCTTCCGCGGGAACTCCGTTGTATTCGCTTCTGCGTCACGTGCGCGACGTCTCTTCTTCTTCTTCTTCTTCTTCTTCTTCTTCTTCTTCTTCTTCTTCTTCTTCTTCTTCTTCTTCTTCTTCTTGACGCGCTGGCACGGCCGCTTTGGGCGGGCCGCCAGACTTAGCAAGCTCCCACACACCGTAGGCAGGATTGTGGGCGAAAGCGCGAGGGTGGCGAGGCGTTCCGAAGGGCCGTCTCGTCGCTCTGTCTCTCTCGCACTCGTGGGGCGTTGCGTGGGGGTGCGAGAGAGACAGAGGCGAGGCGGCTGGCGGCGAGCCTGGCGGTCCTGGCGGTCCTGGCGTCGGCCAGTCACCCAAGTAGGCCAACGCTCCCCCTCCCCCCCAAGTTGGAATAACGTGTCTCTCCTCGGATTGGCGTCGCGGTTTGCAGCTCTGTGTCTCCGCTCTAAATGTGGCACAGTGAATATTTTCCATATTATGGTGAAAATGTTCCATATTGTGGTGGTGCAGCTGACTTCATAACCTAACCATTGAGAATTCACTGTACCTTATAGTCATTTTGACGAATTTCGTTGGTATTATGGAGAAAATCTCCACCAGCCTTTCACCGTAAGACATTTACAGTGTCGTTCCGTCTCACTCGCACTCATGGGGCGTCCCGTGAGGGTGCGAGAGAGACAGCGACGAAAGCAGTGCAGGCTGTGGAGCGCATCAGCGCTGTCCGTGGCGAATGGTGAATGGAACGGTACCCAGATCAGACCCGGCGTCCGCCCAGCCCGGCGAGAAGATTAAAAATGAGCAATGTTTCGCGCGCCATGTCCGGGTGGCTCCCCGGAGCCCCGTCGCGGTCGGGTCCGGTTCAAGCCCCTGCCGCCCCTGCAGGGCCCTGCTGCCCCCAGAGTCCGGACCCTGGTGCCGTGGTGCCGCCCTCGACCACCAGGCCACCGCCAGGCTGATTCCCTCGCTCTGTCTCTCTCGCACCCCTCCGGGACGCCCCACGAGTGCGAGAGAGACAGAGCGACGTGTTGGGAATGAGCCCGCCGCTGGCTCGGGGTGAGTGACTCGCAGGGAGGCGCCGAACCCCTGCAAAATTCATGATATTGGAGCAGGTTAAGCTCTAAATCGCCTATTCAGCTAGCATTATTCCGAAACGCCAAATCGGGTTCTCTTCTTTATTCTGGTGTCTCTGCCAACGCCCCCCCTTTTTCCTGCTGAAGCGGCTGGGTTAAAACAGAGCGCTGCCGGTGGATAATGGCAGAGCCGATATTTCTTTCACGTTTCTTGCAGTATGCATGCCTGGGCGATACATGCCTTGCGGGACAGTATGCATGCACTGGACGCTACTCTCTTGTACTCGCCTTGACTATTTTTCTCAAAATGGTTAAAGAGAATGAAAAAATCTGATATACACCCAGAAACATGGTTAATTTTCTTGGTTTTCATAAGAAAAACAAGTCTTAACACAATAAAATTTTTCTGCATAAAAGAAAAAAAGTTTGGATAAAGAAAAATTTTCTTGAAAAAAAAAAAACAAAAAAAAACGAAAAGTCATTTTTTGATCTAAGAAGTCATTTTTTGGGTGTAATGCATTGACATATTGACACATTGACCCCACCGATGGATTGCTCTCCGACTAAGGAATCCATTGGTGGGGTCACACGTGCGGTTCGAGTCCTGTTTAGTGACTCTGGACCTCAAAACGCGTCTAGAGTTTTGTGCGCCTCCACCGGTCTTCTGGCCCACTGTGCAGCGGAAGGTGACGGGAGTCGTTTCTGACGGTGTAGCTGTCATAATAAGAGGATCCCGCGTGACTGATGGCGTGTAATGGAGTGGCGGAGACGAATGAACCGCTGGACACATACGAGCCATGCATCGCCGCAAAGAAAAAAAAAACAATCCGAAAAAAATCTCTCTCCCCTTGCAAAAAAATAAAATGAAAATAAATAACACGGCGCAGAATGAATGAAATTCATTCATCTCAGCGAGTGACAGCCCCGGTATTCACGCTGCGGGTTGTTCACCTGGAGTGACGCGTCCGAAGGGGCCGAAGGGACACTGGTAGTCGCCGAGTGTGACGTCATACTCGCGAGGATGCCAATTGTTGCAACCTTCGTTTGAATATGATGATGTCACGTTCGTTTGAAACTTGATCTACGTTCAAACGAATGTGGCGTCCTATTTACACCTTCCAATGAACGTGACGTTGTAAAAGAATGAGACAAAATTCACATCACTCTTAAAACCTTACGAAATATTTTAACCACATGTGTACAAACTTTTTAGTTTGTAATAAAACCTCACCTAACCTAACCAAACTATTTTGTTTGTAATGCGAAAAAATAGTAAATTAAGAAGTATTTTCTTTGAAAGCTTGCTCAAAATACTTTGTTTGCTGTTTTTCTTTGCAAGGCCTGAAATACTAGTTTGTTAGATTTTCAGAGTGATTCTACACGGTAAAAACGGTACCTGGTTTTCCCAGGAAGCCTATGGTAGAAACATAGGCGATTTCCGGGGAGTTCCTGGGTAAACCAGGAACCGTTTTTACCGTGTAACGAAGATGACGTCACTCTCGTCGAATAACAGTGGAGGCAGTCCACCCAATCACTATCCAAATAGCGGCGCGAGTTTTGGGCCGTGTCGGCCTCCGGGAAGAGCCTCAAGGCGTCGCCTGCCTGGCCGGGGAGAATGCCGGACAACGTTCATTATTTAAATGCGGGCTAATGGCTGCGTTTTGTATTCCACCGAGTCGAGCCGAGTCGGCCCGGGTGTCTCGCACGCAGCCGGCCCGGGGCTCATCGGGTGTACTGCCCTCGCCACCGGCCACAACACCCCGCCCCACCCCCCCCACCCCCCCCCCTCGCCCCGCCTCGCCCCACCTCGCCCCGCCCCACCTCGCCCCGCCCCACCTCGCCCCGCCCCGCCCCACCTCGCCCCGCCCCACCTCGCCCCGCCCCGCCTCGCCCCGCCCCACCTCGCCCCGCCCCACCTCGCCCCGCCCCACCTCGCCCCGCCCCACCTCGCCCCGCCCCGCCCCGCTCCGCCTCGCCCCACCTCGCCCCACCTCGCCCCGCCCCACCTCGCCCCGCCCCACCTCGCCCGCCCACCTCGCCCCGCCCCACCTCGCCCCGCCCCGCCCCGCCCCGCAACGCCTCTGCGACATGTCCACTTGCATTGCTAGGCGTTGGGGCGCAGTGGGCGGCAGCCTGTGGCGTGGCGCCAGTGGCGGATCCAGAGTCGGCCCAAGGGGGGGGCAAAGTAGCATGCCTACTTACAGGGGCAAATCGGTGCTTTTTGCCTACCTTTCAGGCGGCTATCTAGGGTCAGGGGGGGGCAATTGTCCTTTTGCCCCCCCCCCCCCCCTGGATCCGCGCTTGCGTGGCGCCGTGTCTCTCTGCTCGCTTGTACAAAGTGCAAGAGCCGTTTGGTTAAAGTAATTAAAATGGGGTGCTGCATGGGGCCCCCCGTGGAAAAGAGGTCGTGAACTCCGTCAGTCTTGCGAGGCAAATCGTGCGATGTTTGTCAATTAGATTGCACTGTCTCCGTAGAAAAAAAAAGTGTCCTGCTAAAAATTGTTTCACGGTGTCGGTTTGATT
This sequence comes from Thrips palmi, assembly GCF_012932325.1. Lineage (NCBI taxonomy): Eukaryota > Metazoa > Arthropoda > Insecta > Thysanoptera > Thripidae > Thrips > Thrips palmi. Next base: position 10,028,690 of record NW_023144627.1, read on the forward strand.
GCGCCATGTTTCCTTTCCCTTAACGACCAGAGTTCATTGACTTTTGTGTCCGCAAGAAAGTGGCTGTAACTTTTTACAGTTCTCTTCTTTCTTTTCCTTACACTGCGTCGTTGCAGTTGGGTGGCTTTTAGCACTGGTCCCTCACGGGCACCCGGCACCCGTCGGGGGTGGTCCACACAGTTTCTTCGTTGCCAGGCGAAAACGTTTCCTAGTTTTCCCAGATAGTCCATTGTAAAGAAATTAGGTGATTTCCAAGAAGTTCATGAAAAATCCAGGAACATTTTTAACCGTGTGGAAGGAGAGGTCACCGTCTGAGAAGAGTTCTTAAGGCCTGGAATGGGATGGTCTCGCTTTGCAAAGCACTAAGTAGGGACGTCCTTCTCCCCAATTCTGAGCCACACACAAAAAATTTGAGTTTGATCGTGTCGAGTGGTCCTAAGTAACGAGCTATAGGAACGCCCCTCCCCGTCTGGCGGCCCCGCCCCACCGCGCCCCGCCCCGCCCCGCCCCGCCCCACCGCGCCCCGCCCCACCCCGCCCAGCCTGGCCACAAGCAGTGCGGTCTGCTAACGAGATCACAGGACTGCAATCGGACTGCACATCGTGGAGTGGATTCTCGAGAATGCCTGTCACGTCTGCAGACGACGGTATTGCCTTGAATGCCAGGCCAGTGAACCCGAAACCCTACACTGGTAAAGGTATTGGCACAAATTGCATGCGAAAATTTTGCTCACAGATTTGTACCCCGCTAAGTCGTCCAAACTGTCCAGTTGGAGTCCGCTCGCGCGCGCTCTTGCTCCCTAGCACACTGCACACGGACCAGTCCGTCGGACCACGGAGACCTGGCGACCGTGTCCCGCTGATTAGTTCCTGCTGTCCAAGCCACACACTCACACATCAACACAACACACTCCCCCCCCCCCCCCCTCTCTCTCTCTCTCTCTCACACACACACACAGGCACACACAGACTCCGGACCGTTTGTTTCTCTCTCACACAAAGTCGAGAGACACGGGGCGGCAGCAGCGATGCGAAGGATCGGGTGGAAGAGAGTCGAGTGCAAGTTTTGCAGGCCGTCCTTGAACCAGCGTGGAAGTGGGTCATCGCTGCGCGACACACGGCGGGTCGAGGGGGAAGAGGGAAAGGGGGGGGGGGTTAATTGCACGCCTGCAACTGCGGCCGTGATGTGTCGGAAGCACCCTTTGCGGTTCGCGCCAAAAGACCGGCAGACTGATTCCGAGAGTCGTTTTCGTCGCTCTCTCTCTCTCTCTCTCTCACGGAGCGTCCTGTGTCAGGGGCGAGAGAGACAGAGAGACGAAAACGACTCTCGGAATCCGGTCCGCGGCCAGAGGACGCGACTGCCTTCTCTCGTGTAGCCATGATGACAGGGTCACGACGGTGTCCCCGTGGCTGCATGATGCGTGGCGATTATCTCTGAGGACCAGACCGTGTACACGAGAGTGCTCAACATATGAAAATAACTATACTTTAAAATGGCAATTACTGCATTTGTCTAGGCTAATACTTTGATTTGGAGGCGGCTGCACCAATATGGTGATTTTCTCCATAATACCAACGAAATTCTTCAAAATATCTATAATGGTCAGTGAATTCTCAATGGTATGTTATGAAGTCAGCTGCACCATGGAACATTTTCACCATAATATGGAGAATCTTCACTGTAGCACAACATTTAGAGTGTGCCGTCCTCAGCCATCTCCTTTAGCCACTTGCAGTCCAGCGGAGGGGAATTTTAATTTTGCATGGCGGCAATGGTGGCGGTGGCGCGCGACCGCGGTGGCGGTAATGGCGGAGGTCATCCAACTTGGCCGTCTCGGCGACTCGGCCGGGCAGCGCGCTTTTGTCTCAGAAAAGGCTCTCGTCAAAACGGCGGCAAAAACTTTGCGCCGCGGAACCCTTTAGCGCTTTACGCACCTTGAATGGGCCCGAGGGCCCAGGACCTTTTCCCGCCCCGCCCCGCCCTGCCCCGCCCCGCCCCGCCCCGCAGGGCACGCTTGTCCTTGTCCTTCTCTGCCGGACCGGAGGGAGGAGTCTGCTCTCCACACCGCCTTTTTGTTTTCGAGCTCCCCGAAGTTTCAGTTTGTAATAAAAATGATAACGAAATTTGTTCAAATCCGTTCGTCTGCCATACATGAACGTGACATTAAACCAAGCACATCCACAGAAGTCCTCACGCTGAAAACCTTACGAAGTACACAAAAAAAAATGACTTCTTGGATCAAGAAAAATTTAACTTTTCTTGGTTTTTGCAAGAAAATTTTTCTTAATCCAATTTTGTTCTCTTGAATAAAGAAATTTTTTCTTGTGTCAAGATCGCGTCAAGATTATTTTTCTTACAAAAACCAAGAAATTCAAAAATCAAGAAACCATTTTTTTTGGGTGTAATTTGAGCATAGTACAAACTAATTTACTTTGTGACACGAAGAAACGGTTCGTAAATCACGAGGTATTTTCTTTGTAAGCTTATTTATGCTCAAAATACTTTGTTACATGCAAGCTGCTTTTCTTTGTAAGGCCTGAAACAGTGTGTGCGGTTTTCTCCAGTGCTCATATTGACGAGTGGTTTGCGCATACTGCACGAGGATGCGA
>NW_023144627.1:10036298-10037565 GCF_012932325.1 Thrips palmi
GCGAGAGAGACGGATAGCGTCAGTCTGCTGGCCGCCTGTAAAACCCGGGGGCGGGCAAAGCACCTGGGGGCGGACGCGGGCGGCGCGCGGGGCCGGGCGGGGCGCGGGGCGCGGCGGGGGCGCGGCGGGGGGGCGCGGCGGGGCGGGGCGAGGTAGGGAGGGGCGGGGCGCGGGTGGAGCGTGGCGGGGCGGGATGCGCCACCAAACCCGTCGACAACGAGGTTGGTGCGCGCCGCGGTGCGTCCGAAAGTGCCCCCTTCTGCCGTTGGGTCGGTGTGCACACTGTGCAGGCTGCGCAGGCTGCGCAGGCAGGGCGTGCCCTACTTCGGCCGCTTGGCCGCCTCTGCCTCGGGTTGCGACCCAGTCACCCAGTCAGCCGGTCTCGCGAAGGACGCGAAGGACGCGAAGGGCGATCCCTTTCCCTCCGACGAGTCCGGATTATCGTAAAGCGTCCGGACGGCCGTGTCGCGTCGTCTCCCCGTTCAACTTGCGCCCCCAGATGTCGTCTCCCTCATCTGTCTGCACCTCGGCCAGCATCTCCTCTCTCTCTCTCTCTCTCTCTCTCTCTCTCTCTCTCTCTCGCTGTCTCTCTCTCTCTCTCTCTCTCACGGCCGCAGAGCGTCACGACACTTTTTCCCCTTCGGCAGGAACGCGAAGATAAAAAAAACAGACGTAAATCTTCTAGCGTTTGAACGCTCGTCCCAAACCGACGTCTTAAGTATATTGCCTTGGAAAAAAATATAGGTCTTGGGCTCACACAACAGCTTCAACAAGACGACGCAAAACTCGTCAACGTGTTTGTCGTTGACGTGAACATCGTTTTCCGCTAATTTTGATTTTTTTAATGGACTTGAAGTATGGAAGTTTGAGTACGAAACACGGGACCGCAAGTTAAGTCCGCACTGCAAATCCAAGTGTGGAACAGGCATGCACTAGATAACGTGGGACACAATGTTTGCCAGTGTGCCACACTGAGTGTGGGACGCGGATTTGTCCCACGCTTTCAAGCGTGGGACACGGTTTGTCCAACGTTATCTAGTGCATGCCTGTCCCACACCCGGATTTGCAGTGCGTTCAGTAAATTGACCTCTCAAATTTTTTACTTTTTGTAAAAATTTTGAAGATGAGTAAGCACAAACCCAACCCTCTCGGAATCTGAGACTCTTTTTCCCCGTGTACGTCCGCGCCGCTGCCTACGACCCCTTTCCTCCGCGGTCCCTCCGCTTGTCATCCAGTTGTGCATGCATACATGCATCGATGGATTGGG
>NW_023144627.1:10038065-10241885 GCF_012932325.1 Thrips palmi
ACCACTTTTGGCCAGAGTAAATACTTAATATTTTTTCGACATTTACCGGAGGTTTGGCGAAACCTTTTTTCGTTGCCGATGCCGTTTGATCCGTTCGGAAAAGTTTGGAAGCGATGTTTGGCCAGCGGCAGCGCGACGACTCCTGCTATGGTCACTGCCTCCCTCGCACCCACACGCTTCATGAGAGAGAGAGAGAGAGAGAGAGAGAGAGAGAGAGAGAGAGAGAGAGAGAGAGAGAGAGAGAGAGAGGTGAGCACTGTTCGGACTTCAGGCCCCGGCCCGGAGGTATACGCTTCGATGCGTGTTTTTACAGTGTCGAAGCGCGGGGCGCAAGGCGCGCTGCAGCTGAGGACCCCTGTCTCTTTGCGGCCGCAAAGACAAAATAAAACAAAGTAAGGGAATCGAACCGCCAGCTGCGCTAACAGCCCCGCGCTCTCCAGGCGACCTTGGGAACCTCGACGGCCTTGGGGCCTTGGGAACCTCGGCGGCCTTGGGGCCTTGGGAACCTCGGCGGCCTTGGGGCCTTGGGGCCTCGGCGGCCTTGGGGTTGGGGCAGGGCGCGGACGGCACGGCCGGTGCTGGAATTAAGCTAACCGGAAGCGGATCGCGTGGCGTGTCTTTCTCGCACTCACGGAGCGTGCCGGAGGGGTGTGAGAGAGACAGAGGGAGTCTCCTTCTGGCGGTCGGAAGAAAATAGCGCGGCGCGATGAGAACAGAGATGGCGGAGAGGAGGCATCCGCGGCCGTGACGAATTGTCTGACTTGCGGTGCTGCGGGGCGGCGCTACCCCTCGCTACCCCTCGCTACCCCGCGTTACCCCTCGCTACCCCTCGCTACCCGTCGCCACCCCGCGTTACCCCTCGCTACCCCTCGCTACCCCTTGGTACCCCTCGCAACCCTCGCTACCCCTCGCTTCCCCTCGCTGTCCCTCGCTACCCCTCGCTGTCCCTCGCTACCCCTCGCTACCCCTCGCTACCCGCGCTAACCATACCCATTGCTTCCCGTCGCTACCCGTCGCTACTCCTTTCTACCCCTCGCTCCCCTCGCTCCCTCGCTACCCGGCGGTACCCGGGGCCTCGCCGCGCCCCGGGCCCCGGGTCACACTAGACAGGTGTCCTGGGGCGGGCAGACGAATGGTTGCTCTGGGCCCCTCCTGAAGGCCCTGCCAGCCCTGCCGGTCCTGGCGGGTCATAGGGTAGCGGTGAGAGGTAAGAGGTTGCGGCGGCAAGCGGCGGAGTGAGTGACACGCAAGCAGGGGTATTGGACTCGCCCCGCCCCGCCCCGCCCCGCCCCGCCCCGCCCCCCCCCGCTTCGCCCCGCCCCGCCCCGCCCCGCCCCCCCCGCCCGCCCCCCCGCCCCGCCCCCCCCGCCCCGCCTCGCCTCGCCGCCCCGCCACCCCCGCCCCCCCCCTTCGCCCCGACCCGCCCACCCGGCCCGACAGGGCCAACGACTGTCTGACGATGCCGATGTTCAGGTCTTCATACCACTGACTGGGAATGAGTAATGCACCGTGCGAATGTGCCGCTTTCGCTCTGCAAATCCCGACCGTGGCGTAGTGTGGCGAGGCGGGGCGGGGCGGGGCGTGGTGTGGCGAGGCGGGGCGGGGCGTGGTGTGGCGAGGCGGAGCGTGGTGTGGCGAGGCGGGGCGGGGCGTGGTGTGGCGAGGAGGGGCGGGGCGGGGCGTGGTGTGGCGAGGCGGTGCGAGGCGGACCGGGGCGGGGCGAAGTGAGGTGATTGCGTCAAGACGTGGGCGACCCCGTGACCGCCCTCTCCGCGGTTGCCTCGGGTCCAATGCTAATCCCCGCCCGTGAGGCCTTCAGGCCCGCAGGCCTTCAGGCCGTCAATCCGGCGACCACAAGCCTGCCGATGAAACGAAAGACGGCCGACGCCCACGGCTCGGCCCGCGCAGCCCCACGCTCCTCTTGATTCTCCTGTTTTCCATTTTTTTTTTAATGCGACAAGCCAGCGCGTCATCCTCTTTTCGACACTGTTAAATTAAAATTAAAGGAAATCCGGGAAAATCGCATTTTGAAGCTTTGTCGGGAGTTCGGCGGTTCCAGAAAGATCGAATTTGTGCACTGGCCATATGCCGGCATCTCATACAAATTAGAGACAAATGGTAAATCAGAATTTTTCGACGACAGCAACTAATGTTTTTCGCCAACAAGTTCTCCTGGAGCTCCTTATATTTTTGTCTCAGCAGATGCCTTTACCTTAAAACATGAAAAGAAAAGTCTAGACACTTTAATGAAATGTGGCAGCTTGCTTTTACTCTCCAGTTCACAAACTAACCATAATCACGTATCCTAACTACAGTGTAGTGTGCCTCCAGCGTGCCTCCAGCGTGCGCCCAGCGTGGCTCTAGCGAGCCTCCATCGTGCCTCCAACGTGCCTCCAGTGTGCCTCCAGTGTGCCTCCAGTGTGCCTCCAGTGTGCCTCCAGCCTGCAGTGTCGCGGTCCGTGTCTGACGCGCGTGCCCCAGATCACGCGCCGCACGGCTCCGCACTGCCACACAGCGCGTCTCCGCCAATCCCCCTTCCTTCCCTCCCACACCAGACCGGGCTCGGGGTCCGCCAGGCCCGCCAGGTCCACCAGCCGGCAGCAGACTGAGAGTCGTCGCTCTGTCTCTCTCGCACCCGTACGGGACGCCCCACGAGTGCGAGAGAGGCAGAGCGACGAAAATGACTCTCGGACTGCTGGCGGGCTGCCGCATGCGGGGCCACGGCCACGAGGAGCGGCGTGGAGCCGCACGCGGATGCTTCAAGGTTAATCTCCCCGAAGCCAGTCCAGCCCGCGCAGCCCGCGCAGCCCGCGCAGCCCGCGCAGCCCCGGAGACGCGAACAATCTATCCGCCGAGATGGACGTGAGGAGCGTCGATAAAAAAAAATGCGTCAAGATGGCACTACACTGTGAAACCAAAGTGTGGACACTGAATGCTTATAGACTTTTTGTACATACGCATGGACGTATCTGTGCATGTTGTACATAAATTAGGTACAATTTTATAAAAATACTTATGCACGGTATGGACCAAATTGGACCAACTTTCTACTGTACATAGGCTACATATGTCTGGCAGTATTCGTGGAAATTGAAAGTAAATATTTAATCGGTTTAGTGAGTAGGTTTGACAGAGTACTTGCTGCTCGTTTTTTTAAGGATTTTCTTTCGGGGTCGCGTTTTTGCTTTTTGCCACTGCCAGTGGTCCTTCGCCACCTGCTGGGAAGACACCAGGCCCACCAGGGCACTGTAGGCTTTCCCCTCGCCTATTTACGGTGGGGCCACGGGGGAGGCGAGAGCAAGGCCTTCCCTGCAGACCGATTTCGAGAGTCGTTTTCGTCGCTCTGTCTCTCTCGCACCTATACGCAACGTCCCATGAGTGCGAGAGAGGCAGAGCGACGTAAACGACCCAAGAAGAGCGGCGCAGCGGAAGCCACTGGACTGGCTCGCCGGACAAAACTTTGTCTCGCGCTGCTGCCTACACACTAAATTATGCAAATTTATTTTCGGGGCGCGAATTATCACACTAATTTGTGCGCTCCTTGAATTCTCGTGAAAGACGTCCTCTTTGTTTCCAGGCATAAACAGCACACGGCAAAAAAAATTCCAAGTTTTTGAAACGCATAAGGTGCATGCATGCAAACTATACTATATTTAGCTCGCTAACGAACAGGTATTCCTTCGTAGTTGCGAAGTCTTCTCTTTTTCCACAAAATGAATGCTCAAAATCCTTGGTACAGTCGCTGGGTTGTTTTGTAAGGCTTGACATAGTTTGGAAGGTTTTGAAAGCTGCGGCGTTTGCCGCCTGCGGATCGCGGGGTAGGCAACACGCAGACAGCTGTGTGTGCCGGGCTTGCCTACCCCGCACTTCGCAGGCGCTCTGCCGCGTCGAGCAAAGACAACACTGCAAAAAAAAGGACACAAATTTCTGGCAAATTTTCTATCAGTAATTTATTGTACTCTCAAAGTACAACAATTGTTGTACAATAAGTACAATGGAACCGGGTTTGTACAATGAATGTGGGAAGCTGTTTTCCCCTCGAGTCGACACCTTTCAACGGTCCGAGTGCGGCAGCTCTATCGACTCTATCGGCTTGTCCGTTAGTAAAATTGGTAACCGTCTTAGCTTAAAACGGCCCCTTGGCGGGTCCGCTCCGGAGTCACTACGCTGTGACTTGTGGCGACGCCTACACGGCGAAATCCACAGAACGTGCCTTGTGAGCTCCGGCCGGTGGACAATGTTCCATATCCGCGAGAAGTGTGTACGTCACCCCACCTGCGGAAAGGGGGGGGGCTCCGCCCTCACGCCTTCGCCGTGGCCTTCTCGGCGCGGCCTGGATAGCCAGCCGGTGCCCCAGATACTCATCTGCGCAGACAGTGCAGAGAGGCAGACATTGGCATTGGCACCGCCTCGGGCACCGTGGCGTGCCGCCCCACTGCAAGTTTTGGACGTCGAAGGTCGGCGCGGACGCGCGAGGACGCGCGCCAGGAAGGGCCGTGAAAGGTCTTGAAGGGCAGCGACGTGACGGCGGAGCAGCGGGGCACGGCCGTCGTCTGGCCAAGGCCCGGCCCGGCCCGGCCCGGCCCGCTGGACGAACGCCACACTTCCTGGTGAAAACAAAAACACACACACACACACACACACACACACACACACACCCACCGCGGAGATACAATAAAAGGGGTTGGCCGCCAAAACAGTGGCGCGCGGAAACACAGCCAACCGGCGAACCCAATCGGAACAAGTTGGCTTCTCTGCGGCCACGACAAACTTTGGCCCGACGCTGCACACGCCGGCGCGCACACCAACACAAACACTAACACACACACACACTTACACACACACACACACGCACGGCGTCGTCACACTCGGAGGCCCGCACTCGTCGCATCCCTTTAGGGAACTATCTGCGGAGTCCGAAACACACAGTGTGTTGGCGGTCAAGGTTGCTGTCAGTGCCAGCTCCAGGCCGCCGCCACCACCGTCGCCGTCCTGGACACCCGCCGTGGCCGTCCATGCGGCTCCGCCCGCCCCGCCCCGCCCCGCCCCGCCCCGCCCCGCCCCGCCCCGCCACGCCCCGCCCCGCCCCGCCCCGCCCCGCCACGCCCGCCCCGCCCCGCCCCGCCCCGCCACGCCCCGCCACGCCCCGCCACGCCCCGCCCCGCCACGCCCCGCCCCGCCACGCCCGCCCCTCCACGCCCCGCCCCGCCACGGCCCAGCGACCCGATGAAGGGCACGTGTGTGGCCGCCAGGCCAGCCTTTGGTCTCAGCCACTCGGGAGGAATAATGACCGATGGGCCATGCCAGCAGGGGCAGGCTGCCGCCGCCTGCGTCCACGCGGCGCGTGCAGCCCTTGTTGTTGTTGTTGTTGTTGTTGTTCCCCTTTGGCATGAGGCCCGGGCAGTACACGTGGCACAGTCTCAGAGCGGGACGCCACATGACAACAGTGGAGTGTGTACGTCCTTTTTTTTGCCAAGCCTCGGGGCACCGCAATGCGAGCCCCAGAGGCAACAAGGCAGGGCAGCCCCCTCCCCCTTTCCCCGCTGGACCCGCCACTGCGGTGCATCCACTTATTCCACAGTGTGGCACACACACCGCCCTCGTCAGCGCAACTAACGGGAAAGCCATGTCTCTGTTTCGTATGTGCGTTGCTCGACGAGTCCGTTTGGTCTGTTTATTGGAGCTCGGTTTGGTGGGGACGCGGTCGTAAGAAGGCGGTGCGTCAAGCGGCCTGTTTTCATCTCGAGGTCGAACCAAATGAGAGCACATTTGATTCGAATACAACTCTGAGATATATTTGTCTAAAAAAGAAGTAAGGTGATATTTTTTTTTTGCGTTTCTTGTCTAAATTAATTTAAATTTTGAAATTTTTACATTAAATATTTAGTTTTGTTTTGAAATTGAATCGATTTGGAGGTAACATGATTCAATTTGGTTTCGAAGCATTCGCACACCACTAGAAGGCGGTGGAGTGGGCGGCAAGGAGTAGGCGCTGGGTGACAGCGAACACGTGCCGACGGGGCCACAGGGCGCCACGGGGCCACGCACTACTTGGCCTGCTTGGAGTGGCCTGAGAGCTCCTTAGCGTGACCGGTATAAGGGGAGGGGGAGGGCTGATTACATTGGTTTAATGAAATTAAATTAGCTAGGTGGCATTACCCGGGGCGGCCGGTGCGTTGACCGAAAAGCCGTCGCCCTGCGTGCCGCCGCCGCGCCGGCCAATGATGGCCGGACAATCATGCCCAGCAGCCCGATTCCGAGAGTCTCGCTCTGTCTCTCTCGCACTCATGGGTAGTCTCCTTTAGGTACGAGAGAGAGAGAGACACAGCGACGAGAACGACTCTCGGAATCGGCCTGCAGGTAAGCGACTCGGGGCACCCCGTGACGGAGCCCTGCTGGGCGCTGCCCCCACCCTCTGGCCTCAGCTGGCCCGGCTAGCTCGCTCCCTCCCGCCTTAGCCTCGGCGTCCTGCTCACTCGCCCACAGAGCCCCGTGGCGGTAGGCAGGCCCGCTACACGTGCAAGTCTGGCGGGAGTGCCTACCCGCCGCGTTGCAGGGGCTTCTGAGCTGGGCGTGGCCACCCCTACTGATATTTTAGGTAACCACATCTCGTAAACGGATAGAAATAAAAAAATTATGCGCACAGGTTGGCTGAAATTGAAATAGAATTTCGAATTTTAGCTGTCATTTGCATAACTTTCTTATCTCTAACCGTTAACGAGATATGGACACCTGAAATCCTAATTTATGTGTAGTTTGCAGGCCCTGCTTCTCAGGTTCTCTCAGTGTTGCCACATCAGCTGGCAAGAATCTCCCTTCCCATCGGAGTTGACAGGTTTGCCAACCTCAGCACTGTATTATATCTTCTGGGTATTCCCACGTGAAGTTGCAGACAAAGCAGGCAGGCTGAGGTTGGCAACCACTACAGCACTGATGCATCATGAGTATCTTAGCCTCCCTACATATCTGTGGTCTTCTCACTGCAACACTGATGCATTGTGGGCATTTTTTTACTTCTTCAGTTGTCCTCTACACTGATGCATCGTGGCAGTTTTCGCCTACCTCACAGATCCTCTATGGTCCCCGCCGACCTGGCCAACGCTGCCGATGCGGACGAAGTGATTCCGGCGGCAGTGAACCCAATTTACGAGTGTTGCGAACCCGCCGCGCCCACGGCCACGCGAAGGGAGCGGAGGGATCATCGACGGGTGAAGCGAAAAATACGATTATCGTCCATGAGGTTCGGATTAGGCTGTCAACAGTAAATACGGCTCGGCGTCGCTGGCGGCGCTCCGCAGGCAGTGACCCCGGCGTGGCCCAGCCCGCCCCGCAGACTGAGAGTCGTTTTCGTCGCTCTGCCTCTCTCGCACCTATACGGGACGCCCTGCGAGTACGAGAGACAGAGCGGCGAAAACGACTCTCGGAATCAGTCTGCTGGCTCAGGCCAGGAATCGCACGCGCTGCGAGCACGGCTCGGCAGAGGCGGCAATTATGACCAATTTATCCCGCAAGCACTCGTCGCGATGTTGACAGCGCTTTCCCATAACCGAGCACCAGCGTTTGTCAAGGTTACATTCCCGCGAGACGCGGCAACGCGCGGCAATGACCCGACCGCTGTCAGCGCTGCGTGTCAGCAACATTCGACACTATGGACGACAGTCGACTTTTCAGAGGAAATTTGATACTTTTGTACGGCATTTGACTCTTTGGACAACAGTCGACACTTTAGACTCGACACTTTGGACAAAGCTCAACACTTTGGACAACATTCTATACTTTGGACAACATTCGACACTTTGGACTCCACACTTTGGACAAAGCTCGACACTAACATTCGACACTTTGGACAAAGATCGACACTATGAACAACATTCAACACTTTGGACAACATTCGACAATTTGGACTCGACACTTTGGACAAAGCTCGACACTTTGGACAAAATTCGACACTTTGGACAACATTCGACATTTTCGACAAAACGTTGGACACCATTCGACACATTGGACAACATTCGACACTTTAGGACAACATTCGACACTTTTGGACAACATTCGACACTTTAGGACAACATTCGACACTTTTGGACAACATTCGACACTTTAGGACAACATTCGACACTTTAGGACAACATTCGACACTTTAGGACAACATTCGACAGTTGGGACAACGTTCGACAGCAGTGGCCGCTTCCTCTGTGCGTGGCTCTGTCTGTGGCCGCTCGCTGTACGTGACCACGGCGTCCGCACCGCACGGCATCTCAAGTGGAATCCTGGTCCTCTGCCACGCCAGTCTGTCTGTCTGTCTGTCTGTCTGTCTGTCCCGGCCAACACAAAGCCCTGAGTGGCCTGCTTCGCCTCACGGAGCCACTCCGACACTCTCCGAAGCAAGCACTGCTGCGTGAACGGCAGGCATTGCCAGAAGTTCGTTATGTTACACCAGCATGACGAAAATCATGCCGTTGTCGCATAATAATGATTCGTTTATATATTTATGCTCTTGCGAGAGCAATTCGTTTCGCACGCTTAAAACTTTGCGAAGTATTTTGAGCACACATAATACGAACTAATTTACTTTGTTATACGAAGAAAAAGTTCGTAAATTACGAAGTATATTCTTTGTAAGCTTATTTGTTATAACAAGCTTATTTTCTTTGTAAGGCCTAAATAGTTTGTAAGGTTTTCTCAGTGCGGTATTGCTATTAATGACATGCCCGCTCACTTTTTTCTCAAAGAAAATGTCAATTCCATACGACGGTTTTAAAAGGGATGTTTATGATGCCCAATGAACGTAACACTTTAGGCAACCGGCTTGTTGCTACGCCCCAGATGGATGGCTAGGTCAGGCAGCAGGCCCTAGCAGGCAGGCAGGCAGGCAGGCTGGCAGGCAGGCCATCTACGCCACTTGTTGCGCTACAGGGATTGACACTCAGCACCCGCCGGGCCGGCCGGGCTGTGTCGGAGCACGACACTCTTCTTCTTCTTCTTCTTCTTCTTCTTCTTCTTCTTCTTCTTCTTCTTCTTCTTCTTCTTCTTCTTCTTCTTCTTCTTCTTTTCTCCCTCCTCTTCTTCTTCTTCTTCTCCTTCTTCTTCTCCTTCTCTTCTCTTCTCCTTCTTCTTCTTCTTCTTCTTCTTCTTCTTCTTCTTCTTCTTCTTCTTCTTCTTCTTCTTCTTCTTCTTCTTCTTCTTCTTCTTCTTCTTCTTCTTCGCTAAACGCGCTTCCGTCCGGGAAGTCCGGAAGCAAATAACGGCACCAGGCGTCGCGCGGCCCCATTCCCTCACCCCGTTTCAATGTTTCCGGGTTAGGGGTGGGCCGGCCGGCCAGCCAGCAGCCAGCCAGCCGGCAGACCGAATCCGAGAGTCGTTTCCGTCGCCCTGGTCTCTCTCGCACCCGCACTAGACGCCGCCTGAGTGTGAGAGAGAGACAGAGCGACGACTCTCGGAACGAGTTCGCAGCGCAGGGCCGCAGCCTGCGTCACCGTGGCTGAATTGGTCACGGACTGGCACTCCAGGACCATTATCCAGCCCACCCACGCGCTTGCCTGTACCTGTAGTCTCTCTCTCTCTCTCTCTCCTCTCTCTCTCTCTCTCTCTCTCTCTCTGGTTTTGTGTACGCGCGCGTGCTTTTCTCCACACCGGAAGTCAGCCTCCCCACCAGTGTATTGGGCCAGGGTCGGGCGAGGGCGGCGGGGCAGGCAGGGGGAGGGGGCGCAGACCGGAAAGACTCCAAATCATACACAATCAGCGCGGCCCATTGATTCCGAGTGATTGCGTTCCATTGCTGCCGGGGCACGGCCGAGGGCACGGCCGACCTGCCGGGGCAATATGGTGCACCGTCGTCGTCTTGGCCGTCAACGTCTTCCTGGGAGCGGAGCTTTAGACGTCTCACTCGCACTGTCGTGGCTCGTCCCGTCGGAGAGAGAGAGAGAGAGAGAGAGAGAGAGAGGACGGAGCGAGAGAGAGAAAGAGAGAGCGATGCAGGACTACTATGTCAGCGGCACAACTAGCAGCCGCCGTTAGCGATAGACATACCGGTGGCTGCCCGAGGCGTGGCGTTTTGGCGGCGGCCTATAGCGGCATCCTTGCAGGGGCACCGACCCCCTTCTCTCTCTCTCTCTCTCTCTCTCTCTCTCTCTCTCTCTCTCTCTCTCTCTCTCTCTCTCTCTCTCTCTCTCTCCCTCCAGCGCACGCAGGGCGGTGCAGGCGTGGCAAAGACCCCCCGCGAGGCACGCCGCACAACGCACTCTGTCGGTGCAAAAGCGGAGAAGAACGAGGCAGGGGGATTTTCGCGGCCCTTTCTGCCGGCCGCCTGGCTGGTACACTGCGAACGCAAAAACCATGCCGCTGGCCCCGTTTTCTCGTTTTCCCGTTTTCGCCACGCCACACCACGTCGATCCACCGAAGCCTCAGAAAGTGGTCGCTTTTTGCTCAGAGAGAGAGAGAGAGAGATTGGGGGCATGATGATGTGTGTGTATGTGGGGGGCTTTGTGTGTATGAGACTGTGTAAGTGTTTGTGTGTGTGTGTGTGTGTGTGTGTGTGTGTGAGAGAGAGAGAGAGAGGAGAGAGAGAGAGAGAGAGAGAGAGAGAGAGAGAGGGAGAGAGCCGCTCAACTGGACTGGAAGGCCCTCGCTGGCTGGCCAGGCGTCTACAGCAGATGCCAATATGAACAAGGCCGGCCGGTCCACACGTGGCGCTGCCCGCGCTGCTCCCGCGGCCAGGCGAGCGATTTCCAAGGTTCGTTTCGTCGCTCGGTCACTCTCCCTCTCGAACTATTGCGGGATGCCCCATGGAGTGCGAGAGGGTCAGAGCCACGCTCTGGCGGGTGCGGCGTGGTGCAGTGGGCCAGAACACCGGTGGGAGCGGTCAGTTTCCCGGACGCGTTTTGAGCTCCAGAGTCACTAAACAGGTCTCAAACCAGCCGTGCGACCCCACTAATGGATTCCTCGTTTGGAGAGCAACCCATTGGTGGGGTCACACGTTCGGTTCGAGTCCCATTCAGCGAGTCTGGAGCTCAAAACGCTTTCTGGGTTTTGATCACCTCCACCGGTTTACTGGCGCACTGCGCTGCGTTTTTTGCCTGTGGCAAACTGCACCACCGCGTGCAGTCCGCTGGCGCTCCCCTCGCAGTGCCACCGACCCAGGCGGCCCCGGGCCGGCACGCCGCGGCAGCAGCACGCATGGCGGCGTTTTAATCTAACTTACGTACCCATTTTCCCAATTGGCAAAGTTAGCCTGCGGGACAGTGAGCGATGCGCCGCACTGAATAGCGGAAGCCGATTCGCTGTTCGCGGCGCTCCGTTTTGTTGTTCGCGTTTCGTTTAAACTCGAACGAGCAAAACTACGCAGTGGCCGAAACGAGTCGCTTCATCATCCGAGCCGAGCGCGGCATCGTGACCACGGATGAACGGACAGTGTTGTCGTTGCCGAGCGAGCGTCGACCCTCGTGTGTTTCTAGGCGGGAAAAAAAAACCTGTCGAACGCAGCGAAAACAGGCGCGGCCAGTGACCAGCGTGTGCACGCGGCCGTGCGCGTGCTGACGTGTGTGCATGTGTGTGTGTGTGTGTGTGTGTGCGATGTGTGTGTGTGTGCATGTGTGTGTGTGTGTGCGTGTCATGTGTGTGTGCATGTGTGTGTGTGTGCATGTGTGTGTGTGTGTGCGCGTGTGTGTATATGTGTGTGTGTGTGTGTGTGCGCGCGTTTGTCTGTGTGTGTGTGTGTGTGGGCGCGCGCGCGCGTGCGTGCCCGTGGCAGGTTGATGAATTTTCGCTCAGAACCCAATCAATGGCCATCACACGGGCGGCGTGAGGCGTGAGGATAGAGGGCCACTGCCTCGCCACTGCCCAGTCCACTCAGCGAGTCGATTAGTCGCTTGGCCGCCCTTCGATTCGCCCCGCCGTTTTCCCTTCCCGCCACTTGCGGCCCCATCTGCCTGCACGCCTTTCAGTGCCCGACACACAGTGGGCCAGAAGACCGGTGCAGGTGGCCCAAACTCTAGAAGCGTTTTGAGCTCTATAGTTGCTAAACAGGACTCGAACCAAACGTGTGATCCCACCTATGGATTGCTCCTCGAACGAGGAATTCATTCGAGTCCTAGCGACCCTGGGGCTAAAATCGCGTCTAGAGTTTTGGCCACCTGTCCTGGTCTTCTGGCCCAACACACACCTGAAACGAGGGGAAGAACGATTCGTTTCAAACGCCAACAACACAGTTTCATCTTTGAAATGGGTTCGGATGGTAACAGATGGTAATAACATGTGGTGCGGTCGTTTCGAGTTTGAATGATCGGTTGGCACAGTTCTTCCGCCTTGAGCGGTTGGTACTGCCGATTGCCTAGCCTGTTGCTACCCCGTCCCCTTCCCCTCGGTGCCCCTGGCCGTGAGGGCGGCGGCGGTGCTGTTGCTGGGCGGGTGTCGAGGATGCCCCCTCGCTTCCCACTTGCTGGTTTCCCCCAAGGGAAGACCCTTGCGGTCCACGTGTGAAGGGCTAGTTCTGGACGGCCGCCGCCCTGCGCACACTCACACCATCTTTCTCGAAAATTCTCGTTTTTTCCTTTTTGGCCCCGTTCGCATGTTTATTGAGTTGCTTTGCTTATACTGTGTGGATGAGTGTGCTGTTTGATTGCGGTGCGGTCGCACTCGGCTCGCTCCGGGTCTCATCGGCCGGGCCTCCGAGGCGGCAGGCAGCGTGGCTCTGTCTCTTTCACCCTGCGCAAAGCGCCCCGCAAGTGCGACAGAGACAGCGCGACTGCTGGCTGAGCCTGCAGGCCGGCCGGCCAGCAACGAAAACACGAGACGCAATAACGCGTGTTGACACGCCACACCGTGAATCGCTGTGGCCGTGGCAGAGGCCGCCACAGGCCTCGCAGGCCAGTGGCTCGGACCGGGAGGCGAGGAGCAGAAGAGGACTGCGCGCGCTGACTTGGAAAAAGGGGAAAAATACTCGCTCGCTATTTTGGTGTATTTTTTAGTGAAACTCGACCCATGACACGGCGCGAGCAAACAACTTCGCCGAACCGGGCGTTGGGCCGCAGAGCTGGTGACCAAGCCCACACGGCAAAAACGGTTTCTGGTGTTTCCGCCTGTCTTTTCTACTAAAGGCTACGTACACTGAAAACCAACCGCACCACTGGTGTGATCTTGACCCCGTGTTTTTTTTTTTAGTGTTCCTGGGAAAACCAGTTGTACTTTTTGCCGTGGCAAAACAAAAACAAAAAGGATAGTTGAACATCGGTCGATAGCTAAGCTGCCGAATCGATGTCACCAATGGTTTCCAATGAGATATCAACTCATTGTCAATTGAAACTTTCGTATATTTTCCTTTTGATTCAACGTCTGGATGACCCTGACCCTGCCCCTTCCTCCCGGTCCTAAAAAGGCCACATGGTTTTATGAAGGGCCGTTTATATGGACTCATAAAGACCAACGCTGACGCCTGTCCCTGACCAAATTGCGCCTTGCCAAGAGACCAACCACCCCACACTGAATGCACACGTTACATATTGATGTACTGTTTTCATGAAAAGTTTCACACAAATTCGTGCTCTTTTGGTGTCCGTTCAAATTTGAAAGAAAAACAGAACAAGTTAGTTTGTTCTCTTTTTATTTTAAAATGATGTGAGGCCGTCCAGAATTGGACAAACACAATGGCCTTGTAGGCCTTGTACCATGACAAGTTACAGATGACCAGCGAGCCCAAAAATACAGAAAGGATTGCCCAGTTTACATCCATTTGATCACAAGTTTCGCGCAAACCACAAAACAAGTCGCGAAAAAAATGAATGTGCCGCGGGAAAGGGAACTACGGGCATTTTTTTTTTTGCGCCCCTCCCTTGCCACGCGCCACGCCCTGAAACCACTTAAAGGCCTCTAGCGCCCTGCCTAGGGCCTGCCGGGGGCCTGCCTAGGGCCTGCCTGGGGCCTGCCTGGCCCTGGGCCCTGGGCCCTGCCTGGGTATGGGTCCCACGAGTCCTCGAGCAACAGGTTCAGCCGCAAACAGTCTCTCGCCGTCTCCCTCTCCCTTTCTCCCTCCTCACTACCGGCTGCTCTTGTCGGTTTCGTGTATCACTTCTCATTCGCTCCCTCTCTACTTGCTTCGTTGGGTGCTTTACACCTGCCTCGTCCTACCTTTAACTCTCTCTCTCTCTCTCTCTCTCTCTCTCTGCTCTGTGCCGTGCACGTACTAACTGCCTGACTGAGAGAGCTGCTGGACCAAAGGAGGAATTTGTACAAATCGGTGAAAAATGGGCATGGAAAAAGTAAGTTAGTTTGAAACGGGGTTTACCGAGTGCCAAAGCCCTTCGAACATCACGAGTATTAAAAGAGCAAATGCTCATGATGACGAGATGGACATGGAGGAGACCACTGATCTGAAACTCAATCACACAGATGGGAAAGGCTCAAAGCTGCTGAAGCGGAGGCACCAACTAGGAAAGAAAAAGACAGGAAATGGCAAAAGGCGGGTAATAAAGTGTAAAATGGCGAGGCGAGCGCATCAGTTTGAAAGTTGAAAGGCCTCCAAGGATGGAACTGGTAATTGAATTTCTCCACTCCGTCCGCCGCGCCGCGCCGCGCTGCCAGCGGAGCGATTTGGCATAGCGTCGCTCTGTCTCCTTCGCTCTCATTATGGGGTTTAACGAATTGGCGCGAGAGAGACAGCGAGGACACGCTGTGCCGCTTACCCTACTGGCCTTGGACACCACGAATCGAATCACCCGCAGATTGCCGGTGAAGTTTTGCATAATCGGCGGACTGATTTCGTCGCTCTGCCAGAGAGAGAGAGAGAGAGTGTGCGCTGGCCCGTCCACACGCGACCTTCACCCCGCCGTAGAATGGGGTGAAACTCGTCGCTTGGACAGTACAGTGCGGTCCAACCGTTCCGGACCTCGGCAGCCGTTTCCGCGTTCCTTTAGCTGTACAGTCCCCGCCCACGGCTCGCGACTCAGCACTTTCACTGTGCCACTCCAAAACGTGTACTACTTTTCCCTGAAGATGTATTGGAACTCTGTTGCAGGCACCATGCCCGGTCCGTGCGAGCGACTGCGGCTGCCCTCGGTGGGTAGCTCCGAGCCCAGCGGCAGCTCACTGCAGAAGGAGCAGCACAAGGTGGTGGTCATGGGGGCGGCCAGGGTCGGCAAGTCCTCCATCATCGCGCAGTTCCTCTACGACAAGTAAGTTCCGTCAGAGAAGGTGGCGGATTCATCGCACATTTTCATGATTAAAATCAGTCGTGCCGTTTCGATTCCTGAAAATAATAAAGCAACTTCAAGTCAGCACAGCCAAGACGCTTCCTGGTTGTCCCAGGATGCCTTAGTCAAGACAGGGAGTTCCAGGGAAAACCAGAAACCGTTTTCACCGTGGGAATTAACCCTTGCATTGTGCGAATTTAACCTCGACCTTCACTGACATTCATTGATTGAGATTCATGACGAGTAAAGTGAACTAGTTGTTTCGCGGAAGTGTTGTTTTTTTTTCCACGATTCAGAACAGCAGGGTCAGGGGCAGTAGGTTCCTAGAAGCGGGAAGAGGAAGAAGACCTTGATGGGAGAAGTCTGGCCGAACCCGTACTCGAGCAGCGCTGGTGTTGACAAAGAGGGATGCGGCCGTCGCTCGGGATCAGGGGTCCAAAATGGGGGATCAGAGGGGAGGTTAGGAGTTGGAGCAGGAGGGAGGGGGGAAGGTTAAAGTTTGGAGGGTCGTTATTGGCTGCTCCATCGGTGGGTTTGTTAGCGGGATTTAATTAAAGGTACTAGGTCAGAGGGTCGCAAGACCTTTGCTCGACAGTGGCAGCGCGTCTCAGAGCTGTCCTCAACCCCCTCTCTGCTTACACTGAGCTCCTTAGAGAGCGGCGCGAAATTTAAAAACAAAGGCCCCTGGTTAACGAAACGGCAGTGTATATTGTTCCTGATTGAAACGCGCTGTTGTCCCTGCCGGTGATGAGGTCCTTGTGGTCCTTCGCCTCACCTTGCCTTGTTGCCCCCTACCCTTGCCCTGCCCCGCGCGCTCCTTGCTCCGACTCGTTTTTTGTCGTTTTATTTGGGGTGTCTTTTGTTTTTGTGCTTAATTTGGGAAGAGTGCTCAGCTCTCCACGATTCCAGCAGACGAACAATGACGGGCACTACCGCTTCCTACTAATGATGTATGGATGCCCCTTCTTCTTCTTCTTCTTCCTCTTCTTCTTCTTCTTCTTCTTCTTCTTCTTCTTCTTCTTCTTCTTCTTCTTCTTCTTCTTCTCCTTCTTCTTCTTCTTCTTCTTCTTCTTCTTCTTCTTCTTCTTCTTCTTCTTCTTTTCCCTTCCCAAATCGCCTCTTTGGCTTGACGGTAGTCGCGTCATCAGCGTAATACGCGCGAGTCAAACCGAACGAGTCTTCCCCTCTGCGCCGAGCCCGACCGCGCTGTGCCCTGTTCGGGACCCACCCCGCCACGGAGTGATTGGTTCCATACCCCCTCCCTCCCTGCGCCCTGCGCCTCCCCCTCAACCCAGGGGGCCTTGGCCTTGGGGCCGCCCGGGCCGCCCGGGCCGCGCACCAGGGTAAAGGTTGGGGTTGGGAGAGTGTGCGCTGAAGCGGCGGGTTAGTGACGCCCCGGGAGACGGAAGGGGGAGGGGTGCACGCGGCGCGGCGGTGGGCAGGTAAAAGGGATGGGAGTTGGGACTGCTGTGGGGGGAGGGACTGCCTGCCCTGGCCTGCCGTGGCCTGCCGGGATGCAGGGACCTGTTTACCAGCAAAGGTTAAGGGCGTGGCCGCGCGTTGCCGCGTTGGCAGTGGCCCGGCAGCAGTGGCCCTTAAGGGCTCTACCGACCTTACGGAATTAAAGGGAAGTGTGACCGTCAACGTAAAGCGACAACGGTCCAAATTGGGTTTCGACCGGAACTAAACCATAAGCCGTTTATCGTTTTTTTTTTAAACTTTTGAGCCGAATGCTAGAAATCAGTGTGGCTGTGATCTGTTTACTGTTGAAAATGGTTAAGTGAAATCGACTCACAAGGTCGATTTTGGATCAATCTTTAGTTCAATCAAACATCTGTTTTTTTTTGTCAAAACCATCAAAATTCGGTGACTTCTGCTTCAGAAAAGTGGTGTGAGAAAGCACGCCAACCCAAACATTTTGTGGCAGTTCACTTGAGCTTTACTAAGCTTCAAGAGGTGCCCCCATCCCTCACTCCACTTCTTCATCCTCCGAACGGAATCCGGCCAACCAACACAGAGAAGCCGCGCGTGGCCCGTCCAGGACCGTCCAGCAATCTTTGGAGATCTCGAAAGGAGCCCTGGGACACGTATTGACCTCATAAGGCCAGCAATCCTAGGATTGGGCTGCCGAGGCTTTGCGAGGCGCTGTGCGAAGGCAGCGATTTCGTCCCATCCCCTTCCTTGGCCACATTGTGCCAGGTTATGAATCCCCGTCCCGGCCGGTGGCTCGTAAAAGGAGAGGTGGGGCAGGGCGAGGCGGGCCGCCTTTTCGAGCAATATCGCGTCATTTCGAGACCGTCATTCTTTAACCCGTTTTAAAACGGCGGTCTTTTTCTCTCCCTCTTATTGGCCTTTGCCAATCTCTGTCACTCTGTCTGTCTGTATCTCCTCTCTCTCTCTCTCTCTCTCTCTCTCTCTCTCTCTCTCTCTCTCTCTCTCTCTCTCTCTCTCTCTCTCTCTCTCTCTCTCTCTCTTAAACGGTCTGAAACTCCGAGGCGCGGCTGACGGTTCAGAGCGCTCGTCCGGTAGCCTTGCGGTCGCGGCTCCGTTCGCACCACAGTCAGCGCGCGGACCACCCCGCGGCCCCGCGTTTCACACATGTAGCAAATCCGGCTGCGTGTGTCCGCCTCGCACCAGTGCGGCCCGCTTCGCCCTGCCCCGCCCCGCCCCGCCACGCCCCAATGCGCCTCGGCACGTGTGTCCGTCCAAGGTCTTGTCAGTTGGATCCGGGAGCAGAGTTTTGCATTCGTCTTGGCAGATTTGGGACAAATCTGGTTTTAGATTTTCTCGGACTTTTGTCTGAGCTGCGAATGAAGTTTCGTCTGCGGTTGCGCTTCTTTTCTGCGCTCTATCGGTTCTTAAGTATATAGCATGACAATCCGTGCCAAGAGCACTGAGAAAAATGTTCAGCCCCTGGGTCAAGCTGACCGTATGGTTGCCCCCGTTCGGTCCAAGTAATTAGAATTATGGTTGTACGGGCCAAATTTTACATTCTAGCGCATCACTTAAGCCTGCAAGAAACCGTAAACACTTCCCTATGGCGCCAAACGGAACCGCAAACAGGAATTTCAGGTGTTCGAACCCACGCCCCGGCCTCGCTGCTGGCTGCCTCCACCCGCACTAAATGACGCGTTGACTGCCTGGAGGCTGCAAACTGATTTTGGCGGAAATGGTTATTTCTCTCTCTCGCTCTGACGGGTCCGTCCCGAATGAGTGCGAGAGAGACAGATCGATTGGACCAACCGCCAGGCCGGCCGAGGCCGGCAGAGGCCGTGCGTGGCGCGGGATGCTTTATGAGAAAACTTCAGCGCCGTGCACTGCATGGCGGCACGGCGCATCACGCAGAGCGAGAGAGAGAGAGAGAGAGAGAGAGAGAGAGAGAGAGAGAGAGAGAGAGAGAGAGAGAGAGAGAGAGAGAGGGAAAAAAGAGAGAGAGAGAGAGAGAGGGAAAAAGAGAGAGAGAGAGAGAGAGAGAGAGAGAGAGAGAGAGAGAGAGAGGGAGGGAGAGAGTGCAACGTCGACCCAGTTCAGTTAACAGTTGGCCTTTTATCGGCGAGATAAAGCGAAGGCGCTCCGCCTCGTGACGAGCGCGCCACTCTCTGCCCCGGTTTCGACGGAAATTTTTCGGCTTCTCCGTCCGTGCGGACTGTGCCAACCGGAAGACCGTCTCCGTGCAATCTCGGCAGGTGTTTGTTCGGGACGGGGCGAAACCCGCCGACGAATTTTCGCGTTTCTCTTCTCCTGGTGGCCTGTTTTCGTGCTGCCGTTCTGTTTTGCACGCCGGCGCGCTGGCGGAGCGTGCGCAGCCTGCCTCCTGAGGACGGCGAGCCAAGGCCAGCCGTGACCGAGGTGCAGGCACCCCGTTGCTTGGCCGTCTTGCTGCCAGCCCCGCCAGCCCCGCCAGCCTGCCACCCTCGCCAGCCCCGCGCCAGCCCCGCCACTCGCGCCACGCGCCGCCGTGCCAATTTGCTCCGCAATCGCCTTTCCCCTTCAAATTGTTGACAACTCCTTTCGGTGCTCCCCAGCACTGTTGGCGCGGCAAAGCACTGCGCGGCATTGCGTCTTCGCTCGGTGCCTCGGGCCGACAGAGAGGCGCCCCCTCCCCCTTCCCCCTAGTTCCGCCTCCGCGCCGCCGTCGCCGCAGCGTGGCTAGGCACGCGCCGAGCACGCGCCGAGCAGGCCGATTCCAAGAGCGTCGCTTGCTGTCACAGTCGCACTGACGGGGCGTTCCACCACGTTCCACCGCTTTCTGAAGGGGCGAGAGAGAGAGAGAGAGAGGAGAGAGAGAGAGAGAGAGAGAGTCGCCAGCAGGTGCACCGTATCCAGTTTGCTTTTCCCTCTCACTCGGGATCCACCCGACGTGGCGACTCCTTGTTTTGTTTCTTTCGAGTCGAAGAGTCACGGGGTGAAGCCGAAACGTGACGACAGCCGAGTGGCGGGACACGTTCGGGGCACGCGAGTGACACGTGCGTGACAAGCGATTGACACGTGCGGGGCAAGCGAGACACGTTCGTCACCAGCGAGTGACACGTGAGGGACACACGAAGTGACTTGTACGTGACAAGCGAGTGACGCGTGCGGGACATGTGGAGTGACACCTGTGGGACACGCAAGTGACACATGCAGAACACGTGCAGGACATTCAAGTGACACGTACGACTTGCGATTGACAAGTGCGGGACATGCAAGTGACACGCAATGAACACGTAACACGTGCGGGACACGCGAGTGACACGTGAGTGACACGCAAGTGACACGCGAGTGACACGCGAGTGACACGCAAGTGACACGCAAGTGACACGCAAGTGACACGCAAGTGACACGCAAGTGACACGCAAGTGACACGCGTGACTCATGCGAGACGCGCAAAATGACACGTGCGGGACACGCAAGTGACACCCAAGCGACACGTGTCTGCAAGCAAGGGCTGGTTCCCACGCTCTCTGTGGGAAGGGGCGCCAACTTTCCCTTCGCTGGCCGCTCGGTGGCGCTCGGTGGCGCTCGGCTGGCCGTAGCCGCGCTGCCTCACTTTCCACGTGTTATTCCGGGAAGCGGCCCTTGAACCGCCGTCGTCCTCGCTCTGTCTCGCTCGCGCACCCATGGGCTGCCCCACGAGTGCGAGAGAGGCAGAGCAGAGAAAGGGCTCTCCGGTGTCCCGGGTCACCGCCTTGTGGCACATGCTGTTCATCCCCGGCACCCCGAGGGAGGGGAGGGGGAAGGGGCGCCTTCCAGGAAGGACTCAAGGATTGCGGATAAGTGGCAGTAAGAGCCTTTGTTGCTGTTGTTGTTTTTTGTTGACGGCAAGGGTGTTGCTGTTGTTGACAAGTACCCGGAGAAGAGGGCGGGACGCCAATCGTGTGACGGGTTCATGTGTGCCTAGCTCGTGTCAAGGAAAGACTCTTGTTGTTGACCGCCAGGGTGTTGTTGTTGGCAGGTACCTGGAGAAGTACCGCGAGACGGTGGAGGAGTTCCACCATGCCGAGTACTCGTTGCCAGACGGCGCATCCCTCACTCTGGACATCCTGGACACGTCGGGGGCCTTCTCGTTCCCCGCCATGCGCGCCCTGTCCATCAAGAAGGCCAACGCCTTCATCCTGGTGTTCGCCATCGACGACGCTCGCTCCTGGGAGGAGGTGGCCAACTTGCGCCAGCAGGTAACCAACATCCCGGCTGTTTTGTTGGAGGGAGCAACCACTTAAATTGTTTCGTATACAGGATTCTTCAAAGTTTTAGGGGTTCACTGGTAGCTAGGTTTTTAGCAGATGATACGTTCACGTATCAGCGTGCTTGTACTCTCGTGCAGAGAGTACCGAGTTTCCGGCTAGCCAGGCAGCAGTTGCCTCGTTGCCTGACTAGCAAGCCTAGAAGAGGCCGAGCGCCTCGCTGGCAAGGCAGCGGCTGGCTGGCCTGCCTAGAAGATTATGAGCGGAGGGCCCGCAGTCCGCCGTGCCGCGCCGCGCGCCGCACCATGAATCGGGGCGCCTGCGGGGGCTCAGGTTGCGCGCGCGGCGTATAACCTCGGGCGTATAAACCCAGCTATCTAGTACTCATGAAGTGCCTCCCTCACGTTGCGCGGTGCCGCTCCCCTTCCTCTCGTCACGAGACGCTGCTACGCATCGCGCAGCTGCCCCCCGCGCCTCTTCCTCTGCCGAGACGCCACGTCCCGCCGCGCCCCGCCACACCCCGCAACTGTCCACACACACACACACACACACACACACACACACACACACACACACACACCCACTTGAACCTTGAGTGCGTAGAACGCATGGTGCAGCGCCCCCTCGAACCCCTGCCCCTCTCGAGAAGCGGCGCGCCGGCAGTCGGCTGTGTGCGCCACTCTTGCTTATCTATCTTGAGGTCGGGTTCGGGTGGCGCGCCGGCCGGCCGGCCCCGCTTGGAGATGTGGCTGACACGCCGCGTGCCGCAAGGCGCCTTGGCCTAGTACCGAACACAACTTTTACGGGTATTGAGTATTTATGTGATTAGCCACCAAATTGTGCATCCTCGCGTTGAAACAACGAAAATGATACCCAACACAAGTGGTATCGGACATGAGTGTCCCACCGTCATTGCGAACATGTTTAACACAAAACAATGGCACGTTAGGATATTCAAAAGTTATACTAAAATTGACATTTTCATGAATAACCATGTGTAAGAAATTTGCCAAAAAAAGAGTTCCGAGTGTTTACTCTTTGAAAGAAATTGACAAAATGTCACATTCATACATTTCAATAAACATTCTCTTAAGTATCATCTGCTTTCACGTTAGCGTTAGCGTTAACGTTTTTTTTTTCAGAATTCCAAAGTGTCCTTTTTTTCAAGTTTATTGGGCTACGACACACGCTGGGTTGTACGGGGCCGCTATTTTTGTTTCTTCTTTTAAGACAAGAACAAAGTATACTGTTGTAAGTTAGTTTGTTTACGTGATCCCAGCCCGTGCTCATCCGCCTCCGAGTCTACCGCTACTCGGCGTAACGCAGCGAGCTCTCGAAACATGGCTTTGCAGTGGCCGACAAGCGCTTGGAGGCTTCGAGTGCGCCAGACCGCCATCTACGAGCTGTGGTCTCATTCCACAAGCAGACGTACCAAAGGCCCAAATCCGACACACACACGCAGACACTCACACACACTCTCACACACAGACTCATACAAAACTGGGTCAGGGCTAAACAGGTGCTGATCGTGGATAGGGCTTTGAGTGTACTGATCTCGCCTCATGAACCGACTGAATTGCCCTGGCTCTTGTCTCAACCCATACACGCCGCGGACAGGCAGACAGACACACAGGCAGACAGACAGACAGACAGACCGTCGCGCTGAATATTTCATCTAAGCGGTTAAAAGCCGCTCTAGTCCTCTTCCACGCTACCTGCACACGGGCTGGGCTGCGCAAGGCGCGGAGTTTACCTAAACCCTTTCACCTTGCTTCGCGTGGTAATTGGCTGGCTCTCTGTCTGCTCTCACGGCCTTGCTGTCTGTCGGTCTGTCTCTGTGCTTCTCCGTCTACACACCAAGAGCACCGAGTGGAATGCTATTTGAGGTCAAAACATCCACGCAATGAAAAAGCAATGGAACTGTCTGTCCCGGTTCCTTTTTCTGCCGTTGAGACAACTCAATTCTACCAATGCAGGCGACGGCCCTTCCTTCCTTCCCTCGAGAACCTCCGGATGGTTGTGTCAATCGTGCTGAGTGCTGCACGGGATGCAAACAGGAAGATGATTTGTTTCTGTTTTCACCACCTGATTGTTGTTCTGTGGTACTTCGCAGTTCACCATGACATGAGCTGCCGACGGACTTATAAATAAAATAAAAGCCTGTAGCTTGTGGCATTTCTGTTTCGTACATTTTCCGTTCAAAACTACTGAAATTTTTGCAATGTGGAACAAAGAAAACTAAAACTTAAAAAATTCAAAATCCAAAAAATATTAAAATTAAAGTCTTTAGCCTTTTGTCTCTCTGTTTGCTTAGATCCTGGAGGCGCGCGAACCCCGGGTGCCCATCGTGGTGGTGGGCAACAAGGTGGACTTGGACGAGGCGCTGGAGAACCAGGGCCAGGCCAGGCCCATCAAGAGGGAGATCACGGAGACGACGGCTCGTCTGGACTGGGAGTGCGGCTACATCGAATGCTCGGCCAAGGGCAACGAGGGCATCATCGACGTCTTCAAGGAGCTGCTCAACGTGTCCAAGGTACGTCCGGCTTGGCGGGTCAAATGTGGTAATGTTATGATGCCCTTTCGAGGTAAGTGAGGATCCATGATTATTATCTCCATTCTGGGTTTGACAGTTCCATGTGGAAACTATATTTCTATCTGAGAAACATAATTTCCAGACAAAAGCTATAGCATGGAATTCCTCTTATCTACCTAGACATTTCTAAATCCGTATGGATAAGAGTATTCCAAATTGAAACAGGCAAATTGTTCAGAGTCAAATCCAGATGGAATGGAGAGCTGGGTGCGCACAAATGAAAAGAGTTGATGCAGACAAGCTCAGAACACTCGAGAGAATTTTGTCGATCAAAATTCGCGCACCACTTTTCAGCTTTCACAGTTTTGTGAATTTTCATCAGGTTTTCAGACAGGTTTCTGTACATTCTGACACAATTTACAAAAGTGAACTAATTTTTGCCTGCATCGACCGGTTCATCATTTCTTTGCGAAGTAGAAAGAAAGCCTTAAGAGGATACCAAAACCCTGACAATCCGTTCGCTGTCGCCGGAACTCCTTGCATTTCTCGCAACCCGCGCAACGAAAGTGGTCAGGCAAACCGTGTGACCTTAGCCAACCCTTTCCACGGCAGGCCCGAATGTGCGTCCAGCTCCGGGGCTTTGTCCACCGAGCTGCCCCGAGCGCACCCTGAGGACCGCCGACCCTATGGCCGCGCAGTGACCAGCATCGGCTACTCGGCCCGGCCTGTGTCCGGCCTGTGGTCTGGCGGCGAGCGTGGTGGCGACACACGGAAAAAGGGGTGGGGTTGGGAGTGGGCAGCACACTGCCCAATTGCGCAATTAGCTCAGAGCCCCACTTTGCTTTTCGTTGCCCCGCAGCAACCGCCCTGGCCGCGACACCAGCGCCCTTTGTCTTTTGTTTCGTGGAACTTTGCCGGGACCAACATATCGTTATCTCGGTGTTTGTTCTTCCAGCCCACCTTGTCCGTCTGTGCATCTGTCTGCTCGCCCATCTGTCGGTCCGTCCGACTGTTTCGGCCGGCCGGTGCTACACGTGCCTGCTCGTCCCACACGCGCGTGCACTTTGGCTCTTTGTTACGCGTCCTCATGTCACGCCAGGGAAAAGTTGAGAAACTTGGCGGCCGGAACTGTCCTTTCAGTGTCTAAAAAAGGTTGATCAAATTGACTTAAACTCATTTGGTTACGATTTATCAAACCTCACTGTGCCGGCTGGGTCAGGAACGCTGAGACAAAATGCGGTCCCGCACTCCTCTGCCCCCTCTGGTCTGGGAGGAGCAGTGTCTGGCGGGACTGCAAGCTTGTCTCTCGGGGTTCCTGAACCTGGTACAGTCGCCATAACTAAAACCACAAGTTTCAGGAGGGTGTTTTGTAGAGTCCGCACTTCTAGGGTTCATTAAAACACCCCAGGAATTGACACCAGTATTCAAAGGGGATACCCTTCCCCGGAGTCGAACCCTCCCCCTCCCGCTTCAGTCTCGACCTCGCTGCCACCGCGGCCACCGAGGCACCGCCTTGAGGACGCCGTCCTGTTTCAGGTGCGCTACAACCTGAGCCCCGCCGTCCGGCGCCGGAGGCAGTCCTTGCCGAACTACGTCGGCGGCGGAGGCAGCAGCAGCGCCGCCGCCAAGGCCAAGCACATGCTCAAGAGGAACTCCTGCGCCGTGGCCTGAACGACCACGACGATGACGACGACCACGAAGACGGTCTTGCGAAGGGCGCCGAGAGCAGCTGAGGAGAGGGTTCTTGTCTTGTAATTGGGCAGTCGTTGCCAAGGCTCTCTGTCTCTCTCACACCCCTACGGTACGCCGCTGGGGTGCGGGAGAGACAGAAAGACCCTTCGGTACCAGCTGCCCGGCCCTCGGCGTCCAAGTGGGCACTCGTTGCACTGTTACGGATTATGTTTTGTGGAAGCTACACGAGTACTGGGATGGTTTAAATGCGCTGGGATTTAAATATTTGCGCATTCGCGCGTGTCGTGTAGCGTATAGCGGTGTTGTAAATTGTACTTAGTCGGCATTCAATGGAAACAGTGTGTTATGAGATATCGTTCTTTTAATTTAATCTCATTGTTTGTACTTCGATGTCATCTAATGCTCTGATAATACCTTTGTAGATTTAAAGGTCCACGCGTCCGCGCGCATTTAATGTGATTTATATTATAACGTGTTTAGCTTGGGCTAACGGATTTTCGACTGAATCGTTTCAATTTGTCCGTCGTCTGTATCTATTGCGACCTTCTCCCTCTCTGGCCCACATCCCTCTGAGTGGGCGCATAAAGTGCCAACTGTCCACGGCGTCACCGGACTCTGTCTCGCTGTGTTCTTCTTACTTGTTGTAAAAAAAAGTCTCAATTTTGCGCGAATCTCAAAGAAACGTTTCTACCACGGACCACAGGAGACTGACTGCGCAAGGCAGACCCAAGCTAAGTTGGTTAATTTAATAGATTTAGTCTTTATTTGTTTTATTTTCTTCTTGAATCGGAGCTCGTAGTCTTAAGATGTGCGGAGGCAGTAAATGTGTACGCCACATCATGAAGCAAAGGATAAGATTCCTTTGCATGAGAGATGATAAATAAATATCCTGACTCGAGGTGGGGTGGGAACGCCGTAATTTCGAAATCAGTCCCGAAACATAGTGCTCCTCGCAGCCAAAGGGGCATGGACTGACTAACAGTGCGGTTGTCGTCTTGCCTCACCTTCTGAATGGCGGTTTAATAAATTCATGTCATTCATGTCGTATTATTCACGCTATGTATAAAATTGTACAGGCATATAGGAAATGCGTCATTTGTAAACCTGTAATACTTAATCGCATTTTGTGGTTCTTAGATTTAATATTCCGCAGCCTATATGTATACCAGCAGCATTTAAATCAAAGTTATCCTTGCGCTTGCTGTTGCGAATTCGTGCCAATAGTTGTCCTGTGTACAATGTGCCCTTTCTGCCACCTTTTTTTCGGCACAGTTGGCAGTGGACCGACTGTCGGTCGGTGGCTCCGTCCCCCTGTCTTGCTTTGCGCAGCAGCAGGTCTCGCTGAGGATGCGTTTATGGCGTTAGACGTGGTTTTGCATATTTTGCCATGCAGATGAGACCGCTAGTTCTATCACCACGATCAGCCAACGCGTGCCAGCTATGCCGAGCCACCCCTACCCCCACCACCTACCTGTCGCTTCGTATCTCCCCCTCCCCCTTTTTCCCCCGCAAACTCCTTCCCCTCCTGCGCTCCACAACTCCTTTTTGATTCTTTGATCTGCACGGTTTCAATCCTCTAACCAAAACCCTGTGTTCCCTTCCCCTCCCGTTTTGAATCATCTTGTTTTTACGTGTGCCTTCTGCAAGGCTCTATAAAGTATTATTATTTTGTAATTGACTAGGGAAAAAAGTGCTTGCCGAGGGGCTTGCACTACATCTAGCTTTAGGCACGACCCCGGTCGTCTGTTGCAACCGTAAAAAAATGTGAACTGAGTATTAAGCTATTTGGGCTGTGCGTTTTATTTTCGATGAGAAAATTAGGATGGGTATGGAAAACTGTATATTTTATGATTGAAGACGTAGCTTTTGGAATCGTGTTTAATGCATGCTTATCATGCTGGAAAAGAGATGCACTGGGTTGCTAGTTTTGTTCCTTGTTTTATATTTGCAAGAAGGAGCTTCGTGCAGAAATTTTGTCGAGGGTTCCTGTATTAATCATCGCCAGCGGCTCTGCAACGCGCTACACTATTCAACATTACGTAGATCGAGGGAGAGCAGGTGTGTTATTTATCTTTGTGAGAGATGTGTGAAAATTAATGTCAACCGTTTAGTTTCAGTTCAGCGTATTTATGTACCATTTCATGTAACGTTTTTGCTGAAATAAAAGCCGATTGTGATTATCGTGAAATATAATTACACCTCTCGTTATTGCGATGTCCAGCTGACGCGCACAGCAGCGTGGAACCATCAGCCGAAGGATCTTCCTGTCGCTCTGTCTCTCTCGCACCCCTATTGGACGTCTCATGAGTGCGAGAGAGACAGAGCGATGGAACGATTCTTCGGAGTCCAGGGCGACAACGGCGTCTTGATGGCTCCGCTGCGACCACGGCGGCTACTGGCTGGGGGAAGTCCATAGAGAGGAAAAGGGTGGGAGGGGGGGGGGGGCAGTTATAGCGGGCCGAAATCACCCCCGGCAAGGAAAAGGAAAACACAACCCACATGAACGAAAAAGAAATCAAGGAACAAAAACAAAACTCTAGAAAAATTATCTCTTATTTTAGTTGACAAACTTTGCAAAAGACAAGGGAAATTACGACAAAAACGTATTCGACACCAGCGGTAGGTGTGACACATTTGGTCGACCTGTCAGCTTGACTATGTCGACATGTCCCACAGTTGGGTTGGCAGTGTGCTTATCCCCCCCGGCTCAATTTTGGAAGCGCCAATTTTCCAAGTCTAGTATCCAGTCGTCCAAGTGGCTGAAAATTCTCACAATGCACAGTTGTCACCAGGGTTGCCAACCTTGGCATGGGCATTTCCTGGATCCTCCAAAGCCAGCTACGGCTGGCAACCCTATTTTAGCACTGGTGCACGGTGGGAATTTTCAACACGGAATGTGGCAGCACTGCTGCATCCGTTTCTCGCAGTGTAGCGCGGAATCTCGCCTCTCCAGACAGTAAAGGCTTAACGCACTGGCAGTGAAGGCATCGTAACGCGTCTCTACTGGGTGACTGACCGGACACGCGGGACCACTCACTCCCAGTGTTGCCACAACAACAGGCAAAAATTGCCCACAATGCACCAGTATCGAAGGGATTGCCAACCCCAGCGTGCCTACTATGGGCAATACGTGGGATTTCCCCTCGCGAAGTAGGCCCGTAGACAGGCAAAGGTCGGCAACCCTCTCGACTCTGGTGTCGTGAGCGAGGTTTGCCTTCTTAAGTGGCGACACTGGTCAAAGATTGCAACGGAATCCTCGCGGGAAGCGATCTTCTTGGCGCGGAAATCCCCATAAAGCTCCGTGGTGACGAGCGGCTCCGATTGCGAGCCCGCTTCGTTTGATCAGGACGCTAGCGACATCTGGCGACACCACAGTCGTCTTCACTGATCCCCGGCGCGTGGCGGGGCCCTCGCGCGTGGCGCCGACGATACCCCACGACGGTGGTTGGGGGAAACGAACCCGGCGATACCCCACCCACCCCACACCGATGATTGGGAGAAACGAACCCGGCGATACCCCACCCCACACCGATGATTGGGAGAAACGAACCCGGCGATACCCCTGGCCAGTGATTGGGAGAAATGAACCTGGCGGTACCCCACGCCATTCGTTTGATGAAAAGAACCCGGCGATACCCCGCGCGAAGGGAGATTATAGGAAATTAATTTCATTTAATGAACCCGGCGTGACGACCCCCCAGCCAGATGCTCTGGTGCGTGGCCTCAAAGAGAGGAGAGCCTCGTCGCTACTCCATGCTTCAAGGGGTCCACGTTCTGTCACTACTCCCCGCTCTAGCTGCGCGCAGATACGCTCCGTCCCGTGGCGTTGCTCGGAGTATCTCCAGTGTGACGTTGGGGTGTATTGCGCCCCCGGCGATACTCCGTGCTCCGGCTTGGTTGCTGCTCCAGTGTCGCGACAGGGTGTATCTACTCGGCTGGCGATACTCCCTGCTTGGCCAGTGCCACCCCATCGGCCTCCGCGGCGTTACTCCGCGCGTCCGGATCCGTGGTGGCGAGGGGTGTCTCCTAGACAAAACGATATTGAGAGCTGTCAATTGTTTCCTCGGATAAATTAGGTTCAGACTACTGACCCACATCCTACAACAAATCCGTTGTGTATACCCGATTAAATATTTTCTCATCGACGTGTGTGTCTTTATAGCGCACCCTGTGACGCCAACCATAGTAACAGAAAATTTACCTTATTTGAGGATGGGACAGGTAGATAAAGAAAGAGAACGTGAGATTGGAACAAAGAGACTCCAGTCCGCCGGTACGTGTGGATCTCCGTTGGCCTGTTGGTCCTTCCCTGTTCCTCCCCACTCTCAGTCTCCGTAGGGTTCCGAGCCTTCCGGGATGCATTCCCTTTGTTCGGTCATTCCGTGTGGCTGGCCGAGGCCCTTAATAAGTGTCAACGTCGTTACCCTCACCTTGCTCGACTCCCCGCCGAGGCCGTGGCGGCGGAGGCCGTGGCGGTGGAGGCCGTGGCGGCGGAGGCCGTGGCGGTGGAGGCCGTGGCGGCGGAGGCCGTGGCGGTGGAGGCCGTGGCGGTGGAGGCCGTGGCGGTGGAGGCCGTGGCGGTGGAGGCCGTGGCGGTGGAGGCCGTGGCGGTGGAGGCCGTGGCGGTGGAGGCCGTGGCGGTGGAGGCCGTGGCGGTGGAGGCCGTGGCGGTGGAGGCCGTGGCGGTGGAGGCCGTGGCGGCGGAGGCCGAGGCGGTGGAGGCCGAGGCGGTGGCACCGTGCCCCCGCCGCCGTCAACATACCGCGCTGCACGGGGCCTCGGCCAGGACGTAAACTCTTTAGGGCCGGGCAGTAAAGTGGTCCTCGCTGCGAGGTGTCTTGTTGTGCGGAACGGCGATAGGGGCAGGCGGGGCGTGGCGGGCGTGGCGTGGCGGGGCGTGGCGTGGCGGGGCGTGGCGTGGCGTGGCGGGGCGTGGCGGGTGGTGGCGGGGCGGGCGTGGCGGGCGTGGCGTGGCGGGCGTGGCGTGGCGGGCGTGGCGTGGCGGGGCGTGGCGGGCGCGGCGGGGCGCGGCGGGGTGCAATATTCGATGGGTGCGTCGGCGGCGAGACGAGGTCGGCGAGGTCCATCACGTCGGAGACGGTAACGCGCGCGAATTCCGACGCGGACATTACAGTGTAAGTGCCGGATAAGCGGCCGCCCGGGTCTCGCACCAATTTGTCTACACTGTGGGATTCGATCGCCAAGACCGTCTCGGACAAAACCAAATTAAAACATGAATGTTGCAGAGAAATGATTCTGCTGAGACATTGGCCGAGTTTGTTCCGCACCTGAAGTACAGCGGGCTGGCCATTCTGAACCGAACGACCATCTCGTGCTGTCTTGCCATCCGCCCCGTCTCATTGCCATTCGCCGACAGGCGTCCACGGCTCGCTCCACGGCTCGCTCCACGCCTCGCTCCACGCCGTGACCCGGGTCGCGCTTTGACCGTCATTTATTTACAGCCGGACTCGTCGTGCTTTTGTCGCGCTGCCAGTGCTGCCACCTAGAAGGAATGATATTTCGTGCACCGTAAATCCCGGTCCCTTTTTCTTTTTATATGGAAGCCGGGCGGCACTTTATGGATGTATCGGGGGAACTTTACTCGCGCGTTTGACCTTGCCTGAGTGCCTGGTCGCCGCGCCGGCCCGCACGGCGCGAGCGTGCGCCGCCCGTCAGAGTGCCTGACAGATCCACGGCCCTTAACATCCCGACCCAGAAAAACAAAGCAGTCAGTCAGCACGACTCTCTCTCTCTCTCTCTCTCTCTCTCTCTCTCTCTCTCTCTCTCTCTCTCTCTCTCTCTCTGCGAATAAATGATAGTCTGGAAGCGAGATCAAGGCCAGGAGGTGGCGCCTGGTCGGCAGTGGGTCAAGCACAACCACTGGGCATGTTTTCATAATTAACTGGAGGTACATCCTCAGCCTGGCTATTACGCAACCAGACACTGCCTATAGTAGGCAGGCTGAGGTTTGCAACCCTTGCGCCTCTAGTGAAGCGGCGGCATCATAATGTTCGCCTTAAGAGCCTGACCCTGGTTTAGATTCGAGTCCTGTCTAGGCCTAAGGGTCATACAGTTACGGAAGCACTGGTGGCTCGGTGGTTCACTGCCCCGTACCGGGACGCAGTGGGATAGAAGGCCAGTGGCGGCCAAAACTGTACACGCGTTTTGAGCTTAAGAGTCACTCAATGGGACTCGAACCGAACGTGATGCCCCCACCATGGATTCGACGTTCGGAGAGCTATCCATTGGTAGGGTTACTCTACTCGATCGGTTCGAGTCCCATTTAGCGACTCTGGAGCTCAAAGCGCTTCCGGGATTTCGACCGCCGGCACCGGTCTTCTGGCCCACTGTGCGGGACGACCCACACGGAACCAGCCCCGGGAACTTGGAGGGTGAAAGTGATGCTCCGTCAAAAAGGGCGAGAGGCAGTAAGGTCTTCACGCGGTGAGGCTTATTTATCGCCGGCCCGCAACGTGTTGCCGTGGAGTGTGTGATCGGAGCGGCGCCTCGCCATGCAGACTCCATAACCATCCGGCATCGAATCTGCCCCGTCTTATTCCAATTTCGGGGGGCGGCTTCGAGGGGAGGGGGAAAGAGAGGGGGGGGGGCACGTGGGCCAGCTGGGGCCGGCCGGGCCGCCAGGGGACTCGGCCGGCGGGCGGACTGAGCGAGAGGTCGTTTCTCTCTCGCACTCGCGGGGGCGTCCCGCGTGGGTGCGAGGGAGACAGGCCGACGGGACGCTCGGAATCGCCCTGAAGGATGGTGGTGTGGTTGGGGGAGGCGGGGCGGCGGGGGGAATGTCGTCCAGCTGGGGCTGCTCCCGCCCCACCCCGCCCCACCCCGCCCCACCCCGCCCCACCCCGCCCCACCCCGCCCCACCCCGCCCTGGGACACACAGGGCACCACGCCGACGACGGAACTTAAACCGGGGAGATAACAAAGTTGGACGACAATAATTTATTTTTCCAGCGTGGCTTCAGCTCTGCTTTGGCTTCGGCTTGGCTACGGATTTGGCTTCAGCTTTGGCTTTCGATTTGACTTTGGCTGTGGCTTTAGCTTTGGCTGCAACTTTGGCTGGCTTTGGCTTCGCTTTGGCATTGGATTCGGCTTTGACTTTGGCTTTGGCTCCAAGTTCGGCTTGGGCTTGGGCTCTGGCTTCGGCTTTGAGGCAGCATCAGCATCGCAGTGCCGTGGCGGCGCGATGCGACGCACCGCACCTGAAAGAAAACACCTTGTCTATATTCGCCGGCATGCCATGTTTGTACGGCGGCGCGGCAGGTCGCGCGCACACACTCACACACACACACACACACACACACACACACACACACACACACACACACACACACACACACACACACGTATACACACGTACTCACAGAGGAAGCAGACTGCGGGCCGACCGTCCGACCGAAAGGCGGACTGATGGATGACAGACAGACAGTCAGACAGACAGACAAAAAGACATACAAAAAGGCAGACAGTCAGACAGACAGTCAGACAGACACAGTCAGACAGTCAAACAGACGGACAGACGTGGGTGGCATGCGCGAGCGTCGTAACACCGCGGATCTCGCTTTGTTCTTCGGACAACAGGGCCTAGTGCGGTTTGCGAGAGTGCGTCCGTGCGGTGTGTGTGTGTGTGTGTGTGTGTGCTTGTGTCTCTGTGTGAGTGAGGGAGAGAGAGGGGTAGCGCGGGAGGGACAATTATTTTTGTGGGCGGGAAGCGCGCAGCCGCGTCGTCTTTCAGTCTCACACCGTCTGGCCCCGCCTGTTGGCGGTCTCCGTCCCGAGCGCCCTTTCTTCTTTTCGGGTCTACAGCGGTTCGGGGGCGCAGGTGGAGGTGGCCCTGGGCCCTGGCCCTGGGAACTCTCGCACGTATGAAATGGCGCGGCTTGGGCGTGCAGGACACACACACACACACACACACACACACACACACACACACACACACACGCACACGCACACGCACACGCACACACACACACACACACACACACGGAAACACACACACACACACACTAAAACACACACACACATACTTACACTCGCAAAACCCGCATGGCCGCGGATTTCTCCCCTGAGACAGACACACAGACGGACGGACAGACAGACAGACGCAAGAAGCGCACCGCGCACCACCGCCAGGACCGGACAATGGTAAAAGCATCTCCAGAAATAACCAGAATGACAATAGTTTCACGTTTTCCGTGTTGTCTGCGAAACATTGGTCTGCGGCATCAGACGTCGGGCGGCCCAACAGACCGAGAGAGAGAGAGAGAGAGAGAGAGAGAGAGAGAGAGAGAGAGAGAGAGAGAGAGAGAGAGAGAGAGAGAGAGAGAGAGATTGTGATGCAGACGGCGGGGTTCCAGGTGAGTCGGCTCCGCCAGTGCACCGCCAAGTACAGGTGGCGCTGCTTCACACAGATGCACCGCGCCATTAGTGGGTCAGTGATTCGACCGGTGCGCCACACTCTGGAGCAGTCAAGCGAAGTCATGCCAAGCCAAGCGAAGCCAAGCGAGCGCCAAGCCAAGCCAAACAGCCGCTGCTGCTGTAGCGCCTGCGAATGCGCGGGTAGGCTGTCCCGCCACACACGCGCGCAGGAGAATTGCCTACCGCCGCCTCTGCAGGCGCGAAGCTAGAGTTCCATAGTGGGCCGGTTCAGGCGGCAAAAACTCTAGGTACCTTTTAAGCTCCAGAGTCGCAGTTGCTTAACAAGACCCGAACCTCCCGCGGATTTTGACCGCCCGGTCTTTTGGCCCACGGAGCGTTGCTGTTTCGCTAGCGCCTGCTGGCCATACTGCGAGTGGGAGTCGTAGCCGTTGGTGGTTCTTCTCCGCCGGGATAAAGTGTCACCTTAGTAAGGACGGCCATGTCTCGTTTTGCAGTGCAGGCGGGCATGTGTCGGGCCCGAAATGGCATACGATCATGTGTGGTCTAGCCCTTAATGGTAATGGTAATGGAAGCAAGGGTAGTCTGTAACGGCACACACGCGTGCAGGAGGGTTGCCTACCCCCGCTGCTGCAGGCGCGAAGCAAACACTCCCACGACGCACCTTCAGCGTTGAAAGGTACCCCATGTCGTATAGAATTTGCCTTCTCCACACATCACGTAGGGAGTTGCTCATACAGCCCTCATGTCTTGACATGATTCAAGTGTGGAGTTTTCCACACTTGGTTTCACAGTGGAGGCGCGACGCGCAAAGAAAGCCAAGGACTGAAGGAGCGAAGGATGCGCGGACACAATTATCGTAAATCCAGATCTCAGAGGGCATCTCTCTCTCTCTCTCTCTCTCTCTCTCTCTCTCTCTCTCTCTCTCTCTCTCTCTCTCTCTCTCTCTCACGGCAGGCCGGGCGGGGCAGCAGCGCTTCCCGTAACGAACTATTCGCAGCGAAAAAGTAATTACAACGAGAAATATCGCGCGGACCATCGTACAGCGTCGCACGGCGTCGTCGTGCACAGGCGAAGAAAATTGGCTCTCTTTTGCGGAGGAAAAAAGGGGAAGGGGGGCGGGTCTTTCGCTTATTCCTTCAGGTATTTATGCTCTGCACCCGTTCGAACATCGCGCTGCAGATGCAGGAGCAGAATGGACGAAGAAGAAGAAGAAGAAGAAGAAGAAGAAGAAGAGGAGGAGGAGGAGTCCCTTTGCATACAAACTTTGTATTTTGGGCGTGGAAACAATTCCAAGGAAAGAAAAGAAGGGGGCATATCAAGATTAGTCGAAAATAAAATAAAGGACGGCCCTTCCTTTACCGCGCACTCCTCGGTACTTCAGCCCCCCGACCAGCCCGACCGCAACCCCGGGGTCCTCTCGTTATAACCCCTTGAAGCGACAGCGGGCTGTAAATTGTGGCCTACACGCCCCTACACCCTGCAGGGCCTAGGGCCGGCGCGGCGGCGCAGCCTGGGTGGGCCCCGCGAAGGAGCGCCGAATAAAAGAAAAGGGGTTCCTGGAAGGAGGAATGGCCTGAGAGGGGGAGGGGGCGGATTCGAACCGCGATGGCTCGACCACGCCGGCCCGGCCACGCCGGCAGCAGCCGGTGAATGGCGCTTTGTATGCATGAGGACGACGGCAGGTTGCCTATGTCACGGGGGCCATTACTGAAACCCGAAAAGCTGAAGGCTGCGCCCCGCCCCGCCCTGCCCCGCCCCGCCCCGCCCCGCCCTGCCCTGCCCCACCCCACCCCCACCCCGCCCCACCCCGCCCCGCGACGCGGACGATCGCTTCATAGACGTTCAGTCGGAATGGGATGGCTTCAGAATGAGTCATTTGCATTCGGCCGGCTTGTCTTGTTTTCCTCGGTCCCCTTGTTTTCAGCCGGCCGGCCCAGCGCCTCGAGTCGTGCGCGGCCTGGCTGCACTGAGTGCCAACTTGAGAAAAATTTGACTCATTTTTAAAGACTTTTCTGTAATGGTTTTAAAATTTTGACTTTTTTAAACCTAAACCAAGGATTGGGGTATAGGGTTGTGGGTGTGAGTCTTTCAAAGGAACGTCGCAGAAAATCAGAAACTAACGATCTCTCGTAATGAATCATCATGGAATCATGTTGCCTCATACGTAGCGCTGCGTGATTGCGGGCCCCGCTTCAAAAGGTAATTTTGGTTAGGTTGGCCAACCCACCCCGACCCACGCGAAAGGGCGGCAGAAAAGACTGCACGTTGGGATGAAAGGTTTGCCTGATACTCGTCGAGTGGCGCGCAGAGAGAGAGAGTGAGAGAGAGAGAGAGAGAGAGAGAGAGAGAGAGAGAGAGAGAGAGAGAGAGAGAGAGAGAGAGAGAAGGAGAGATATAGCGAGAAGGCACTCGGCTCGGATTCTCGCCGCCCGCCACGCTCCGCCACGCTCTGCACCGCTTTACCGGCTTCACCTCGCAGCCTCAGCCACTCCACTCGACTCCACAAGGCGGGGCGGGGCGGGGCGGGGCAGGGCGGGGCGGGGCGAGGGCGAGGGCGAGGGCCTTTTGCACCTTTGCAACACTTTCGCCCTGGTGCGGCCCGGCCCGCCCGGCCCGCCTGGCCTTAAATCCCGCTCTCAGCGCTACACCGCCCTGGCCGGCCGTGCCCTCCATCACCATAGTACACTTCATTCTGGCCTTCGAGCCTTCGCCTCCACGCGCCCTCCATGGACGCTCCGAGCCGCTGGACCGTGAGAGATTCGTCCAAACCGTTTATGCGGCCGACGTTTAAGATTTTTATGTTGTCTTTTTCTCGGTCGGCGCTTGCCATAGTTCGACCTTTTTTTTCAGGACTAGATGTGATGAGGAGGTT
Source organism: Thrips palmi (assembly GCF_012932325.1). Lineage (NCBI taxonomy): Eukaryota > Metazoa > Arthropoda > Insecta > Thysanoptera > Thripidae > Thrips > Thrips palmi. Next base: position 10,074,402 of record NW_023144627.1, read on the forward strand.
GGCACATGTAGCTCGTAGATCGGCTCAGTGGGCCAGAAGAACGGTGGAGGTGGTCAAAAATTCCGGACGTTTTGAGCTCCAGAGTCGCTGGGACTCGACGCTGTAACCCCGCCACTGGATTGCTCTCCATTGGTGGGTTCACACGTTTAATTTGAGCCCTGCTCAGCGACTCTGGAGCTCAAAACTCGTCAAGAGTTTTGGCCGTATGGGTCGGTCTTCTGTGCAGCTGACACCCAGAGGAAACACTGGAGAGTCTTTAGACCGATTCAGATGGTCGTTTTCGTCGCTCTGTCTCTCTCGCACTCATGGGGCGTCCCGTATAGTTGTGAGGGAGACAGAGTGACGAAAACGACTCGCGCAGTCAGTCTGCTTGACCAGGAAATCAAGCACGAAGAAAAACCCTGGGCAGTTTTGGCGCGTTCATTCCGCGTCGCAAACGAAGAAGCACTCGTTGCTCACCTCGTCGAATTTATCCAATTTATCGAATTTATCGGCGGCGGCCCACGCGGGACGCCGCTTGAATGGCACGCCAGCTAGTTTGTCCCCCGCCGCGTCCTCACTGGGGCGGGCCGCCCAGCAGGAGCGAGGGAGACGGAGAACCGGCACGTAGCAGACACGCTACCCTCAATTAGTCCCGCCGATACGTCAGGGGCGGCTGGGTCCGGGCGGGGCGGGGCGGGGCGGGGCGGGGCGGGGCGACAGGGTTGCGAACGCACGCGGAATCATGGAGCGGTTGCTGCCAAAGCACCCGACCTAAGGAAGGACTGGAGGGGAGGAGGGGTGGGGGTGAGTTTAGGACCAAGTCGGACGGGCAAGGGCAAATCAAAGGTAAAGTTAAGGCTGCGGCCGAAAGTCAAAAGAGGTTCGCAGACATTCAGCTTTAGCTGGCTGAGTATGACAGCCAAATCACTGAATAGGCATCCAAATCGAGGCTAGTTGCGCCACTCAAAACCCGAAACAAACTATTTCCTAGCTATTTCTGTTATTACGACGAGCTCTCCGAACGAGAAATCCATTGGTGGGGTCACACGTTCGGTTCGAGTCCTGTTCGGCGACTCTGAAGCTCAAAACGCGTCTAGAGTTTCGTCCGCCTCCGCCGGTCTTCTGAGCCACTGTGCGGCGGCTGCGTGTCACCACCGCGAAGCGATGCGCGCGCAAACACCCCGCCAAATGTCTGGGCCGCTCGGCGGCTCGCTGGAGCGGCTAACGGGGTAACGCCCCGCGTCGCGCCGCGTCGCGCCGCGCAGACCTCGCGGCGGGAGGGCGTGCCTTGAGCCACTCTGTCACGTTATTATTCGGGCGGTGTAACTGTGTAACTGTCAAGAGAGCTGAGCCATCCGCCGAACGGATTCGCTCCGCAAAGCCCTGCAGAGCGTGCATGCCCACCACCGCGCGTCGTGTTTGCATTGTGTGGTCGCCAGTTCATCCACATGCTTTTATTTTTCATGTTCTCGATATTTTTGTGGTGAACGGTTTTTTGTTGTGTTGCAAGTTGGCGTGTTTCGCGGCCGGAGTCCCGCCCCCCTCCACCGAGTGAGTCAAATGCCTGAGCACGCCTGCAGCGGCGGCCAGTATGCCTGGCATGCAGTGTGTCGTGCGATTGTTCCGGCCTGCACCGCACGGCCACGCTGCTGCTGCGACACTGCTCACACGCTGAAAACCGCTCCAGTGCGGCGCTCAAGCAACCACCCGCTCAAACCTTCGAAGCGAGGCTGGTCGTAGTATTGCGACCGTTTCAGTCGGTTTTAGCCTACACCTTTAAAGAGCTCTCGTGGAATAAACGGAACAGCTAAGTATCTATTAAAGTCAGGTGGATTTTTTTAATTTTTTTAAGCATGCGGCTTTTTTTTTGAGTCAGTGAAGCGTGTCACCGTGTCTCTGTTCCTTGCGCCCGAGAGGTTAGGCGGGCCGCCCCATTTGACTGGCGCGCGGTTCCGCCGGCCGCCGCCAGGTGGCGCGTCATATCCACGCTGTGTAAACTCATTACTCGGTCCAGACCATCGTGAGTAAATATCGCAGGGCGCTTGTAATGCCTTATCACGCCTCCTGGCCGGAAAGGGGGGGGGGAGGGGGAGGGGGGGAAGTGGTTTAGCGGAGGCATCCTCTCAGGATGACGACCAGAGTGGCTGGCTGGGCACCGCGTCTGCCTGCGTCGCCATTCAGATTGGCTCTCATCATGAACCCCAATCCCTTCCCTAACCCTCTTGACTCCGTCGCCAATTTCTCTCCCCCCCCTGCGGAGATTCTCACTTAAATTGTGTTCCTTAATCATAAACGCGTCGCCACTCCTCCTCCTCCTTCTTCTTCCTCGAGGAGCAGCCAGCCAATGGCTCACGATCTTCTTCCCGGGCAAGATGGCGGAAGGCACGGTGAACCGTGCGCTGCCAGACAAATTGCTACGCAGAAACAGATTTGAGAAAAAAAATCTCAAAATAAAATGTATGAAGTAAACGTGCGCGGTTGGTGGAAGTTATATAAGAAAGTTTATGGAAAGTGCAACACTGCATGCCTACGTCTCCACCTGCTAATGCGAGCGAAGAAGAGAAGGGCAGGGTGAGGTTGGCAATCCTCTCGGCACTGGTGCATAGCGCAAACCCTTACCTACTTGCGTGGCAGCACTGATTTTTCAACGAAAGTCACGGTGAGGCCGAACCTAGGCTGTCGCGATAGACTCTTTCCTACCATATACCGTTGAACTTAACCCTAAACTTCTACTTTCGTCATCATCATCACCACCACCATCACAACCATCACCACCACCATCACAACCATCACCATCACCCACAATCATCACTACCATCATGCAAAACCAGCCTCCTGGCTCCTCAAACCAAAGCACGGTCCGATCGCAAATTATTTTTCGGCGGCAAGTGGTCATCGGTGAGCCTCGGCGTTCGGTCTGGAGAGCAGCCGTTCATGCCGCTCTGGCGCCGACCCTCCAAAGGCTGCCTGCCGTCACTCTGTCTCACTCGCACTCCCGAGGCTTCCCGCTCGGAGGCAACAGAGACAGAGCGACGAAAACGACACTCAGTCTGCAGTACCTGTGCGGCGCGCGCCTTTGACCGCTGCCGTGCCACTCCTCGATCCCGGCAGTCCACTCCGCTCCCCCTTCTGCTCCCCCTTCTGCCCCCCCCCCCCCGCTCCCCCCTCCCTCCGCGCGCGTTCAGCCCGACATCAAAGCAAGTATGGCGCTACCCTAATTGGACGAATGACAATGGAGGGCCATCTGCTGATGTTTGTTTTGGAAATATGACAAATGCCGGAATGTCGGCTGCCACGGTGTGTAGCGCAGCCCGCCGAGGCCGCTGGCTGGCTGCTGGCTGGCTGGCGGGGCTCCACGCGACGCGACTTCAAAGTGGATCCCGCCTGGCTGCCTGGCTGCCTGCCTGCCTGCCTGCCTGGCTTCCGTGTTGCTGGGATTACGGGTCGGCTTTGGTTCGGACGCGCCAGCCCGTAGAGTCTGATTCTGCACATCGTTCCGTCGCTGTCTCTATCGCGCCCCTGCGAGACGCCCTGTGAGTACGAGAGAGACAGCGAGCGACAAAGCGACGACCATTGGTCAGCAGACGTGTGGCTGGCCAGCCGTGTAGACACGCCAGGTGGGTGCACGAGAAGTTGTCAGGGACAGACAGAGACTCTGTCTCTCCCTCCCTCTCTCTCTCTCTCTCTCTCTCTCTCTCTCTCTCTCTCTCTCTCCCCCTCCCCCCCCTCCCCCTCCCCCCTCCCTCCCTCTCTCTCGGTGGTGTAATAAGACACGTTATTCGCAGTCACTTCGTTGGACTGGCTGAACACGGCGCACTATTCACACGGCCTCCACCGGCGAAAAATAAAGTGCGCGGTGGCGCTATACTCCTCGCGCGAGAGACTTATGTCCGAAGCGGGGGGTATTGGCAGGCTCATTCCTTTTGCATGACGGTTGTCCGAATGCGTTCGGGGCGGACGCGGCGCGTCCGTGGGTCCGTTGGGCGGCGGGCGGCGGGGGCTGCCGGCAGTGTGCCCGCTATAAAGCACCAACAACTCCAAACAAACCCACGGCTCGGCTCGGCTCGGCTCGGCTCGGCTCGGCCGGAAAAAGACGAGCAAATGGACGGTCAGCGGCTCGGTCGGGACGGCGGCGCGCGCCCCGGCCAGCCAGACCCGGCCAGCCAGACCCGGCCCGGCCACCGATAGTTTGAGGTTAACGGGGTACAGGTGATGCATGGGGCCGGGGGGCTGCGCCGTGCTGCGCCGTCCCTGGGGGGCAGTCAGCGCAGAGACCCGCGCGCGCCGCGCCGCCCCCCGCCAGCCTCGCTGCCCCCACTCAGCGCGGCCAGGGGTGGGGGGGGGCGGGGCGGGGCAGGGCGGCCAACTGATTTTCACACATCAAGGGGGCGGTGCTTGACGTGCCGGCAACTTGCATGCTCAAGGCTCGGCGAGCGTGTCTCCCCCTCTCCCTCTCTCTCTCTCTCTCTCTCTTCCCCCCCCCCCTCTCTCCCCTCTCTCTCTCCCCCTCCCCCCTCTCTCTCTCTCTCTCTCCCCTCTCCTCCCCCCCCCCCCCCCTCTCTCCCCCAAAACACACACACCCCGCTCCTTTGGGCGATTGGGTTTCTTTCCCCCGCGGGAGTTTGGCGCTGCTTCCTGGCGTCCTTTTCCTCGTTCGTCTCAGCATAGTGGCGTCGCGTCGCGCCGTCTCTCTGGAGCAGAGTTGTTCTCCTGCGACAGTAATTCGGCAATAAACTTGCGGGGGGAGCCAAAATGAGGACACAGTGTGGCGGACTTTACCCATGCTGCGGTGAGAAAAATTTATTTTTTGGTGATGAGGAATTCAAATTTGTTTAAATTTGGGCTCGAAACATGGCTTTGCGGACAGGTCGTCTCGAATCAAGTTTATCGACAGCATTAACGACATACCGTTGCTTCTCTCGGAGCAGTGTGGGCCCCTTGCGAGGCGTCATCAACACAAGGCGAGGGTTCCAGTACCACCCGGGGGGACGACCTTTTATTTCGACCCCAAATCTCCGGAGGGTAGGCCCTGATCGTGTCCGACCTCCGCCGCGGTGATCTGCATGTCCTTGAGATCCACTAATCACCATCAGGGAGGTACGGACTCTCGAGTCCGGCCGGCCCGCCCGGCAGGCTTCCCCAAACCCGTTAACTTCCGACCCGAACCCCAAACCCCGAACCGTCCGGCCCGGCACGACGCTAAACCCGGCCGACCGTGAAATTGTGTTTGTAATTGGCCGTGGCCGTGCTCAAAAAGTGTGGGCACTGCGGGGGGCGAGGCCGGGCATCTTCATTGGTATCGAGTCGAGGACTGGCGAGCGATTTGAAAGGGCGGTTCGTTGTTCTGTCTCCCTCGCACGCCTATGGGGAGCCCCACGAGAGTGACAGAGGCAGCGTGACGAGGTAGGCAACAAGACGCGCACTTTGGCCCGCAGTGGGCCAGAAGACCGTCGCCGGCGGTCAAAACTCCGGAAGCGTTTTGAGCTCCAGAGTCGCTGAATTGGACGCAAACCGGACATGTTACCCGACCTTTGGATTCCTCGTTCGGTGAGCTATCCATTGGTGGGGGTCACACGTTCGGTTCGAGTCCCATTTAGAAGCCCTGGAGCTCAAAACACGTCTTGAATGTAGGCCGCCTCCACCGGTCTTCTGGCCCACTGTAGGTAGGCAACTTTTGCGACATCTCCTGTATCCGTCGCCTTTCAGGCTTATCGGTTCGCTCATCGGCCGCGCGGGGACTCGGCAGCACTACTGGAAGACGCCGGGAAAGGCGCTGCGTGGTTGGGCCTGCAGACTGATTCCGAGAGTCGTTTTCCTCGCTCCGTCTCTCTCGCACTCATGGGACGTCCCGTACGGCTGCGAGGGAGGCAGAGCGACGAAAACGACTCTCGGAATCAGTCTGCTGGTGCTGCCGAAGAACAGCCGGCCAAGCGGATTGTTTGGGTCGTTTTGTGATGCAAATGCTCGCTCCGATGCCGCTGTGCTGCGCTGCGCCCGGTGGCCCGGCCAGCCAGGCCACCACTCCGTCGGGGCGCGTCCCGGAGCAGTGGGCCAGAGGACCGGTGGAGGCGGCCAAAACTCTAGACGCGTTTTGAGCTCCAGAGTAGCTAAACAGGCCTCGAACCAATCGTGTGACCCCACCGATGGATTCCTCGTCTGGAGTGCAATCCATTGGTGGGGTCACACGTTCGGTTTGAGAGCCCCATATAGCGACACTGTAGCTCAAAACGCGTCTAGAGTTTTGGCCGCCTCCACCGGTCTTCTGGCCCACTGTGCGGCGCGTCCCGGACGGCGAGGCAGGCGACGCACTCCGACGGCGGCCGCCCTCAAGTTATCGATGCGGAACTTGTCGTGGACTCTGTAAGTCGCGCTGCCTTCGGTCCTTCTGGCCTTTGGCTCGCCGGCCCAGCAGAGTCGTCGCTCTGTCTCTCTCACGCTCACGGGGCGTGCCGAGCAGGTGCGAGAGAGACAGAGCGACGAAAGCGACTCTCGGAATCGGTCTGCTGGAATCAGACGTCGGCGAAGCGCGCGAAGAGGGTTTTAGGGGAGGGGAGGGGGCTAAGGCGAGTGGAGCCCCGCGGAAGGGGGAGTGGATGACACTCGAAAACGGGCCGGGCCGAAACGCCGGGCTGGCCGGGCCGGGCCGGCCGGGGCCATGAGAGAAATGAGATGGTATAGCAGCGGTCCTCGAACCTCAGGGAGGGGCTGCTGGCTGCTTAGCCTGCCCAGCTGGCACACTGATTCCGAGAGTCCTTTCCGCAGCTTTGGCGTCTCTCTCGCTCCTAGACGTGGCGCCCCATGAGTGCGAGAGAGGCAGAGCGACGAAAACGACTCTCGGAATGTGTGCTGCTCGGCCTGCTCTGAAGGGTCCCGTTCCTGGAAGGTGTTCCGCGAAGCTGAGGGAGGAAGGGGGGAGGGTCCCTCTGCGTTCTCATATACTCATGAGTGTATCAGGTGAATACAACTTGAACACTGCTAAAACTGAAGGGTAACTCTTTGCTTGAGTCAAGCATAAAGTTACGCTTGAAGACGTTACGCTTGGAATGAAGCGTACTCTGGAAATTCCCCCATGCATTTAGATGCATTCCAAACCACCACCGTTTCTTCTCCCAATTGAATTTCTCCCAATTTCTTCTCCTCACTTGAATGTTTCAATTTGAGCGTTAAATGTTGCAAGTCAATTTCTGGATTCAAGAAACGGCTTTCCAGTGTGGTGATTCACCCCTGGCCGCGAAGACTGATCCTCCCGGTGTATTGGCAGCAGACCTGCTCCACCGCCACGCTGCCCGACCGGTGACTTTTTCTTCCCTTTATCCCTTCCCTTCTCGACACTGATGCATCGCCGGAATTTGCTGCCTACTTCACCTGGGCTGCGCCGCGGCAGCGCCGTGGCAGCGTGCCGCCTCACAGTGGGCCAGAAGACCGGTGGACGCGGACAAAACTCTTGACGCGTTTTGAGCTCCAGAGTCGCTAAAGAGCACTCGAACCGAGCGTGTGACCCCACCATTTGATTGCTCTCCGAACGAGGAAGCCATTGGTGGGGTCACACGTTCGGTTCGAGTCTCATTTAGCGACACTGGAGCTCAAAACGCGTCTAGAGTTTTGTCCGCCTCAACCGGTCTTCTGGCCCACTGTGCGCCTCTTCCCGGGGTGCTCCACCGGCGAAATCCACGGCGCGCGGCCCCGCCCCGTGGGCTGCCTCCCTGAAATGATTCAGGCCCCGGCCAAGTGTGTACCTACCCCCTACCCCCTACGCCCTGCCCCCACCCCACCCGGGCCATCCCCATCGCGCGAACGCGGAACGTCGCTCGTAAGAAAGCGACTAAAAACAACAGCAGCAGTCTGGTGACCCCCCTCCCCCTCCACAGCCCTACCCGTGTCTTTTTACAGCGGGCCCAGGCGGCTGTAAGCGCCGAAAAGCTGGCGAAAGCCACGCTCAGCAACTTGGGAGCGCATACCGAGGAGTGGCGGGGCGGGGCGGGGCGGGGCGGGGCGAAGCCGCGCCGTATGCACGGTAAAAATACCGCCTTGGAATCCTAGGGGATTTTTTCCAAACCGGGACGAGTTGACCCATTCCTAGGGACTCCCTAGGAACTGGGTTCAGATTCCTAGGGACTCCCTAGGAACTGGGTTCAGATTCCTAGGGAGTTCCTAGGAAAAGGCCGCTTCGGCGCCCCCCGGCTCCATTTCCTAGGGACTCGCTAGGAAATCGGCACATTTCCTAGGGAGTCCCTAGGAATTCATTTCCAGAGGCCTTGCGCTCTCTGTTCGAGACGCATCCGATGAATCAAAGGTTAGAGTCCGTCATTTCGACAACTTGTATCGAACGTCGCGGGCCTGATGCGTGCGGACGTGCGCGTTCAGAGTGCGGACGAGTGCAAGTCGCGAGTATTTTGGCGTGCGCAAGTGCAAAACGTGTGCGCCCTGGAAACGGTGCTGGCTGCTTCAGGAACACAGCGCAAGGTGGTGTAGGGAACTCCCTGTAGACTTCCGCAGGGCAGCGCCTGGAGTGAATTTTCAAAATTGACCTAACACACATCACCGTGCGGAATTAGATTCGTCTCAACAAGACAAACAAAAAAATGTCAACACATATCATGGGTTCAAATGGAAAATGAAGGAGTTATAGAACTTCTGATGTCTTTTTGACCATTTTTTCACTCTAAAAATCCAATAACTCTTTCATTTTGTTTTTTAACCATGACATGTGTTGACATTTTTTGTTTGTCTTCTCGAGACGAATCTAAATCTGTTAGGTAATGTCTATTTGGTGAAGTTTGAAAAATCGCCCATCTCAGCGAAGTTTAAACGAATACTCATCTTGTCAAAATATCTCCAGCCCAAGGTGGTCCGAGGTGAGGGATTGGGTCCCGGAATCGGTTTATACTTTGTGGGCTCATCAGGTACCATTAGGACCTATCAACACTAATAGGAAGATTGGCCAGCTCAAATAACAGCTGAGATATTTACATTTTTCTACATTTGACAAATTTAGCGGGAAAATGTCGCTTTCTGATCCTATGATAATTAAAGTTGTTTGCACAGTTCTGGATTGTATTTCTTCTTTCTAGAGAAAAATTGTGCAGACCAAGTTTAGAATGTTGCTTTGGTTTGGCCTACACAAGCAATTTTGTCGAAATCATCGAAACTGTCATCCCCAAAATAATCTACCTTAGATTTCACCCTGGTTGGACTCATTTTACTTTCTCTTCTCTAATAAACTGTTACTATATAGTCCTAGGAGTAACAGTTCCATATAAGCAAGAAAAGCACAAGGAAATTTTTTCAATCCCTTATTATGATTTATTTTGGTGCTTATGTCAAGATTGGGGCATCAGCATGACTCTGGATGACCTACCTTCCCTCGTTTTAGATAGTATCAACACAAACAAAGAAATCCAAACTCAAAGTGCACTAAAAAATTATAATTAAATTGTTTCGTGCAAATTTTACTAGTTTACGAGAGGTGTCAAGAATATAAATTGAAGAAAAATGTTATGCTACAGCCAAAAGTCGATGTGAGTTTAATTAGTTACCTTGGTTTAGAAGATTTGCTGCCCTTTTAATCATGGGAATGTTCCACCTTAATATTAAGTGTCAAAAACCCTGGATTTGTCTGAGGAGATGAGCTGAGCTCATTAACAAAATTTAAAGATCCTTTATTTAGGTTTTTTTTGGGAAAATTTAAGTTCAACAAGTTGCTCTAAAACATTGTCGCACCAAATGAAGACAGGCTTAGCAATTAGCTACTGATCCATTACTTCAGGTTGTTTGCAACGTGTCAGTTCAAACACTTAGTCCCAGGGTGAAATCTAAGGTGGATTATTTTGGGGATGGCAGTTTCGATGATTTCGACAAAATTGCTTGTGTAGGCCAAACCAAAGCAACATTCTAAACTTGGTCTGCACAATTTTTCTCTAGAAAGAAGAAATACAATCCAGAACTGTGCAAACAACTTTAATTATCATAGGATCAGAAAGCGACATTTTCCCGCTAAATTTGTCAAATGTAGAAAAATGTAAATATCTCAGCTGTTATTTGAGCTGGCCAACCTTCCTATTAGTGTTGATAGGTCCTCATGGTACCTGATGAGCCCACAAAGTATAAACCGATTCCGGGACCCAATCCCTCACCTCGGACCACCTTGGGCTGGAGATATTTTGACAAGATGAGTATTCGTTTAAACTTCGCTGAGATGGGTGATTTTTCAAACTTCACCAAATAGACATTTCCTTACAGATTTAGATTTGTCTCGAGAAGACAAACAAAAAATGTCAACACATGTCATGGGTTAAAATACAAAATGAAAGAGTTATTGGATTTTTAGAGTGAAAAACGGTACCTCCTATCAACAAACGCTCAGCTTGCCGAGTCCTGGACAGATCCGCTCATCTCAGGCTGCCGTGAAATGAAACCGCTTAGCTGCGGCACCTCGAAACATAACCGCTCATCTCGGAGCGCGCTAGACAGACCCGCTCATCGCCGCGCGGCCGAGCGCTGGATAGGTTATGTTGCCCCTCGTATTTACGTTCATTCAAGCCGATGCGGAGCACATTTGAAGCAAACCTTAAGTGAATAACAAAGTTCTGATGCGGACGATAACACGTGATAAATTATTTGGAGCTACATAAAGTCTCAATGCATAAAAAGTACAATGTAAATTTGGCAGCCGCCGCCCGTATTTGAGACGGTACGCGGGTCTGTCCAGCGCGCTCCGAGATGAGCGGTTATGTTTCGAGATGCCGCAGCTGAGCGGTTTCATTTCACGGCAGCCTGAGATGAGCGGATCTGTCCAGGACTCGGCAAGCTGAGCGTTTGTTGATAGGAGGTACCGAAAAATGGTCAAAAAGACATCAGAAGTTCTATAACTCCTTCATTTTCCATTTGAACCCATGATATGTGTTGACATTTTTTGTTTTTCTTGTTGAGACGAATCTAATTCTGCACGGTGATGTGTGTTAGGTCAATTTTGAAAATTCACTCCAGGCGCTGCCCTGCGGAAGTCTACAGGGAGTTCCCTACACCACCTTGCGCTGTGTTCCTGAAGCAGCCAGCACCGTTTCCAGGGCGCACACGTTTTGCACTTGCGCACGCCAAATACTCGCGACTTGCACTCGTCCGCACTCTGAACGCGCACGTCCGCACGCATCAGGCCCGCGACGTTCGATACAAGTTGTCGAAATGACGGACTCTAACCTTTGATTCATCGGATGCGTCTCGAACAGAGAGCGCAAGGCCTCTGGAAATAAATTCCTAGGGACTCCCTAGGAAATGTGCCGATTTCCTAGCGAGTCCCTAGGAAATGGAGCCGGGGGGCGCCGAAGCGGCCTTTTCCTAGGAACTCCCTAGGAATCTGAACCCAGTTCCTAGGGAGTCCCTAGGAATGGGTCAACTCGTCCCGGTTTGGAAAAAATCCCCTAGGATTCCAAGGCGGTATTTTTACCGTGTGGTGATGACGCAGTATGAATGTTTGACGACAAACGCAGCTTTATGTGTCCCTAGCGCCCTTTTCAGCCAACTGGGCCAGCCATCCCCCTTGTACTCCCCCCGCCCTTCCCCCTCCCCCTCCCCTCTTTTCCGCTTCGAGGAAAAGAGGGGAAGGAGGGGGGGGGGGACTTCCGTGCCGCTGCCGCGGTTGCAACGCCGCCAAAGTTCAATGAATTTACTCGAGTTTCGCGCTTCGACCGTCACAAGATTGTCCGCTTCCGAAAAGAGTTGTGCGTGTGTGTGTGTGTGTGTGTGAGAGAGGAGAGAGAGAGAGAGAGAGAGAGAGAGAGAGAGAGAGAGAGAGAGAGAGAGAGTTGTGAGTGTGTAAGGGACGTTATGTGGAAACAGGTCGCGTCGATTTCGTCGACGGTGCTTCGAAAAGCGAGAGGGAAAGACTTTTTCTTTTTCTTTTTTTTTTTTTGAAACGACACCTTCTAGACGCGGTTCCATTAGATCGTCGTCCCAGCGTCCCGAACGTGTCCTTCACCGTCGCGTGCGGCCCTGTCGGGCCCGCTCGACGCTGCTCGCTCGGCTTCCCCGGCGCCACAGGCGCCACGCGCACCATGGCCATACCATGGCACCGCAGGGGGCAGGGCAGGCTGCCGGGCCTTGGGCGGGCAGGCCGCCCGCATGCTCAAGCGCGCGGCGTGGCGGAGCGTGGCGGAGCGTGGCGGACCTACCCAAAGTGAGAACAGCAGCTATTGGCCGTGTGTGTGCGTGTGTGAGTATGTTAGTGTGTGTATGTGTGAGTGTGTGTGTGTGTGAGTATGTTAGTGTGTGTGTATGTGTGTGTATGTGTGGGAGTATGTTAGTGTGTGTGTGGGGGGGGGGCGAGTGTGTGCACATGTATGTGTGTGTTGGGGGGGTGGGGTGTGAGTGAGTGTGTTTGTGTGTGTGTGTGTGCGCGGCAAAGAGAGACAGAGCCCTTGTCCTCCCTTGTGGCCCCCAGGACGTGCGTGACGAGGACGGCCAGAAGACCTCGGATCGCTTTTCGCCATCATTTCCATTCGACGCGGCTCGCTGCATATGCGTGGGCGAGACTCGTGAAAATGTTCGATTGCATGTAGGGGTAAATAATAATAAACAGTGCCAGGTTCTTCATTATGAGTGCCGTAATCACGCAGGGGATTTAATTTCATTCTGTTAGTCTTTGTCAACAAGCACTGGCACACGCACCAGGCCATAGGATAAAAATGAAGTTTTTCGGGATACACTTAATGAAAATTGAGTGACTATTTCGACACCTCCAAGGAACAAGCGGCTCTCTTCCAGGAGCTTCCAGACACTCGGCTATCTCTCAGTAGCTTCCAGACACTCGGCTATCTTTCAATAGCGTCCAGACACTCGGCTATCTTCCTGAGCGCTTCGGAGACTCGGCTAACTGACTTCTGCGGTAGGGTTGTCCTTTCGATAGCGTTTTTCTTTGTTACACTTATCAAGACATGCTCACGCCATGATTTTAATCTACTCTGACAAACTTTTGACACATTTTGGTTAGGTCCCGGTGAGGGCATTTCTGGTTTAAAATATATACGCACCCAAACTCGGGAAGTGGGAAAAACAGTTAGCCGAGTCTCCGAAGCGCTCAGAAAGATAGCCGAGTGTCTGGACGCTATTGGAAGATAGCCGAGTGTCTGAAAGCTACTGCGAGATAGCCGAGTGTCTGGAAGCTCTCGGAAGATAGCCGCTTGTTCCTAGGAGGTGTCGATTTGCGTATTGCCGGCTTGAAACTCTCTCCGTTCACGTGATTCGAGGCTTCGGAAATTTCATTCTGCCAGAGAGAGAGGGGGAGGGGTTGGGAGAGAGAGAGAGAGAGAGAGAGAGAGAGAGAGAAAGAGAGAGAGAGAGAGAGAGAGAGAGAAAGAGAGAGAGAGAGAGAGAGGAGAACATATGCGATGCGTGTGTGTGTTCCAGTCTCTATTGCCGGTCGCTGAATTCCTCATCTCACCGTTCTATTTGCTCCATTTCAAAGGACGATGCTTTGAAGCCCCGTGCCGCACGGCGTGCCGTGCCACGAAGTGTGCCGTGCCGCAGCGCCCGGCACGCATTCCGAGTTACTTTGCGTTACTTTGCGTGCAATATGCCCGGACCGACCGTCTTCCTCTGCCCGTGCTTCCGTCACTCATTTTTCTCGGCATTTCAATGTCCTTGTGCTTGCCTGCCGCTTCACCTCTCCCATCCATTTCTGGTCACTCCCAGGACCCCTGCCCATTTTTGTCCCACACCTCCCCTTTTGGTGCACCCCCTCCCCTTTCGGTGCACCTCCTCTTTCGGTGCACCCCGTCCCCTTTCGGTGCACCCCCTCCCCTTTCGGTGCACCCCCTCCCCTTTTAGTGCACCCCCCCCCGCGGAAGACGCGCCCCCCAATCAAAGGGGGACCGCGCACTCGCACAATACCCTGCACAGACAAACCCTGTACTACGCGTAAAACACGGAAACGTAGTAACTCAATTTTGAGGCCAAATGAGCCAAAATAATCGGTGTCCAATGCCAAAATGCACGTGTGATGCCAACGTACAGCGTGACACCGAGCTACGCTTTTCCTGAAAGTGTACACCCGCTCGGCCCCTGCAGCGCCCCTAGCATTCCTCCAAAGCACCCCTCCCCTTCTCCCTGCCATACAGCTGTCTCTTCTCTCCGATGACTTGTAAAGCAGCTTATGCAGATGCCAGCCTCTGTAGATGTTGGCTCGCATCGGCTGAGTTGCAAAGTTGTGTCACTCAAGGAAGGCGCGGCGTGTAATATGTATGGGTGAGCGTGTAAACACCGGCCCCTGTTTGGAAGCCGGCGTTGCTTCCCGGAATCCGTGTGGCCCGCGTTCGAATCCCACCGGCCCCTGCTTGCTTTCTGAACGCGGATCACAGGCTCTATGCTGAACACCGCTGAATCGAACGGCTGGTCATTGGTCTTTTCCGCGAATGGAACCAGGAGATTAAGGTTACTGTAAGGTGAAAAAACTATCTTCCAAAGTATAGGTGGCAGTGCTTTGGTTTTTGGTGATTAAGTTGCTTACTATGAAAAACTTTTACAGCCACAGACTGGACTCCCAACTCCCATTAGTTCCAAAGTTATGAGGGTTTTAGTGTTATTTTAGTCGTTTACTAAAAATTCTCCCTGCGATGAACCAAAAAGTTTACGGAGGTGTGATTTTTTATTTTAAGGCCCAATGGACATGCAAACAGACTAGCAAAGCCGGATTTGACAATATATGCATAGATAAGCTGTAATTTCTGTTTGGAAAATGCGTTTTGAATTTTTTACTTAAATTTGGTAAAATTTTGGTATTTTTTGGTGATTTTTTATGTTTTTTGAGAAAAACTCCTGTTTAATGTTGGAATTTTGGAAATCCGGCTTTGCTACGAGATAGGCAAATCAATAAAGAACTTGTAAAACAAAAATCAAGTCTCGACAACTTTTGGTTCATCGCAAGGAGAATTTTTAGTAAACGACTAAATTTGTTACGTAAACTTCAATAACTCAGAAAATAATGGGAGTTGAGTGCCTCAACTTTGGGTTTAAGTTCATCCTATAGTAAGCAACCTGAAACCTAAACACAAACATGATGCCACAATTATTTTGAAAAATGATATTTTACATTTTTTCACCTTAACGCACCAGCAGTCAGCGAGAGGAAGACCTGCCCAACTGCGGACTGATTTCGACAGTCGTTTTCGTCCGCTCTGTCTCTCTCGCACTCTTGAGGCGTCGCCTACAGGTGCGAGAGAGACAGAGTGACGGAGGCGGCTTTCGGAATCAGTCCACTGACCGCTGCTGAGCGCCGCGCACTGCGATTCCGAAAGCCAAAGTTCTCCCCTACTCCACGTGTAGCGCCAAGGCAGCGCGCTGCAGATTAGAGGGCTCAGACGGTCGGACATCTGCGCGTTTTGCCAGCCCGCGTACGGAGCAGATCCGAGCCCGGCCCGGCCCGGCCCGAGTTGTGTCGGGCGGGCCGGGCCGGACACGGCTTGTCCGCCTGTCCGCACAGGACAAATTTTGAAGTAAGAGAGCCTAAGCGTGCCTGCTGATTCACCGCATGGTCTTTGGATGTCTATTATTTTCCGCCGCATCAGATAGGCACTACTTTTCGAAGAATGCCGTTTGTTTTGGCAGTTTGCGACTAATGTGTCATCGAGCTCTCTTTGGTGACCGCCAGTTTGACACAGGTGGCGCTGCTACCGGCTCCAAAGCGAACTAGAAATACCGTCCGCAGTGTCCGACCGTCTGAGCCCTCTACTGCAGACCACTACACTAATAATGCCGAACGGGCCGCGGCAGCCGCTCTCGAGGCGCACGATGAGCTGCGGCAGGCTGCGTCCGAACACCGCCTCTCTCTCGCACTCTTGCGGGACGCAGCGTGAGTGCGAGTGAGACAGAGAGAGAGAGAGCGGAGCGCGGTTCGGCCAGCCCGGCGCTCGCGGCCCGCAGCCACTCCAGAGGCTTGGAAAACTTGAAGGTCCTCGAATGACCTGGCGTGCCGCGGCGTCCGGCGTCTGCGGACCTCCTCCCGGTAGTACCGCCTTTAGACGGCACTGCGAGGCGCTTCAGTTTCAGGCCGCGAAGCCAGCAGGCGAAGCCAGCAGACCGATTCCGTGAGCCGTTCACGTCGCTCTGTCTCTCTCGCACCCATAGAGGACGCCTGTGAGTGCGAGAGAGACAGAGTGACGAAAACGACCCTTGGAATCAGTCCGAAGCCCTGGTGTAGAAGGAAAGCCCTACACTGCGCTAAAACTCCAATAAACCGGACGCGTAATAATCGAATTGAAACTATTGTCTCTGCTCTTACTATTTGTCGGTGCTGTACGAGGGCTCTCTCCCCCCCTCCACTGCTTTCGTGGGTACTTAATTTCTTTCCCAAGAGGCTTTTTGCCCAATTACAGTAGATTTGAGTGTGTTCCTCCAGCTCACCCCTTCCCCTGCCGCCAGCCTCGGAAAAGGGGAGTGGGTGGGGGCGGCGAAAATCAGGCAGGGCCGAAGGAAAAAAAAATACGGGAATGAAAGTGGTGTAGTATTACCGTTGCAGTGCCCAAGTGGCGCGCGAGCGAAGGTGAGTGAGAGGCTCCCAAATTACAGTGCAGCCGTCTCTCTTCCTTCTTCATTTCCCCAAGCAGCCAAAGGATGCTCCTCCTTTTCAATCGTGACCAGGGCTGGAAAAGAGGCTGTTTCGTGAAAAACGCCGGGCGCGCTGGCACGCCCTTTTGCACAGGCGGAGAAAAAGAGGATGGGGGAGGGAGAAAAAGGGAATGCAATTTATCGCTCGGCAAGGCCCTTGGCACTGCACTTGTTCAATGAAATAACAAATTTGGCAATCGCGTCAACGTGCCCACGCCAAAGGAGGCAAGGCGTCCCAATTTAAACGCGCGCGAGGCGGTGCCGGAGACGGGCCGGAAGTGGACCGGAAGTGGGAGGGGAAGGACCAGAAAAAGACCGGAAAAGACCAGAGCAAAGATCCGGGAAAGGATCGGTAGCGTAAAAGGACCCGGGACAGGAAGTGGACCGGAAGTGGACCAGAAGAGTTCCGGGTGTGGACCGGAAATAGGACGCTTATTGGTTCGAGGTGGACCTGAAGTGGTAATTAGACCTGAAAAGGGCCAGAAAGTGTGCCGGAAGTGGACCGAAAGTGGGCCGACGAAACGAAACAGGGGATCGCTTTCGCTTAAGAGGCATTTCTGTGCTGGGCCTACAGCTGACACGGCCCGCTCCCTCAGTACACTGGCTAAAGGAGAAGGAACGCAAAGGCTGGGTGGCGGCCCGAACCGCGTTCGGCACCCAGCCCGTCTCCGGAATGATTAGTTAATTGAACTCACTTTTCCAAATTCGCCATTCGCCGTCAGTGGCGTGCTGGCAGGTGAGAGGAGGAAGTGGAAAGGGGGGAGGCCACTTTATTGCGTGGGCAAGTGGTCCACGGGGATCGCATTACAGCACGCCCGCACGCGCAGCACGCAACGGCGGGCGGCAGCGCCGGTACACCGCTAAAAAGAAGGGAACGACCACGGCAAAAAGTAACGAGTTTTAAACCCAAACTCCAGAATCGCGACGGGAAAACAACGAGTTTGCCGGTTTTTTCCTGGTCTTTCTAAGAGGGTGTCTGCTCTCCTTGTGTTTTACGCAGACGGTGATGAAAATGGCTCCAAGATGCGCTTGTTTCAGTAAGCAAAAATTAAAATAGCCGCGCAACCGGTGTCGAATATGATGCCTGCCGCCTGCTGCGCAACCATCTCTAAAGGAAAGCCAAGACACATGCCTGACACTGGTGCATCGTGGGAAATTTGGCTTATACCTGCTAAAGCTGCACAGCACTGTTGTTTTTGGAGGGACGTCGTATGACGGCCTCGCTTCAAGCTGGTTCACCCCGCCTCACCCCGCCTCACCCCGCTTCACCCCGCTTCACCCAGCTTCACACTGCTTCAACCCGCTTCACCCCACTTCACTCCGCCCAACCCGCTTCACCGCTTCACCCAGCTTCACACTGCTTCACCCCGCTTCACCCCGCTTTCACCCCGCTTCACCCCACTTCACCCCGCCCAACCCGCTTCACCCCTTCACCCCGCTTCACCCCGCTTCACCCCGCTTTCACCCCGCTTTCACCCCGCTTCACCCCACTTCACCCCGCCCAACCCGCTTTACCCCTTCACCCCGCTTCACCCCGCTTCACCCCGCTTCACCCCGCTTCGCCGCGCTTCAACGTCAAAGTGCCGCGAAACTCTAATAATGTCCTCGTTCCACCGGATTTGGCGCCGTTCGACCGCGTGGCCATTGTGGCCGCTTCACCTGTTTCCAACAAGGAGTCAACCCGCCGCCCGCCAACAGCACCCGCCAAAAAAAGGGGAGGAAAGAAATAAAACAATCGAGAAAACAAAAGAAATAATTCGATGCCGCCACAAAGCTCCGGCGCCAGCTCTTCCACTGACTTTGCTTTTCCGGTTTTTCCAGACTCCTTTGCCGCGGAGTGGCACTGGTGGTTGGAGGAGGAGAGGGGGGTGTCCTCTCCTTCCAAAGAGAGCCCCACCTCAATTTATCAGCCAATCTATCTCCTTCCCGCCCATTTGCTGGTCCTGCCGTGTCTCCACTACCTGCTTATCTGTGTTTAAACAGGAGTGCCGCGCGGAGGCGACCCCCCCCCCCTCCCCCTTTCCAACCCCTGCCGGCCCCTCGCGGGGCACCAAAGGCCGTATCTGCGTTATTTCCGGGGCTGCACTTAGGCCCCTCAGGGATGCAAGGCGACGCCCCGCGGCCGCCACCTAGCCACGTGCCGCGCTGGCTGCAGGGAGATCGTATCAGGTGTCTCGGGTTCAACTCCCCGCTCCAAAGCGCCATTTTCCCCCTGAAGGTTCTTTTTTTTTTTCAAAATTTATTCTTAGCAGATGATACATTTCACACAAACAAAGACGACACGGACAAAAGAAATAATATGGATGTACCTGCAAGCGAGTTCTTTTTTCCTGCCATTTTCCATGTTTTGATGAAACGGCTGTTAAATCATTGATACTAACACCAGAGTCAGGTTCACTGCCTTCCACCCGGTAGAGGATCGAGTGGAATTTGCAACAAAGGTAACACAGCACCCGTGCAGAAGATCGCGCGTTTGCTTGTATCCCTTTGTTGTGCCCGCTGCATCCAGCCCGAACAATGTGTTCGGGTTTACGAGTAGCGATTCCTGTACCTTCCCCCCTCCCCCATCCCCTCTCGCTTCCGGGACGACCCAGTGACCAGACCACACCTACAATCTGAGTTGGGAACCTGTTTGGCTTCGGCCTCGCACATCCGCTTAACAAATCTCATCTAACTTTTGCATGCTCGCCTCTGTTATGGGCCGAAGCGGCTCTCTGCCAGGCTCGGCTCGGCTCGGCTCGGCTCTGCCCTGGCCCAGTTCGACTCGGCAGAGAGAGAGAACGACCAAAACGGTTACCCGGAATGTATCTGCCGCACCCTGCACTCACACGACCACACACACACGCAGCCCGCTGTCCCATCCCCTCTTTCACACGCCCGCGCCCCCGCCACCCCCCCCCCCCCCCCCACACACACACTCACACACACACACATTCACACCATCTCCGTCAAATTCCGAACGACTTTTACAAACCGACTCCCGGGTTCGCCTGCGCCGCGTTATGCGCGGATATTTTACAATGCGGCCGAGCGAGGGACGGGAGGACGTCGTCCCTTTTGACTCGTCGCCAATCTCACGCTCGCGCGTCGAAATCGCCCGAAAACCCAATAAACGTTTATTAATTTATACTTTGTGCCCTGCTCGCAGCACGCTGTGGTGGTGGCGGCGGTGGCGTGTGGTGGTGGTGGTGGTGGTGGTGGTGGTGGTGGATGTGGTGGTGGATGTGCTGGCGGGCCGGCGGCCCAGCGACCCGATCTGTTATGAAACACTCCGCTTATCACCCGGACGAGGATAAAACGGCCCCATATTTGCATCTGTTTACAATGTGCCCGACGACGCACCGATTTCCGAGCGTGCTTTTAATTAACGGCTAATCGCGTCGCTCCAGATAACCTGACGCCTCCGGCCTTGAGGGGGGAAAGAGTGGGGGAGGGGAGAGAGGAAGAGGGGGTGGAAGGGGGGATGGGGGCATTAATGAATGATCGGTGTCCCGTGCAAGATCTCGGCCAGCTTGGCCCGCTCGGCCCCGGGTCGGACCCCCAGGACGCCTTCGGCTCGGCCTTCGGGCAGATTCCTGAACAGGACGTGGGTGATGCCGACATGCAAATGACCGCGCAGCTGAGGTCGCCCACTTAACCCTCT
Source organism: Thrips palmi (assembly GCF_012932325.1). Classification (NCBI taxonomy): domain Eukaryota; kingdom Metazoa; phylum Arthropoda; class Insecta; order Thysanoptera; family Thripidae; genus Thrips; species Thrips palmi. The sequence goes on from NW_023144627.1 coordinate 10,094,623, forward strand.
CACGGTCCTGCTGCTTCCCCCCCCCCCCTCTCTCTCTCTCTCTCCCCTCACTCTCCCTCGATGCTCCCCAAGCGGAAAGTACGTGCGGCCCCAGGGGTCGCCGAGCTCCAAGCGCGCACATGATGCCGCCCGAGTGTCGTAACGTCAGCCACGCGGTTAGGGTATTTCGATCCGAATTTTGGTGACCCGGGTTCGATTCCCGACAATCCTGCGTTGGCAATCTATTTGTATAGTTTTTTATGTGTCGTTGCCGGTCACGAAGAGCGAACAGCGAGGGAGACGGAGCGGGCCGCCTGGCCGCGCGGCCGAGAGCTTTGAGCCCTGCGCCCTGAGCCCTGAGCCCAGCAAACGGATTCCGAGAGTCGCTCTCGTCGCTCTGTCTCTCTCGCACTCATGGAGCGTCCCGTGTAGGTGCGAGGGAGACAGAGCGAGACTCTCGGAATCCGTCTGCTGCGCCCTCGAGGACACTGTGCAAGACACAACGGCCTCTCCAAATCCAGAGAGTCGGCTTGTCCGCGATTCCATCCATATTGAAATTGATTAAATTTCCATACAGATGAGAGTGTTTGTGGCGTGCCCGACTTGTGGCTCGGTGAGGCGCGGACCGCGCTGCCGGGTGCAGAGCACAGCACTGCAGACCAGAGGCCCGCGACTTGGCTACACTCTAAATGTAGGGTGTCCAGAAACTGGGTGCCTTTGTCGCCTGCCCCACTTTTTAGGGTGCCAAATGTCGCCCAGTTTCTGGGCACCTTTGTCGCCTAGTCTCGGGGTGGACAAACCATTAAGGAACCTGCCTTCACCCACGGCTCAGCAGCGACTAAGGTGCCAAAGGTGCCCAGAATCTGGGCACCTTAGTCGCCCAGGAACTGGACACCTGTGCATGCTCTACTATGGGAGAGGGCCGGTTACTGCATGATTTGTCCACCCCGAGACTGGGCGACAAAGGTGCCCAGAAACTGGGCGACATTTGGCACCCTAAAAAGTGGGGCAGGCGACAAAGGCACCCAGTTTCTGGACACCCTACATTTAGAGTGTACTCGCGGGCGTTGGACACGTTCATGGCGACGGGTTTTTGGCAAAACTTGGTCAAACGTGGTGAAATTTTTCTCGGGCCAGGGTAATTAGTAGGAAAATCATGTTAGGTTAGACCTCGCGTGTGGTCACGCCGCAATGAACGTTAACAGCTAACCTTGATTTAACATTCCGCCCGAAATTGGCGAGGGCTATTTTGTTAGAGGCCCAGTCCGTACGAAAGGTGATGTATGAAGGCCTTCTCGACTGAATTGCGTGGAACGCACAGTGGGCCAGAAGACCGGTGGAAGCGGCCAAAATTCTAGACGCGCTTTGAGCTCCACAGTCGCTAAAGGGGAGTTGAACCGAACGTGTGTCCCCACCGATGGATCTTACGTCACGCGTCTTGTGGAGCAAAACCCACTTTTCAACACGTTAACTCCGCATTAAATCCAGTAGCGCCAGCCATTTCCCTAATTTGTCACCGCCGCCTTTTGTCCCATCCGTCGGCCCGCACTCCCACCCGCCCGCACACGCACTGTTTGGAAGCCATCAGATTGCTTGCCTGCTAACTGTTGCGAAGCAAGTTTGGTAGTTGGAGCGCGCCAAGGTGTGGGGTGCGCACCGTGCGCGCCGAGGCGTGGCGGCACCGCGACGCACCGCGACGCACCGCGACGCGCGCCGCCTTATCCAACAACAACAGATAATTAATTGGACTATTATTTTTCTCTGTATTTTTATTGCTGTTTTTTCTTCACATTTTAACTTTTTTGTACTTTTGAGTGTTTTTAAAGCACGTAGGGAACTGTAAAAAAAATCTGCACAAAAAAATGACTTTTTGGATCATAAAAAACTTAACTTTTCTTGTTTTTTTGCAAGAAAATTTTCCTTAATCCAATTTTTTTTCCTTGAATAAATTTTTTTTTTCCTTGTGTCAAGATTTTTTTTTCACAGAAACCAAGAAATTCAAAAATCAAGAAACCATTTTTCTGGGTGTGGTATTTTTATGACCAAATAGTTGAGGACAAATTGACACACTTTAAAGTAATGACGTTGATGACATTTTCATGAAAGGTCCTATACTTATTGCATGTATAGGTTTGAAGCAACAATTTCATCCTATGACATTCTTTATGCGAGAAAAATCAGCTTTCAAATTGTCATCGAGCGACAGTGACCAATATTTTCACAGTGGAGGATGATGAATTGAGCGCAGGTTGTCCATCATCGGCTTTGGCGCTTGCGACAATGCTCCCTGGCCTTGCCTTGGCCTCTACCAGTGTGTGACTCCCCTGCCTCTTGGTATCAACGACGTACGCGTCTGTGCCCTGGGCATGCCCTGGGCCCTGGGGCGGTGGGGCTCGGCAGAGCGTAAGGGGGAGGGGGAGGGGGAGGGGGTCCCGGGTGTTGGAGGCACAGGTGCTCCGTGCGGGTGCTCGGCGGGCGACATGGTTTGTTGACCAAGGAGCTGCACCCCCGACCCACCTCCTCTTCCTCCCCCTCCCCCACTCCCCTCCTCCCCACCCTCCTCGCCCAGTGTGACGCCTCAGTCCACAGGAAACCTTGCGCCAGCCTACTCGGGCCGGATTCTCATCCCTTTGCTACTTTATTTTCACTGCCTTTCAGTCCCCGGCCTGGCCGAGTCAGGTACAGTACATCAAACGATCGCCCGTCAAAGGGCGTATGGAAAACTGTCACCACACTAGCGATCTACACATCAAACAGAACGTTTCTCGAACAAAGATACTTTCATTAAAACAATGAGTTCACCACCTCGACTAAGTTCACTTGTTCCAAGTAAATTATTTAGGCTGAAAAGACGACAGCTTTTTTTTTTGCTGGATGTGCTAGGTTTTTTTGGGCCTGTAATGACCTTGGCCCTTCTAAAACTGGTCTCCTTGGTTTTTGCCTTCAATTTTGTGACGGACTACAACCGAGGCCTCACCTAGGCGATACCTGAAAGCGATAGGGTGGCCGCGGCGAAGGACAAGCGAAAGACGATGACAGTCGGTCGACGCCGCAGCGCGATCAGTTACACACAGAAGCAAGACAAATACAAGTAGGAATAAAAGGACAACAGCCTGAAAAAATTTCAGCCGACAGAAAAAGAGTGAGAAAGCATGATTCATGCCCCTCAGGCGAAACGAGGACGCGATGCTCTTAAGGCGGCATGCGCTTCGGACCACCATTAGGCCGGCTCAACCCTGCTTTGCCGATATCCCGCGGAGAGAGAGAGAGAGAGAGAGAGAGAGAGAGAGAGAGAGAGAGAGAGAGAGAAAGGACGCTCTTCTGAGGGAGAATGAGAGAGACGAGGCGGATATTTGCGAGATCAGAAAGGTCTTTGCCATAGAATCCATCGATATAAAGCAATCCGTCCTTGAGCACCCGAACGCTAAACAAATCACAACACGCTGCCCCCGACGACCCTTTACCCACGATCACCCCGACACGTCTCTCTCTCTCTCTCTCTCTCTCTCTCTCTCTCTCTCTCTCTCTCTCTCTCTCTCTCTCTCAGCGCGTTTCGCCACTTTGCTGATTCTTTCCTCCTCTTCTATTGTTATTTGCTTATGGGGTGACAACCCCCTTCTTGCCCCCAAGCCCGTATTTGCAATCCAAGCCACACTGCTCCCCCCCCCCCTTTTCCCCCTCCCCCTGCCTGGATGTCTGGATACTAGCTGGGCAGATCTATATTGTCTGATATCATGCTCCATTATTGGTGCCATGAAGAATGTCATCGGGGGGCGGAGCGACAAAGCATTGCAAAGCATGGGCGGACATAAAAATCAGGCCGTGCTGTCATGATTATTGCCCCGGGACTGCAGACTGATTCCAAGAGTCCGTCGCTTCGTCTCTCTCGCACTTGCAGGAGACGCCCCACGAGTGTGAGAGAGACAGAGCGACGACTCTCGGAGTGAGTCTGCTGGACTGACTCCGGGAACGAGAAGCCTGGAGCGAGCGCTTCGGCGACTACAATGGCAGTGCCCAGCGCCCTTAACGCGTGTACATTATTATTATCTCTGATCCAATTTACAGAAGAACGCGGAAGAGATGAATCCTGGTTCGTTCCGCGCTGGGATGCCAAAAGGGTGGGCGAGACAAAAAAAAATCACCTGGATAGAGATGAACTAGGGGTACGCGCCGTTTTGTGTGGGCGCGTAGTGTGGCTGAGCGATGCGAATTTGTGCACTTCGGACTGCAGCTTGTGGGCTCATATTGAGTGAAATGTAGGTCTGGGGTATAAATGGGAGTGATTTTTGTTATGGGCACAAAAAAAAACTGCTGGGATCAACGTCAAACTCGGTTCCAAAATTTGGTCCAAAATTGGTCAAAATTCGGTAATGCGTGAGTCGTGAAAATTTGGAAGTCATTTTTGAGCTCAGCGCCCCAAAAAACTGCGGGAAAACAAAAAAAAAACTTGATTTGAAAATTTTGGTCCAAAATGACCTAATTTGGGATAAAAATATAATGTGGAGTCGAAATGGAGGTGATTTTCGTTATCAGCACACAAAAAACTGTTGGGAAACATAAAACTCTATTAAAAAATTTTGGTCCAAATTTGGTCAAATTGGTAGGGCGTGAGTCGGGGAAAAAATTTGGGAAGTTTTTTTTGAGTTCAGCTCATCAAACACTGCAGGAAACAATATAAAACTCAACCTGCAAATTTTGGTCCGAAATGACATTTGAGATGAAATATAAGTCTGGAGTAGAGATGGAAGGGGTTTTCATAATCAGCACCCCAAAAAACTCCAAGAATCAATATGAGATTCGATTGAAAATATTCATATCAAATTGATCAATAAGGGGTAAAGAATGGGTCTGGCTTGGTCTTCATGGATCACCCTTTGTCGTCCCAATACCCTAATGCCACACCAATGCGATTCCTTCAGTCGAGTAACATTCCATTGCCAGCATTGAATCGCTTAATTAGCTACTCGTCTGCTTGACTCACTATTCGATACATCTTTTTCTTCAAACTAATGAATTCACAAATTTATTAGTTATATCTGAGAAGCCTTTTGTCATCCTTTCATTTAAAACCAGTGAATTAAACAATATAGACTGGAATTTTAATCATAGTTTTTTTTAAAGTGACTCAGTTTAGGGCAGGCTCATCTGAAGCATTCGACGGAGAACAATTTTGTCAAATTCAGTGAATCGTCTCATGAAGTCAAATGCAGAGGCCACTTGTTGCTCAATACGCCAACTTAATTTACCTTATTCATGCCTCGTGATATTTTATCTTTAGAGAAAAAGAATACAGTATAGTATTAACATTGGGCTTACATTCAGAAAGCCAGCTTTTAAATCATTACCAATACTTGGTTCCAGTTGTCGGACACAAGCTTTGGTGAAGTGAAAGGAATCGTCCCTTTAAAAGCAATTCCCAAAGTCACCCACCGCTAAAAACCTGAATCGTCTCATTGAACCCAATATCAGTTCAAAATCTGTTAGCACTAAATATATGGACTATTTATTGCACAAAATACATCTATTTATGGATTCTTTTAATCAATAGATTAAGTAAGAATATTTAGTTAGCTTGCAGCATTGCAATAGAGTGTCATTTCCCCGAGACAAACCAAGACAATTAACATGTCTTCAAAATTTCCCGAAGTTATTCATGCATTTACCTGATTTTATTTACTATGAAATTTAAAAATTAGGATAGTATCAGAGAGAATAAAATCAGTAGATGCACACAAAGGCAAAGAAAAAATTCTATTTACAATCCAAACTACACTCAGTGCACTGACCTGTTCCCCTGTGACGGGGAGGGGGAAGAGGGGAACGAAACACGTAAACCATTCTCACTTTACTTTTCGTATTTTTCCCCTGTTGACACCCCGGAAGGGTTTCAATCATTCTAGAATGTTAAAAAAATATCTCAGTACCTATTTGAGAACCCCTTTGCTCTTTAGTTTTTTTATTTGCATAAGTGCCGTCTCGTCTTGCAGACGGCTTGCAAGCGCGGCAGCCGGTATGAGAAATTTTGGGCAGCCACACACTGCTACCAACCTAAACAGGCTAATTACCTAGTTTAAAATGATGTTTTTAATATTTCAAACGATGATAATTTTTAATCTGAGATAAACTCCCCCCGTAGGATGTTTAGGAGACATCAGGTGTGAAATTTGGATACTATTCGTTCAGTAGTTCTGAGAAACGTGAGTGATTTCATACAGACAGACAGACAGACAGACGCACGACCAGTCACTTTTCGGAGCGCCCAAAAACGGCAAGGGCTTCGCTATCGCTCAGCCAAAAAATTAAAAAAAAATTAAAGGGTTACGAAATGATTGGAAACTGTGGCGTAGTTGGGATTTGAGTTTATTGCTGAGCGAAGCGAAGCACCCTGTTTGGGATTTTTAATAGCTCATTTGTCCGACCCCCCCCCCCCCTGATACCTTTATTTACAAAAGGTATCTTCCTCTGTTTATTTTTACTATATTCATATGCGTATACATAGTCGAAGCTCCATAGTCCCCAAACTCTATAGTCCCAAACTCTCTAGTCCAAGCTCTATAGTCCAAGCTCCATAGTCCAAACTCTATAGATCAAGCTCCATAGTCCAAGCTCCATAGTCTAAGCTCCATAGTCCATATTCTATAGTCCAAGCTCAGTCCAAACTCCATAGTCGTACGCCAAGCTTCATAGGGCCCTTTAGTTTGAGAAAAAGATCTGTCGCGAGTAGGGTTGATCTTTCGCGAGTAGAGGAAGATCTGTCACGAGCCCATTAGGTTAGGTTAGGGTTGGTTCGACCCTTTAGTTTGAGAATAAATCGGGCGAGAGTAGGGGAAAAATCTGTCACGAGCCCGTTAGGTCGGTTAGGATTGGTTGGACCATTTTTTTGAGAATAAGATCTGTCGGGGAGGGTAAGATCTGTCACGAGTAGAGTAAGATCTGTCACGAGCCCGTTAGGTTAGGTTAGGATTTGGGTTTGGGTCATTTAGTTTAAGAATAAGATCGGTCGAGAGTAGGGAAAGATTTGTCACGAGTAGAGAAAGATCTGTCACGAGCCCGTTAGGTTAGGTTAGGTTTGGTTGGACCATTTAGTTTGAGAATAAAATCTGTCGAGAGTAGGGTAAGATCTGTCACGAGTAGAGTAAGATCTGTCACGAGCCCGTTAGGTTAGGTTAGGATTGGTTGGAACATTTAGTTTTAGATTATTAAAGAGCCTTCCGTCGATTCAAGGAGAAACCAACCATTGCCGAATCACAATCCTTCGCGCAAAAGCATACTTCCTGGCTATCACCCCCCAAAAAGAAAAGAGGCTCATTTTCAAAATAAACACATCCAAATTTACTACTGATGAAAATGCATTTCCATCTCCAGCAGAATCCAGCTCAGCATCGAGGCCGAAGGCCTTCCCCTGGCTAGTACGTGGCTCTATCTCTGTCGCCCTCACGGAGCATACCCGTAGAGGTGTGAGAGAGACGGAACGACAAAATGACTCTTCGGCATCGCTCTCTCGCTAGCGGCGTCACGAAGGCAGGGCAGGGCACTCCGGGGACTTGTGCAGGGCGGCGAGGCAGCGCGGCGGCCAAGAGACCCGCTGCATCACAGAGTACCTGGCGGAGCGCCGGGCCCCGCGGCACCGGAGAGAGAGAGAGAGAGAGAGAGAGAGAGAGAGAGAGAGAGAGAGCGAGAGAGGAGAGGAGAGAGAGAGAGAGAGAGAGAGAGAGAGAGAGAGAGAGAGAAAGAGAGAGGGGAGAAAGAGAGCGAGAGAGAGAGAGAGGGGGGGAGCGAGAGAGAGAGAGCAGCGAGAGAGAGAGAGAGAGAAGAGAGAGAGAGAGAGAGGGGGGGGCGGGGGAACCGCGGCGCACTCGCGGATTTTTGCACATTAAAGTAAGAGTTTGTATAATGAGCCTGGGTGTGGCGTTGACGGGGCCCTCGACCGAGACGAAGGGACTGAAGGGACCGAAGGGGAAGCCCACTGAATTTAGCAAACTCTGGTCGCCTCCGTGGAGTCCCCGCCAGTCCCCCCCACGGGGGCACCACCTGATAAAAGGAGGTGGGGTAGATTGTGCGTGTGGGGCACCTCGGTGTGTGAGACAGAGGCAGAGGTGGACGGCTCTGTTTGTGTTTGACACACGTGACTCGGCCTGGCCGTGCCGAGCCGAGCCGAGCCGAGCCGAGCCGAGCCGAGCCGTACCGAGCCGTGCCGAGCCGCTTGCAGGTTCGGGCACTATTACTTCCTGCCCCTGCCTCTCGTCTTCGCGAAAAACTACAAAGGGGACGCGCAAAGGCGGCAGCCTGCTGTCACTTTCACCACTTGCTCTCTCTCTCTCTCTCTCTCTCTCTCTCTCTCTCTCTCTCTCTCTCTCTCCGCCGCACCCCGCCTTGCCAGCCCCGCCACTACCTACTTGACGCGAGGCACACGCTTTTGAAACGTGATTACAGTCGGTTCAAAGGACGCTCTGCCGGCGCCGCCCTGCGCCGCCCCCCACGGCATTCCTCGCGCGACTTTAACGCGGCGCCGTCACGAGCGGCAGCGCGGCAGAGCGTAGGTGGCAGCGACTTTGGAGCGCGGCGTGGGTGCTGCGGCCAGGTCGCCGAGTTCGGTTTAAGGGGGATGAAAAAAATTAGACAGCGGGGGTTCGAGCCACGTCGGAAGCCGGCCTCTTAGCCGCCTGAGCCACTGCCCAGTGATTATCGCAACTGGCTGAGTCAGGACGCGTAGTTTCCCGTGCACCTCTTAACTCTTTGCAAGTTCCTCCAGTTGGCGAGGGTGGGAGGGGGGGAGGGGGGAGGCCTTTTCTGCCGTTGGAGTGCAGCTCACATACCGCCTGTCTGGCGGCGGAGGGGCCACACGTAAGAGATTCGTTAATCCTCCGGTATTGAAAAAGTTTCGGAGATGGATTTAAAAGCTGCGGGATGGAGGCCGCGTGTGGTCGAGGCGGTTATGGGGCGGCTGGCCGGAGGCAGCAGAGAGAGAGGGGGGAGGGGGGAGCGGCAGGAGGAGAACGAGGACGGGGAGGGGGGTAAATGGGGGCTGGCCGAAGTGGGACGACGATTCTCAAACTCTGCTTAGGCCGCAAAGTTCGGTGGCCAGCATCCGTTGAGCAGGAAGAGAGGGGTGATGGTCAGCCGGTGGCTGCTGCCCGATGCTCGCCGCCCCGCCAGCGGACTGATTCCGAGAATCGTTTTCGTCGCTCTGTGTCTCTCGCACTCATATGCGGCGTCCCGTACAGGTGCGAGAGAGACAGAGCGACGAAGACGACTCTCGGCCTCGGTCTGCAGCGCGGGTACCACAATCGGCCGGCCGATCGGCTGCTAGGCGCTGCACAGTGGGCCAGAAGACCGGTGGAGGCGGCCAAAATTCTAGACGCGTTTTGAGCTCCAGAGCCACTAAACAGGACTCGAACCGAGCGTGTGACCCCACCAATGGATTCCTCGTTCGGAGAGCAGTCCATTGGTGGGGTCACACGCTCGGTTCGAGTCCTGTTTAGTGGCTCTGGAGCTCAAAACGGGTCTAGAATTTTGACCGCCTTCACCGGTCTTCTGACCCACTGTGCGCTGCAAGGCCGTCTGAAGGTCGCCGTCTTCGTCCTGTTCCACTCCATCACCCCCGTGATCCGCGAGATCGCCATCCTGGGCAAACAGTGAGCGACGCGCTGCTCCGCTGCTCGCGCCGCTGTTGGCGATGTCGGGGAAAAATATTAAACGGATTTATTCAGCCGGGCCGCTTCCGAGAGTCTGTCTCTGTCGCGGTCCGGGATTCACCCTGAGGGTGCGAGAGAGACGAGACGAGGCTCCGGAATCGCTCGGCGGGCGCGGGCTGCCAGGAGCTCAGTCAGAAATATATATTTATTCGTTGGCCCGCTCTCCGCCACCTCCACTCCACCGCGCTTTGTTTCCGGGACTTGGTTCGCAGCCAATTGAAGCCATTCTGCAGCGTCCTCGTCGTCTTGGTGCACTCCGTGTTGCTGCCGGACAAGCTAGCCCCGGATTGACACTGTCCAGCCCCTCGCCTCGTTACCCCCATCAAAACTTATTAATTAACTTTCCAATTAACATTTTAATTTGGGCTTGAATTTCCCTGCAATTTGTGTGACTTGTACGACGGGGACCCACTGGAGGGGGAGGGGGGCGGTCGGGTTTCGGAGTGCGGTGGGGTGTTTGTCCCCTTCAACCCGAGCCCCCGCCGCCTCACCCGTTTCCTTACCCAAGTTCAAGTCACGGCTGGCGGAACGCACGGAGTCAAGAGAGACCTCCGCGTGCTCCCCCACCCCCTCTGACGGCTCCCTGTCACAACAAAACGCGTGCAAACGTAACGAGATCACACAGTGCCGAAACAAGGCCGCCAGCACCGCGACTGGCGCGCGAGGATTCGAACTACTTTGCGTTTCGCGGGACGTGGAACGTGGCGGCACTTCTTTCGCGACACGACACCTCGCACTGCGAGGAGGGTTCGGGTTCGGGCGGGTGCGGCGTCGTCGTTCTCGGCGGCCTTGGCGTCGTCGGCGGCCTTGGCGTCGTCGGCGGCCTTGGCGTCGTCGGCGGCCTTGGCGTCGTCGGCGGCCTTGTCGTCGTCGGCGGCCTTGGCGTCGTCGGCGGCCTTGGCGTCGTCGTCGGCATCCTCGGCGCCGTCGTTGGCAGCCCCGGCGTCCGGAGGACATCGTTAAACGATGAGAGAGAGTGAGAGAGAGAGTGAGAGAGTGAGAGAGAGAGAGAGAGAGAGAGAGAGAGAGAGAGAGAGAGAGAGAGAGAGAGAGAGAAAGAAAGGGGGGGGGGAGAGAGACGGCTCCGCCGGTGTTCCAGGACGCTCCAGGAAGCAGGCTGCGACCGCACGCCACCTGCAGCCTTTCATGTGGCGCGTGGCGTCGGGGAGCGGCACAGTCTGGGCAAAGCCTGTGCACAGCGCGCGCTGCATAACCTGACACGGAAAGGTGACGAACTCAAGCTTTTTCGGCGCGAGTCGTTCGTTGGCAAGTTTGCTGCAAATTGCGACCCGCGGACGTCCACTGCGGAATCTCTGGTCGTCAAGTCCTCGGGACGACGCTCCTCCAGCCTGCCGCGACTGATTCCGAAGGTCCGCTTCGTCGCTCTGTCTCTCTCGCACCTGAACGGGACGCCCCGTGAGTGCGAGAGAGACAGAGCGATGGCGCGGTCCTTCAGAACGAGGCGCCCAGCAGGCTGACGGCGCCAAACTTTCCTCTGGCGGCCCCGATTTAAATCGCCCAATCGCAATATCCCGCCAAAGTCCTCGGCCGGCGACGAAAGTGTGTTCGATGGAGGCATTATGCGGTAGTGGCTGCTAGAGATGGCAATCGCACCAGGCCGCTGATTCTGAGCGTCGTTTGCGTCGCTCTGTCTTTCTCGCGCTCCTCGGGCGTCCCGTAAGGGCGTGAGAGAGACAGAGCGACGAAAACGGCTCGCGGAATCGGCCTGCAGGCGACGGAAATGGAGATGGCGTCTTGTCTCTGAGAAGTCGCTGGAATCGGAGAGCGGCGGAAAGCAGCACCTCGGGTACACTGTCAAATAAACTAGTCGTGGCGCGATTGGCTGTGCTTCATTTGGTGGCACACACCGCCAGCTTGGTCAGTGCCGGTTAAACAGGCTTGAAACACAAGTCTGTGAATCCAAAAGGTTTGCAGCAGTTGACATGGACATGACATCCACAGCAGCTTTCTGTATGATTGACTCGAGGGGCGACCCACTGTAAAATTATGCGTACAATGATTGTGTCAATGTGCAAGAATGTGCAAGATTTCTGGCGTTTCTGCCCCACATGTTGCCTACTTACAGGCGTTTTTGCCGCCTGAATGTGGAATGTGGTCAAATTTTGTACAACGAATGTGGGAAGCTGTTCCCCCTTCGGATTGACAAATATCCATCCTCCTTGGCGTCACTGCTCAACCATTTGCAAAACAATTATAGTTTCCAAACATTCACTCTTGTTTTGCTGGTTTGTTAGATTAAAAATTAAATGAGGAAAATATTGTTTTGGCATAAAGGTGTGGTGGCAGGAAGGAAACGGACTGTCTTACTGTCGCACACATACGCTATCACGCAAATTAAATAATTCAGAGAGCTGAATCTTGACAAGGCTGGAGGGATAGAGAGACAGGTCAGACAGCTTTACCCTTCTTAATCTGCCTTGTTCCGAATCCACAGCGGGGGCTCGCCCACACACGCGTTGCACGTCAAGGGCCCCCCCCCCCCCCCCTTCCCTCTTTCTCTCTCTCTCTCTCTCTCTCTCTCTCTCTCTCTCTCTCTCTCTGAATCTCTCTCCCTCTTCCAAGGCTCTCTCTGGCGACAACGTTGCTGTTGTGATGAATCACCGGAAGTGCCGGGCGTCGTGGCTGTGGCCACCACGGCGGGGCGGGGTGGGGCACGGCGGGGCGAGGTGGGGCGCGGCGGGGCGGGGCGGGGCGCGGCGGGGCGTTGCGTGGGAGTCAACACGGGGTGCTAATAAGCAGCCGAAGAACCATTAATCAGTGTGGGCAACCGTTTTGCCGGCCGGGCGGGACAAAAACCGCCGTCCGGCGCAGCGAGAGCGAGACGCGGCTGACAGTGTCGCCGACACGCTCCCCGCACTGGACGCACACTACGCACAGCGACGCGCAGCCCTGTCGTGTAGCGTCGCTTCGCGTCGGTTAGCCGTGTGGTTAGCGTGTCTGGGCCGTGTTGCCCGTGACGTGGGTTCAACTCCCCTCTCCGTCCTGTGACAGAACGTTTTGTTTTTGTTTCAGCCCCGTGCTTGCTGCCCCGGAGTGGATCGTGAACCATCCTAGCCGTAGGAAATCACAGCCAAAGAGATAAAAAAGCACCAAGAATCACAGCATGGGAGATGTCATCGGAAATTGGTCGGCCGCAGCCGTTGTCCGTGTTCGTTCCACAGTGTTTCTAGCAGTTCCAGCCGGCCCACGCTGCACACATTGTGAAAATTTTCGTCGTCACTTGATGACAATAATTTCAAGGCTAATTTTCCTTACAAGGATGTCATCAAGTCAATTAATGACATTGTTGTCACGCCCATGCAATAAGTTTAGGAGCTTTAATAAATATGTCATCAATTTGTGACGAGATTGTCATCATTTCAAAGTGATGAAAGTGTCATCCACGTTTTTCCTCATAAAGTGACAACAAATTTTCACAGTGCAGTGGACCGGGTAATCTGTGAAGGCGGACAAAATCCTGGACGCGTTTTGAGCTCCAGAGTCGCTAAATGGGACTCGAACCGAACGTGTGACCCCACCAACGGATTGCTCTTCGAACGAGGAATCCAGTGGTGGCGTGACACGATCGATTCAAGTCCTGTCAAGCGACTCTGGAGCTAAAAACGCGTTTAGAGTGGCCGACGGCACCGGTCTTCCGACCCACTGTGCGCTGGCGACAAGGGCCAGCCAATGGGAGGGCTCGTCTTAAGGAAGGGCCGCAGCCGCAGGATAAGCCGCCTAGAGGCGACAATGCTGGGAGTGGCGCCGCCTGGTTGGCGCATTCCTGGTCGTGGTACACTGGAGGGGGAAGCCGACCGCACCGACTGGTACCCGAACCGGCGATAACGGCATCGCGTCGAACCAGCCGGGTGGCGGTGGAGGCCTCCATCCAGGCCGCCGTCAAGGCAGGGCTCCACACCATCTATACAGGTGCCTACAGCATGGCCTCCATCCAACCACTATCCAGGCCTGCATCCAGGCCACCAACCAGGCTTCCACGCAGTCCACCACCCAGGCCACCATCCAGGCCACTATTCAGGCCACAGAGTGGGTCTGAAGACCGGTGGAAGAGGCTGAAACTCCAGACGCGTTTTGAGCTCCAGAGTCGTTGAATGGGACTCGAACCTAACGTGTGACCCCACCAATGGATTCCTCGTTCGGAGAGCTATCCATTGGTGGGGTTACCCGATCGGTTCGAGTCCCATTTAGAGACTCTGGAGCTCAAAACGCGTCCGGGAGTTTGATCGCTCCCTCCGGTCTTCTAGCCCACTGTGAGCCACATTCTTGGCCACCATGAGGGCTGCCATCCAGAGCAATTCAGCGAGGCCAGCAACCAGAGGCCAACTATCCGGACCAACAACCAGGTCGCCATCCAGGCCACCATTCAGGCCACCATCCAGGCCACCATCCAGACCACCATCCAGGCCACCATTCAGGTCACCATTCAGGTCACCATCCAGGTCACCATCCAGGTCACCATCCGGTCACCATCCAGGTCACCATCCAGGTCACCATCCAGGCCACCATCCAGGCCACCACCCAGGATTCCTCGGAGTGTATCGCTGCCTGCCGGCCGCCCCTGCCTCTCCAGATCGACGGCCTGCTTGGCGGAGGCCGGGGCGGCCGGGCCCGGGAAAGCCGGGCTTTCGCAGCCTCACGGCCTCACGGCTTCGCAGAAACGGGCCCTCCAGAAAAGGAATATGCGCGGAGCGGTGCGGAGGCGAGCGAAGGGCCGGGTGGAGGATGTGGCGAGGATCTCCGTGCGATCGAGAAGAGAATTTGAAGACGCTCCTCCCATATGTTGCAACGTAAAATATGAAGGCGCAGGCGTTGCTGGGCGTTGCCGGGCGTTGCCGCCCTTCCCGTCTCTCCGAGGCGACCCGTGCGCCGCCGCCGAGCCGCGCCGCTCCGCCAGTCTTGCTTCGTGTCCCCGTATTTCAAATCTCGCGCCGTGCCGCGCCGTGCCGTGCCGCGCCTCGAGCCGCACGGCGCGACATATGAAAGGTGTTTCGCGCAGCAATCCGCATGGCGGGCCCGATCCTGTTATTGTGCCATCTCCTCGAAGCTCCCCGTCTCCTTCGTGGCCGTCATCGCCGTGCCGCGCTGCGCCGCGACCCCCAGGACCCTGCAGCAGACCGATTGCGAGAGACGTCGCTCTGTCTCTCTCGCACCCGTAAGGGACGCCCGAAGGGTGAGAAGGAGACAGAGCGACGGGCACGCGACTCTCTCGGAATCGGTCTGATGGTGCACCACCGGGACCACCTCGCGGGCTAATTGAAACGCTCCTTTACCAACAGGCTGGACCTCTCTATCTCTCTCTATCTCTCTCTATCTCTATCTCTCTCATCTCTATCTCTCTCTCTCTCTCTCTCTCTCTCTCTCTCTCTCTCTCTCTCTCTCTCTCGGATCCAAGACGTGGCTTGAGTGCAAGCGAGAGAGAGACCCAGTCATCTGTGTTGCGTGCTGCCTACCCGCGGCCGGGCGGGCGGCTCGACGGCACCGCACCGCGCCCTGCAGCCTGATTCCGAGAGTCGTTTTCGTCGCTCTGTCTCTCTCGCACTCACAGGGATTTCCCCGTAGGTGCGAGAGAGAAAGAGCGATGAAAACGACTCTCGGAATCAGGCCGGCGCTACACCGCGCACCACGCAAATTAGGCATGAAACATTGAGGGAGGCCCGCTGCCCCGCCAGAACAAAGGATGAACGGGATCCTCCAACTCGGACGGCCACGGCCAGGCCGGGCCCGCGTGCGTGTGCCCGGGACAGCCCGCGAACAAAGCGAGACCCAGGGGGGGAGAGAGAGAGAGAGAGAGAGGGGAGAGAGAGAGAGAGAGAGAGAGAGGGGGGGGGGGGGCGGGAGGGAGGGAGTACGCGAGGGAGGAAAGCACCTCTCTGACGAGACGATCGGCGTGTCTCGGTGTCCGCGGCCACTCCAGGTTCGTCGTCGACGCCCAGACCGCGCCACCTGCCCTCCGCAACTACACTACAATAATTCCAAACTGCGGGGCGGGTTGCGGCGGGGTGGGCGGCACTCCGCAGCGGTCCTACTTTGTCCCCTGCAGGTGACGGTGGGGGAGAGGCAGAGCCGGCAGAGCAAACAACACTAGTAGCCGGCGGGGTCCGAACCTATCCCATCCTATTGAACGACTGGGCCAATAAGTGCCCCACCCTCCCTGCCCCTGCCTGCCCCTTTCACTGGGCGGGCGCGCACGCCATTTACGAATGGACCCACTCAACGCGGAGCTGGTCGTGATGCTAGCAGTGCTGCTCCACAACGTGCACAACGTGCGCGTCAGCGCGCCCAATCACTGGGGTCAACTTTAATTATCATGCCAGCTAATCGGCTCCTTTTTCTGAGCTCAACCCGTCTCTCTCTCTGCCTCTGTCTCTGTCTCTCTCCCCCCGTCTCTCTCTCCCTTTCTCTCTCTGTCTCTCTGTCTCTCTCTGTCACTCTCTCTCTCTCTCTCTCTCTCTCTCTCTCTCTCTCTCTCTCTCTCTCTCTCTCTCTCTCTCTCCCCCTCACCCTTTCTCCCCTTTGCGGCCTGCCCGCGGCGGCCCGATCATGACGAAGTGCTTTTCGCTTCATTTTCAGTGCTCCGCTGCGGAGCCGCGGAAGGAAGGCAAGTTTTGTTGCGCGGAAACTGAAGAAGCCGGCGGCGATAGCGGCGCCGCATTGCCTTTCGGCGCCTTTCGGCCACAATAAGGAAGGCGGTGGGATAGGTGGGGGGAAGTACTGCAGTTCGCAGTACCTTCGAATACACATGCCTGGAGAGGGGAAGGGGGCGTGAGGGGAAAGGGGAGGGGAGGGGTGAGCAAAGTGTTTTCGTAATGGTAATGCGATACCCTGAAAAAAAAATTTCACCGTGGCGCTGGTTAAAAGACAGTAGGGCATGGAAGTATAGTCGTCGACCTTTCCGCTCATCTCGGTGCCGCCACCCCGGAATTTCGGGCCGCCCTTTGCATTCATTACTGCGGCCGCTCTAATGAGTCGCCCGGATTGACGCTGCAGCCTTCCTCGCCCTGCAGACTGATTCCGAGAGTCTCTCTCGAACCTACTCGGGACGCCCTGCGAGTGCGAGAGAGACAGAGCGACGAAAACGACTCTCGGAATCAGTCTGCTGGTCTTCATCGTTCTTGGTCGCAACGGCGCCTAGCATCAGCACCACGTGTCTCGAGCAATGACGTAGCAATGAGCAGGATCTAGATTTGAATCCCAAACACTTGTACCTTTTCATCAGTTTACCACTGGTATCATCAGTACAAGTTTCGTGGCTGCATCTTCTAAGCGAGTTGGTAGCTGAGTTGGCTAAAGAGTCGGCTTCTGTGAGAGGGGCTCGGGTTCGAGTCCCGTGGGCTTCAATCTTTTTCTGAGCTGGGTTCCCAAACTCTCCGTTCACTTCTCGAAGCCAAAGAATCAGGTAAACACAGTCTGAGTTTGGGCGAGGATGTAGTGTGTGATTCAGTGGCTCAGGGCGCAGCGGTAGCGGCCGCCCCGACAGAGGATAATGGTTCAAATCCCAGTTGAGGAAATGTTTTCCTCAGTTAAACTTTGAATCCCGCACCATCAGTATCAACATCGGCGAGCACATTACTAACATTTCAGTGGCTGAGAGTGCAGAGGAGGTGGTCGCCCCGAGAGAGCGCACGGAAAAAACTCCGTGGTCGTGGCGACCGAAAGTCGATCGCCACGACCATCTTCTTCGATAGCTGGTGGGAACCGGATTTCTGATTGTGAGAACCATGTCACCGAGCTGAGGCAAGCTGGCCATCAGAACGACTGTATTGATTGTGACAATCAAGAATAGGGCATCCTAGAACCGTCCTCCATCAGTTGCAGGGATAGGTATGATTTTGGAACGCTTCGAGACGACCAGAAAGTTGGTCGAGAGGACCAACTCATTTGACACTTTAGTGATCGGATCTCGTTTTTGGAGAATTTTCACCCTGACGCTGAACTCAGCAGGATTGGTTAGAACTTGTAGCTTTGTGGTCCTCACATAGGTAGCGCTTCTTGCACCTCCAGCGGGACTATATGTAAAATTAAAGGTGGCGATGAAGCCACGAAGCCGCGCCACTCATCCCGATGCCGAGGTTGCGTTTCGGCATTGGTGAGCGCCACCTCGACGGCTCCGAAAATAATACGCGCAACTCAGGCCACCGCTTACAACTAGAGCAGCGGTTCCCAACCTTTTTCGGTTCGCAACCCCAAATTTGTAACAAAAAATTTCCGCGACCCCCAGGAAAAATTTCGCGACCCCACGCGACCCCTCCTTTAGCATGCCTTTGATACAAAGTGCCATAATCCACCTTAGTTTGGGAGCAGTATTGCCGCAAAGTTGATCAAAACGGCCACAAATGTATTTTAAAAATCGTGTTTTGGGCCGACTTTAAGCAGCCACTGCGTCGGATCCGAGGGGGTATTTCGTCCTCCCTCAACGGGCATTTGGTCTTTAGACCTTTCTTGAGCATGCCTTTGTTACGGAGTGTGATTATCTGCCATAGTATGGGAGCAGTATTGCCACAAAGTTGATCAAAACGCTCACAAATGTCTTTGAAAAATCGTGTTTTGGGCTGACTTTAAGCAGCCTTTGCGTCTGATCCGAGGCGGTATTTCGTCCTCCCTCAACGGGCATTTGGTCTTTAAACCTTCCTTTAACATGCCTTTGTTACGGAGTGCGATTATCGGCCTTAGTTTGGGCGCGGGCTGCGCGGGCCCAGCGGCCCGTGATGGCGAAACCATTCACTGCATCTCGATGCATCCGGGCAGCAATGGCTGATCTACAGAGCGCTTGGGTACAAAGTCCGATCTACACAGTGCTCCCTACAATGCCCGATCTACACGGAACCTTTTTAAAAAGACCGACCCGTATTTCAAAGTTTTTTTGCCATCTCTGTCAATCCTAAAGTACGATAGTAAAATCTCGGAAATTCATTTTTAGAAAATAATGAAGCATACTTCGATAAAAAGGGTCGAAAAAAATTTTGGGGACGTAGTATTTAATTTTGACAGAAATGGCAAAATAGCTTTAAAAAACAGATCGGTTTTTTAAAAATGGTTCCATGTAGATCAGTCATTGTAGATGAGCGCTCTGTAGAACGGACTTTGTACCCAAGCGCTATGAAGATCGGCCATTGCTGACCGGATGCATCGATCTTGCATCGGCAGGCCCTGGGCAGGGCCGTTCCGTTCGTTCCGTTTCGTGGGGCCCGGCACGTCGGACGCGTCCCCCCTCGGCCCCGGCCAATGGGTGGGACCGATGCCCGTCGCCGCATTGTCGGCCGAGACTCTGATCGGGGAGGACTCTGACTCCGAACGTTGGGACGTCTAGCCGCTAACCTAACCCAACCCAACCTAACCTAACCTAACCGATTCCTCCAGGACCTCCGGGGTCACGCCGTTCGGCTGCCGCGACACTGTCGCGCTTCGGCTGCCGCGACACTGTCGCGCCTCGGCTGCCGCGACGCTGTCGCGCCTTCCATGTCGCGACACTGTTGCGCTTCGGCTGCCGCGACACTGTCGGGCTTCCCCTGCCGCGACACTGTCGCGCTTCCCCTGCCGCGACACTGTCGCTCCTCGGCAGCCGCGACGCTGTCGCGCTTCCCCTGCCCGCGAGATACCCGCGAAAGTTTTGCCGGGCCCAGCGAGTGCCTGCGAGTGCCCGCAGGAGTTTAGCCGGGCCCCGCCTGACGTAACCTAACCTAACCTAACCTTACCTAACCTAACCTAACCTAACCTAACCTTACCTAACCTAACCTAACCTAACCTAACCCAACCTAACCTAACCTAACTTAACCTAACCTAATCTAACCTAACCTAACCTAACCTAACCTAACCTAACCTAACCCGACCCGACCCAACCCAACCCAACCCAACCCAACCCAACCCAACCCAACCCGCGACCCCGAGTGCCGAGTCTAGTCAACCCCTCTACCCTGACCGCTCAGCCACCGAACCAGCTTGTCGACGGTGATGTCGCAACTCCTCTTGAGCTGCCGTTCGAGAAATCTGGTCCCGAAAAAATGGTGCTTGGAGCGGTCTCGAACCCGGCACCTGCCGCTTCCCACATCATGCTCTTAACCACTGAGCCACCGGGACGCCATGGCACCCGCCGTGCCTGCGCTGGTACTCAATCTTCTCTGAATATACCTCCCCAAGCAATTAGTCGCCGAAAAAAATTGTGTAGACCACCGGTCCCGAACCCGGGACCTGCCGCTTCCCACATCATGCTCTTAACCACTGAGCCACCGGGACGCCATGGCACCCGCCGTGCCTGCGCTGGTACTCAATCTTCTCTGTATATACCTCTCCAAGCAATTGTTCGCCGAAAAAATTGTGTCGACCACCGGTCCCGAACCCGGGACCTGCCGCTTCCCACATCATGCTCTTAACCACTGAGCCACCGGGACGCCATGGCACCCGCCGTGCCTGCGCTGGTACTCAATCTTCTCTGAATAACCTCCCAAGCAATTGGTCGCCGAAAAAATTGTGTAGACCACCGGTCCGAACCGGGACCTGCCGCTTCCCACATCATGCTCTTAACCACTGAGCCACCGGGACGCCATGGCACCCGCCCTGCCTGCGCCGGTACCCAATCTTCTCTGAATATACCTCCCCAAGCAACTGGTCGCCGAAAAAATTGTAAATACAACCGGTCCCGAACCCGGGACCTGCCGCTTCCCACATCATGCTCTTAACCACTGAGCTACCGGAGGACCATGGCACCCGCACTGCCAGCGCTGGTACTCAATCCTCTCTGGATAGACCTCGTCAAGAAGTCGGTTGCCTTTGCCGAAAAATATGCTCATGATACTAGTCTCGAACCCGAGGCCTGCCAGTCAGGAACTCAGCACTCTAACCACTGCGCTACCAGGTTGCTATGCGCACAGTGCACCTAGCGCCAAACTTGAATAGCCACCCATCTTGCTTGATGCTGGACAAATTATAACTTCGGCGCTAGGTGCGCGGGCAGCAAGTCTCCGTGCTGCGGCCCCCCTCCAGGCCATGACCTCCACCACGCGCGGGCTGCGCGGGCCCAGCGGCCCGTGATGGCGAAACCATTCACTGCATCTTGCATCGGCAGGCCCTGGGCAGGGCCGTTCCGTTCGTTCCGTTTCGTGGGGCCCGGCCCGTCGGACGAGCCCCGCCTCGGCCCCGGCCAATGGGTGGGACCGATGCCCGTCGCCGCATTGTCGGCCGAGACTCTGACTCGGGGAGGACTCTGACTCCCGAACGTTCGGGACGTCTAGCCGTCTAACCTAACCTAACCCAACCTAACCTAACCTATTCCTCCAGGACCTCCGGGGTCACGCCGTTCGGCTGCCGCGACACTGTCGCGCTTCGGCTGCCGCGACACTGTCGCGCCTCGGCTGCCGCGACGCTGTCGCGCTTCCCCTGCCGCGACACTGTCGCGCCTCGGCTGCCGCGACGCTGTCGCGCTTCCCCTACCGCGACACTGTCGCGCCTCGGCTGCCGCGACGCTGTCGCGCTTCCCCTGCCCGCGAGATACCCGCGAAAGTTTTGCCGGGCCCAGCGAGTGCCTGCGAGTGCCCGCAGGAGTTTAGCCGGGCCCCCCCTGACCTAACCTAACCTAACCTAACCTAACCTAACCTAACCTAACTCTACCTAACCTAACCTAACCCAACCTAACCCAACCTAACCTATCCCAACCTAACCTAACCTAACCTAACCTAACCTAACCCAACCCAACCCAACCTAACCTAACCAAACCTAACCTAACCTAACCTAACCCAACCTAACCTAACCTAACCTAACCTAACCCGACCCCACCCAACCCAACCAACCCAACCCAACCCAACCCAACCCAACCCAAACCAACCCCACCCCACCCAACCCCAAACCCCAAACCCAACCCAACCCGCGACCCCGAGTCTAGTCAACTCCTCTACCCAGACCGCTCAGCCACCGAACCAGCTTGTCGGCGGTGATGTCGCAACTCCTCTTGAGCTGCCGTTCGAGAAATCTGGTCCCGAAAAAATGGTGCTTGGAGCGGTCTCGAACCCGGCACCTGCCGCTTCCCACATCATGCTCTCAACCACTGAGCCACCGGGACGCCATGGCACCCGCCGTGCCTGCGCCGCCGCCGTTCCCGCCGACCCAAGCAATTGGTCGCCGAAAAAATTGTGTAGACCACCGGTCCCGAACCCGGGACCTGCCGCTTTCCACATCATGCTCTTAACCACTGAGCCACCGGGACGCCATGGCACCCGCCGTGCCTGCGCCGCCGCCGTGCCCGCCGACCCAAGCAATTGGTCGCCGAAAAAATTGTGTAGACCACCGGTCCCGAACCCGGGACCTGCCGCTTCCCACATCATGCTCTCAACCACTGAGCCACCGGGACGCCATGGCACCCGCCGTGCCTGCGCTGGTACTCAATCTTCTCTGAATATACCTCCCCAAGCAATTGGTCGCCGAAAAAATTGTGTAGACCACCGGTCCCGAACCCGGGACCTGCCGCTTCCCACATCATGCTCTTAACCACTGAGCTACCGGAGGACCATGGCACCCTTACTGCCAGCGCTGGTACTCAATCCTCTCTGGATAGACCTCGTCAAGAAGTCGGTTGCCTTTGCCGAAAAATATGCTCATGATACTAGTCTCGAACCCGAGGCCTGCCAGTCAGGAACTCAGCACTCTAACCACTGCGCTACCAGGTTGCTATGCGCACAGTGCACCTAGCGCCAAACTTGAATAGCCACCCATCTTGCTTGATGCTGGACAAATTATAACTTCGGCGCTAGGTGCGCGGGCAGCAAGTCTCCGTGCTGCGGCCCCCCCCCAGGCCATGACCTCCACCACGCGCGGGCTGCGCGGGCCCAGCGGCCCGTGATGGCGAAACCATTTACTGCATCTTGCATCGGCAGGCCCTGGGCAGGGCCGT
Organism: Thrips palmi; assembly: GCF_012932325.1. Taxonomy (NCBI): domain Eukaryota; kingdom Metazoa; phylum Arthropoda; class Insecta; order Thysanoptera; family Thripidae; genus Thrips; species Thrips palmi. The sequence goes on from NW_023144627.1 coordinate 10,117,195, forward strand.
TCCGTTCGTTCCGTTTCGTGGGGCCCGGCCCGTCGGACGCGCCCCGCCTCGGCCCCCGGGCCCAAAGGGTGGGACCGATGCCCGTCGCCGCATTGTCGGCCGAGACTCTGACTCGGGGAGGACTCTGACTCCCGAACGTTCGGGACGTCTAGCCGTCTAACCTAACCTAACCCAACCTAACCTAACCTAACCTATTCCTCCAGGACCTCCGGGGTCACGCCGTTCGGCTGCCGCGACACTGTCGCGCTTCGGCTGCCGCGACACTGTCGCGCCTCGGCTGCCGCGACGCTGTCGCGCTTCCCCTACCGCGACACTGTCGCGCCTCGGCTGCCGCGACGCTGTCGCGCTTCCCCTACCGCGACACTGTCGCGCCTCGGCTGCCGCGACGCTGTCGCGCTTCCCCTGCCCGCGAGATACCCGCGAAAGTTTTGCCGGGCCCAGCGAGTGCCTGCGAGTGCCCGCAGGAGTTTAGCCGGGCCCCGCCTGACCTAACCTAACCTAACCTAACCTAACCCAACCTAACCTAACCTAACCCAACCTAACCTAACCCAACCTAACCTAACCTAACCCAACCTAACCTAACCTCACCCAACCTAACCGAACCTAACCTAACCTAACCTAACCCAACCCAACCCAACCTAACCTAACCTAACCTAACCTAACCTAACCTAACCTAACCTAACCTAACCTAACCTAACCTAACCTAACCTAACCTAACCTATTCCTCCAGGACCTCCGGGGTCACGCCGTTCGGCTGCCGCGACACTGTCGCGCTTCGGCTGCCGCGACACTGTCGCGCCTCGGCTGCCGCGACGCTGTCGCGCTTCCCCTACCGCGACACTGTCGCGCCTCGGCTGCCGCGACACTGTGGCGATTCGGCTGCCGCGACACTGTCGCGCCTCGGCTGCCGCGACGCTGTCGCGCCTTCCCTGTCGCGACACTGTGGCGATTCGGCTGCCGCGACGCTGTCGCGCTTTCCCTGCCGAGACACTGTCGCGCTTCCCCTGTCGCGACACTGGCGATTCGGCTGCCGCGACACTGTCGCGCCTCGGCTGCCGCGATGCTGTCGCGCTTTCCCTGCCGAGACACTGTCGCGCTTCCCCTGCCGCGACACTGTTGCGCCTCGGCTGCCGCGACGCTGTCGCGCTTCCCCTGCCGCGACACTGTCGCGCTTCCCCTGCCCGCGAGATACCCGCGAAAGTTTTGCCGGGCCCAGCGAGATACCCGCGAAAGTTTTGCCGGGCCCAGCGAGTGCCTGCGAGTGCCCGCAGGAGTTTAGCCGGGCCCCGCCTGACGTAACCTAACCTAACCTAACCTAACCTAACCTAACCTAACCTAACCAAACCTAACCTAACCTAACCTAACCTAACCTAACATAACCTAACCTAACCTAACCTAACCTAACCTAACCTAACCTAACCCCACCCCACCCCAAACCCCAAACCCCAAACCCCAAACCCCAAACCCCAAACCCCAAACCAACCCCACCCAACCCAACCCAACCCAACCCAACCCGCGACCCCGAGTCTAGTCAACTCCTCTACCCAGACCGCTCAGCCACCGAACCAGCTTGTCGGCGGTGATGTCGCAACTCCTCTTGAGCTGCCGTTCGAGAAATCAGGTCCCGAAAAAATGGTGCTTGGAGCGGTCTCGAACCCGGCACCTGCCGCTTCCCACATCATGCTCTTAACCACTGAGCCACCGGGACGCCATGGCACCCGCCGTGCCTGCGCTGGTACTCAATCTTCTCTGAATATACCTCTCCAAGCAATTAGTCGCCGAAAAAATTGTGTAGACCACCGGTCCCGAACCCGGGACCTGCCGCTTCCCACATCATGCTCTTAACCACTGAGCCACCGGGACGCCATGGCACCCGCCGTGCCTGCGCTGGTACTCAATCTTCTCTGTATATACCTCTCCAAGCAATTGTTCGCCGAAAAAAAATTTTGTCGACCACCGGTCCCGAACCCGGGACCTGCCGCTTCCCACATCATGCTCTTAACCACTGAGCCACCGGGACGCCATGGCACCCGCCGTGCCTGCGCTGGTACTCAATCTTCTCTGAATATACCTCCCCAAGCAATTGGTCGCCGAAAAAATTGTGTAGACCACCGGTCCCGAACCCGGGACCTGCCGCTTCCCACATCATGCTCTTAACCACTGAGCCACCGGGACGCCATGGCACCCGCCCTGCCTGCGCCGGTACCCAATCTTCTCTGAATATACCTCCCCAAGCAACTGGTCGCCGAAAAAATTGTAAATACAACCGGTCCCGAACCCGGGACCTGCCGCTTCCCACATCATGCTCTTAACCACATAGCTACCGGAGGACCATGGCACCCGCACTGCCAGCGCTGGTACTCAATCCTCTCTGGATAGACCTCGTCAAGAAGTCGGTTGCCTTTGCCGAAAAATATGCTCATGATACTAGTCTCGAACCCGAGGCCTGCCAGTCAGGAACTCAGCACTCTAACCACTGCGCTACCAGGTTGCTATGCGCACAGTGCACCTAGCGCCAAACTTGAATAGCCACCCATCTTGCTTGATGCTGGACAAATTATAACTTCGGCGCTAGGTGCGCGGGCAGCAAGTCTCCGTGCTGCGGCCCCCCTCCAGGCCATGACCTCCACCACGCGCGGGCTGCGCGGGCCCAGCGGCCCGTGATGGCGAAACCATTCACTGCATCTTGCATCGGCAGGCCCTGGGCAGGGCCGTTCCGTTCGTTCCGTTTCGTGGGGCCCGGCCCGTCGGACGCGCCCCGCCTCGGCCCCGGCCAATGGGTGGGACCGATGCCCGTCGCCGCATTGTCGGCCGAGACTCTGACTCGGGGAGGACTCTGACTCCCGAACGTTCGGGGCGTCTAGCCGTCTAACCTAACCTCACCTAACCCAACCTAACCTAACCTAACCTAACCTAACCTAACCTATTCCTCCAGGACCTCCGGGGTCACGCCGTTCGGCTGCCGCGACACTGTCGCGCTTCGGCTGCCGCGACACTGTCGCGCCTCGGCTGCCGCGACGCTGTCGCGCTTCCCCTACCGCGACACTGTCGCGCCTCGGCTGCCGCGACGCTGTCGCGCTTCCCCTGCCCGCGAGATACCCGCGAAAGTTTTGCCGGGCCCAGCGAGTGCCTGCGAGTGCCCGCAGGAGTTTAGCCGGGCCCCGCCTGACCTAACCTAACCTAACCTAACCCAACCTAACCTAACCCAACCTAACCTAACCCAACCTAACCTAACCCAACCTAACCTAACCTAACCTAACCTAACCCAACCCAACCCAACTTAACCTAACCTAACCTAACCTAACGTAACCTAACCCAACCCAACCTAACCCAACCTAACCTAACCTAACCTAACCTAACCTAATCTTACCTAACCTAATCTTACCTAACCTAACCCAACCCAACCTAACCCAACCTAACCTAACCTAACCTAATCTTACCTAACCTAACCTAACCTAACCTAACCCAACCTAACCCGACCCCACCCAACCCAACCCAACCCAACCCAACCTAACCCAACCCAACCCGCGACCCCGCGTCTAGTCAACTCCTCTACCCTGACCGCTCAGCCACCGAACCAGCTTGTCGACGGTGATGTCGCAACTCCTCTTGAGCTGCCGTTCGAGAAATCTGGTCTCGAAAAAATGGTGCTTGGAGCGGTCTCGAACCCGGCACCTGCCGCTTCCCACATCATGCTCTTAACCACTGAGCCACCGGGACGCCATGGCACCCGCCGTGCCTGCGCTGGTACTCAATCTTCTCTGAATACACCTCCCCAAGCAATTAGTCGCCGAAAAAATTGTGTAGACCACCGGTCCCGAACCCGGGACCTGCCGCTTCCCACATCATGCTCTTAACCACTGAGCCACCGGGACGCCATGGCACCCGCCCTGCCTGCGCCGGTACCCAATCTTCGCTGGATATACCTCCCCAAGCAACTGGTCGCCGAAAAAATTGTAAATACTACCGGTCCCGAACCCGGGACCTGCCGCTTCCCACAACATGCTCTTAACCACTGAGCTACCGGAGGACCATGGCACCCGCACTGCCAGCGCTGGTACTCAATCCTCTCTGGATAGACCTCGTCAAGAAGTCGGTTGCCTTTGCCGAAAAATATGCTCATGATACTAGTCTCGAACCCGAGGCCTGCCAGTCAGGAACTCAGCACTCTAACCACTGCGCTACCAGGTTGCTATGCGCACAGTGCACCTAGCGCCAAACTTGAATAGCCACCCATCTTGCTTGATGCTGGACAAATTATAACTTCGGCGCTAGGTGCGCGGGCAGCAAGTCTCCGTGCTGCGGCCCCCCTCCAGGCCATGACCTCCACCACGCGCGGGCTGCGCGGGCCCAGCGGCCCGTGATGGCGAAACCATTCACTGCATCTTGCATCGGCAGGCCCTGGGCAGGGCCGTTCCGTTCGTTCCGTTTCGTGGGGCCCGGCCCGTCGGACGCGCCCCGCCTCGGCCCCCGGGCCCAAAGGGTGGGACCGATGCCCGTCGCCGCATTGTCGGCCGAGACTCTGACTCGGGGAGGACTCTGACTCCCGAACGTTCGGGACGTCTAGCCGTCTAACCTAACCTAACCCAACCTAACCTAACCTAACTATTCCCCCAGGACCTCCGGGGTCACGCCGTTCGGCTGCCGCGACACTGTCGCGCTTCGGCTGCCGCGACACTGTCGCGCCTCGGCTGCCGCGACGCTGTCGCGCTTCCCCTGCCCGCGAGATACCCGCGAAAGTTTTGCCGGGCCCAGCGAGTGCCTGCGAGTGCCCGCAGGAGTTTAGCCGGGCCCCGCCTGACCTAACCTAACCTAACCTAACCTAACCTAACCTAACCCAACCTAACCTAACCTAACCTAACCCAACCTAACCCAACCTAACCTAACCTAACCCAACCTAACCTAACCTAACCTAACCCAACCCAACCCAACCTAACCTAACCCAACCTAACCTAACCTAACCTAACCCAACCTAACCTAACCTAACCTAACCTAACCTAACCTAACCTAACCTAACCCGACCCCACCCAACCCAACCCAACCCAACCCAACCCACCCCAACCCAACCCCACCCAACCCAATCCAACCCCACCCAACCCAACCCAACCCAACCCAACCCAACCCAACCCGCGACCCGAGTGTAGTCAACTCCTCTACCCAGACCGCTCAGCCACCGAACCAGCTTGTCGGCGGTGATGTCGCAACTCCTCTTGAGCTGCCGTTCGAGAAATCTGGTCCCGAAAAAATGGTGCTTGGAGCGGTCTCGAACCCGGCACCTGCCGCTTCCCACATCATGCTCTTAACCACTGAGCCACCGGGACGCCATGGCACCCGCCGTGCCTGCGCCGCCGCCGTGCCCGCCGACCCCAAACAATTGGTCGCCGAAAAAATTGTGTAGACCACCGGTCCCGAACCGGGACCTGCCGCTTCCCACATCATGCTCTCAAACCCCTGAGCCACCCGGGGCGCCATGGCACCCGCCGTGCCTGCGCTGGTACTCAATCTTCTCTGAATATACCTCCCCCAGCAATTGGTCGCCGAAAAAATTGTGTAGACCACCGGTCCCGAACCCGGGACCTGCCGCTTCCCACATCATGCTCTTAACCACTGAGCCACCGGGACGCCATGGCACCCGCCCTGCCTGCGCCGGTAACCAATCTTCTCTGGATATACCTCCCCAAGCAACTGGTCGCCGAAAAAATTGTAAATACAACCGGTCCCGAACCCGGGACCTGCCGCTTCCCACAACATGCTCTTAACCACTGAGCTACCGGAGGACCATGGCACCCTTACTGCCAGCGCTGGTACTCAATCCTCTCTGGATAGACCTCGTCAAGAAGTCGGTTGCCTTTGCCGAAAAATATGCTCATGATACTAGTCTCGAACCCGAGGCCTGCCAGTCAGGAACTCAGCACTCTAACCACTGCGCTACCAGGTTGCTATGCGCTCAGTGCACCTAGCGCCAAACTTGAATAGCCACCCATCTTGCTTGATGCTGGACAAATTATAACCTCGGCGCTAGGTGCGCGGGCAGCAAGTCTCCGTGCTGCGGCCCCCCTCCAGGCCATGACCTCCACCACGCGCGGGCTGCGCGGGCCCAGCGGCCCGTGATGGCGAAACCATTCACTGCATCTTGCATCGGCAGGCCCTGGGCAGGGCCGTTCCGTTCGTTCCGTTTCGTGGGGCCCGGCCCGTCGGACGCGCCCCGCCTCGGCCCCGGCCAATGGGTGGGACCGATGCCCGTCGCCGCATTGTCGGCCGAGACTCTGACTCGGGGAGGACTCTGACTCCCGAACGTTCGGGACGTCTAGCCGTCTAACCTAACCTAACCCAACCTAACCTAACCTAACCTATTCCTCCAGGACCTCCGGGGTCACGCCGTTCGGCTGCCGCGACACTGTCGCGCTTCGGCTGCCGCGACACTGTCGCGCCTCGGCTGCCGCGACGCTGTCGCGCTTCCCCTGCCGCGACACTGTCGCGCTTCCCCTGCCGCGACACTGTCGCGCCTCGGCTGCCGCGACACTGTCGCGCTTCCCCTGCCCGCGAGATACCCGCGAAAGTTTTGCCGGGCCCAGCGAGTGCCTGCGAGTGCCCGCAGGAGTTTAGCTGGGCCCCGCCTGACGTAACCTAACCTAACCTAACCTAACCTAACCTAACCCAACCTAACCTAACCTAACCTAACTTATCCCAACCTAACCTAACCTAACCTAACCTAACTTAACCAAACCCAACCGAACCGAACCTAACCCAACCCAACCCAACCGAACCTATGCAAAATTTTTTCCGTCCGATGGGGCCAGAATGGCCTTAGTAGGGCTATGTTAGGCTAGGTTAGTGCAACCTAGGCTTGGGAACACTGTCCGGGTCCCTCGTAAAAAAATTTAATTAAGCATTATAAGTTCAAATAAAAATTTTATCAAAATTTTATAAATGCGCTTTTATTTTATAAATCTCTTGTAACAGTTAACATAAATTTTATAAAGAGCTTTGAGTTTTATAAAGCGTTACAAAGTACCGAGGACCCGCCATAAAGTTTCATAAGATAGTATAAATTCCTTATTAATTTTCTTGTAATTTTGTTATCCGCTAGATGGCGCTGCGTGTCGCTATGCGAAATTACTTCTCGGTTGTAGCTCCGGCTAGGAAAAGCATTGGGTGCAGGCGGGTTCCCTCTCGTGTTTCAAGGATGTGAAGTCACTTCTGCATGGCTTCGGAATTTTTGACGCCTGAAGGTATCATACCGATGCCTTTACCCCTCCCTGTCATTGATGATGGGCTACTTTTACTTGTGGATGCGACAGTTTCCATCAAAGTTATAAGATTTTATAAAATTTCAATCTCCTTATTACGTGCTGTAATGTCATCATTACTTCTTATAAAAGTTGTTTTATAAAAACGCCTTATTAAATAGTAATTACCTAGATATTAAGGAGCAATTAAACCGTAATAAAGGAGCTTATAAGCCTTTATAAAAAGGCTTCTTATAAATTTTTTTTTTAAATTTTGTAAAGATGTTATGAAAATTTTACCAAATTTTATAAAGGTTTTTTTCGAGGGGTGAAACAAAATTCGGCTTAACCTAACCTAACCTAACCTAACCTAACCTTACCCAACCCAACCCAACCGAACCTAAGCAAAATTTTTTCCGTCCGATGGGGCCAGATTGGCCTTAGTAGGGCTAGGTTAGGATAGGTTAGTGCAACCTAGGCTTGGGAAGACTGTCCGTGCGAAACAAAATTCGGCTTAACCTAACCTAACCTAACCCAACCCAACCCAACCCAACCGAACCTAAGCAAAATTTTTTCCGTCCGATGGGGCCAGAATGGCCTCAGTAGGGCTAGGTTAGGCTATGTTATTGCAACCTAGGCCTGGGAAGCCTGTCCGGGTGAAATAAAATTCAGCTTAACCTAACCTAACCTAACCTAATCCAATCTAGCCGAAGCGCGACAGTGTCGCGTCAGCCGAAGCGCGACAGTGTCGCGTCAGCCGAAGCGCGACAATGTCGCGGCAGCCGAAGCGCGACAGGTTAACCTAAAATGACCTTGAAAAACCGGCAAATTTAACGTAGTTTTCTCATTATAACTACACTTTATCTCGAGAGTTTTAAATATAACGATACGTCCTACGCCACAGGAAATTTCACGCAGATTCCGAATCTGTCCTCGGATTTGCAATGCGATGAACGATTGCTGAGAACGAAATCCCAGTCCTAAAAAACCATGGAGGGTCCCATGGTGCATGGGACATCATGGGATTGCATGGGAAGAAAAACCCCATGGTGTCCAAAACACCCCTCATTTTTGGCCCCTTTTCCCATGAGGATATTATTCCATGGTGTCTGGTTTGCATGGTGTCTGGTCCCATGGCATACTCATGGTGCATGACGTTCCAAGTGCCGTGTCACAAAGTCAACCTATGTGACACATGGGTTCCGCGAGATCATCTTTCCCACGTAAAAATTCGATGCTGAGCACGATGGAGCGGTAGCCATCACTCTATCTTTAGTAGTTTTCAAGTTGCAAAGGAATTCTCAATAATCTCTGGAGACTTCAACGCACGGGCTGGAGGACGTTACCATGGTGCGAGCGCCACCATGGGGATGCCATGCTTAACCGTGGTGTAATCACCATGGTGGATCTTAAACCATGGCATTATCTTTTGCTTCATCCCAAGGTGTTAGAGTGCTCGTGGTGTTTTCCTAAATTTTCATGGTGAAAGATCGTCGTCTCGTGGAAAGTCATCCATGGGACCCCATGCGCTCCATAGTTTTTTAGGACTGGGAACGGATTAAGTTTGCTATGCGTAGGATGGCCGTAGCTCGCAGGATAGCGCGACGCCGCCGAAAAGTTTCGGAGAGAAATTCATTGTTATAACATGTCTGTTGGTCAAATCCAATGAATGAAAACGATTCCTTGGTTAATAAATTGTGGCTTAGCATGGCCACTTTTTCCAAAAGTCGAATTTTTAATTGATTTCTAAGCAATAATAGAGGCCGGTGCAGCCTATTCTCGGGCGCCGGGCGGCCGACCGGGCCGTGGCGAGCCACCCGAGACATGGTCCCAGCCGCGCTAAGGGAGTTTCCACCCGCTGTTCTTCGACTCAACAAGCGTCCCAGGAAAAGGCATTTTCACGCCGAATAGAATGCGTCGAGGACCATTGGGCACCGGTTATATGTTTCATGGACCCATAGCAACGTTCCATGTGAATTTCAAGCAAATCGGAGCTTATCGACCATTTTCGTGGAAAAAATGTTAAGGCACATAATGGTTTCTTTACGTTTTGGGCAAAAAATTTGAAATAGCTCAAATTCGATTATGTTGTGCTGGAGCACTCCCTCACGACTCCTGACTCTATTTCGAAAGCTTTTACGGCCCCAAACTTGTCGATATCATGTAGGAAACTGAAATGCTCTGAGCATACGCCGTGCAGGTAGGCAATCTTTCTATCGTCCACAGCATCTTCACCGCACCACCATTGTGGGAGCGTGCCGGTCAGACGCAAGGTTCCTTGGTCTAAGTTGTCCCGCACTCAACCTACACTGGTGGCGGGGCTCCTGCATCGTTGAGTATTCTCATGTGTGCGCTGACACGTTTCTTTTTACGTTGGGCGGGTTCGGCCTATGAGGCCTCGCCCTGGGCTTTTCTGAATTTGACGCCGCTGCAGCTTCTACCGATGAGTTCCACTGCTGCTGCAACTGCTCCTGCTGCTACTGCCTCAGCTGCTACTGCTACTGTTTTTGCACGTGTGATCTAGCCCTTAATGGTAATGCTAGCGCCTTCTGGCAGGCAATCGCATTCACAAGTGTACGCCTTGTGGCCTACCCTCTGCAACACAGGCGCTGTGGAAAAGAGAGAGGGAGAGAGACAGAGAGATAGAAAGAGAGAGAGAGAAAGAGAGAGAGAGCGGGGGGGGGGGGGCGAAGACAGGGGGAGGGACGACCGTCTTGAAAGTGACAGTGCACATCCGGTTGTTCGCGACAATTGAATTGGAATCCCTTCCCTCTTTCCAGCCTCGTCCTCGCGGGTCGCGGCGCAATCATAATGAGAAGGAAGTGAGTCTCTATTAAATCAGAGTCCGGGGCGCGGCGCCTTGGTCACCGGAGTGGCGGCCACCGCGCAGAGTGGAGAAAGGAGGGGAAAAAATCTTTATTTTTGAAGTCTTCCAGTATTAAGATATTTCGAGTCCATTGAGTTCATACTGTGTGCCTTGAACTGATTTCTACGCTGGAGCGTGCCAGCACAACAGCACGGTTCATTTCGGACATGTGAGGCAGTTTGTCTTTTCTCTTTGAAAACGCTGCCAGGGTAGACGTTGACCTTGCGGGATGCCCAGGCGCCATTGTTTAGACACACTTTCGCTGTTTTGTTTACGTTTTGAATAAAACATTACAAAACTAGAGACACACGTGCCGGCCTGTGTACACTTTGAGGTAGTTTTCGTCCGCGCGTGTGCATGTGTGTGTGAGAGGGAGGGGGAAGAGAGAGAGAGAGAGAGAGAGAAGGAGAGAGAGAGAGAGAGAGAGAAGGAGAGAGAGAGAAGGAGAGAGAGAGAGAAGGAGAGAAGCGGGCCTCTCTCTGCAGGGACGAGGTCGAGCTTCCAATTGCATTTGTAGGACGGACTACCGGACAGCGGTGCTGCGCTGGCGGCTCAAACTCCACGCTGTAAACTTCCTCCTCATAGGGAACGTAAACACGGTGGGGAGGGAAGAGGCTGGAGGAAATGTTGCACGAGCCGCAAAGCAAAGCCCGCTGCGTGCTGCGTTCGGATGGATGCGTTTCCGTGTGCAACACATGTATAACCCCTCTGCAAAACGCGCGAGTGAGCTTCAAGTGACCGCATAGGAGCCTCTCCGGCCGTCGGGTTGGTCGGTCCACCGCAGCAGCGGCAGCCAGCATGTCTGAAGAGAAGAAAGCAGCAGCTAATACGTGGAATGAGTTGCTTCGAAAAAAGAAAAAAAGATGAAGCCGCAGTCAAACACTGTTATTCAAGGAACGTGACGTCACGTTCCTTTGAATGTGAAAACTGTCACGTTCCTTTAAACGTGACAAGTCACGCTCAAAGGAACGTGACAGGCTTGGTTCATTTGTCATATTAATTTAAGCGTGACACTAGCCAGCTGGAAAGCAGTCACGTTTCTTTCAACGAGACAAATGCAATGCTCATTTTGACGAGACAATTGTAATCAAATTGGGCGGCAAAGGCTAGACTCATCAGAGAAACCGTTCACGAGAACAGCAGTCTTCATGGCTTACATAAAAACTGAGCGGTGAAACTTACCACCAGCATGTTGGTAAGTTCAAATCATTTCCGCCCAACTCCGCTCTCACATGGACTGGTTTCAAATTTTAGTTCGAAGCCACCATCACTTCATACCCAGTCTTTTGTTTAAAATGTACTAACCTTACTAGGTACTCTGGGCAGCCCCTCTGAATCAATTTTTGGACAGGGTGACTGCTTCCGATGGTATCCAATGTTGAAAGCAAACCAAAACATTGCTTTCTGTAGTGGCCGACACATTATGAAGGTGACTTGGTGTTCATAAACTTGCATGATTTTCACAGTATTCCAAGCAACAGGCGCTCCACTGGGTATTCAGGTATTGACACACGAAAAGTCTCCAACGCACCGACGATTCATGAGGAGTCACCATCACACAGCGCAAGAAACAAACTTAATTTTATCATGACAAACTGCTGTTCCCAAACAATGTGTGGCCATTTTGTCTCCACCACGCGACGCCACGCCACGACTGCGACTGCCCATAGTCAAACCGACTGCCAATAGCGACTGCAGGCGCTTTTTGAGCTTCTTTTGTTTCCCTCACGGTATTTGCAGTTTTAAAATGGTCGCTTGCCTGTCTTGTTATCAGCTCTTCGACGCAATTTAATTATATTTTTTCTTGTACTGTGTCACGACGGCTCTTCGAGAACGATCTGTGCGTTGGAGACTTTTCGTGTGTCAATTCTTGAATACCCAGTGGAGCGCCTGTTGCTTGGAATACTGTGAAAATCATACAAGTTTATGAACACCAAGTCACCTTCATAATGTGTCTGCCACTACAGAAAGCAATGTTTTGGTTTGCTTTCAACATTGGATACCATCAGAAGCAGTCACCCTGTCCAAAAATTGATTCAGAGGGGCTGCCCAGAGTACCTAGTAAGGTTAGTACATTTGAAATGAAAGACTGGGTATGAAGTGGCTTTGAACTAAAATTTGAAACCAGTCCATGTGAGAGCGGAGTTGGGCGGAAATGATTTGAACTTACCAACATGCTGGTGGTAAGTTTCACCGCTCAGTTTTTATGTAAGCCATGAAGACTGCTGTTCTCGTGAACGGTTTCTCTGATGAGTCTAGCCTTTGCCGCCCAATTTGATTACAATTGTCTCGTCAAAATGAGCATTGCATTTGTCTCGTTGAAAGAAACGTGACTGCTTTCCAGCTGGCTAGTGTCACGCTTAAATTAATATGACAAATGAACCAAGCCTGTCACGTTCCTTTGAGCGTGACTTGTCACGTTTAAAGGAACGTGACAGTTTTCACATTCAAAGGAACGTGACGTCACGTTCCTTGAATAACAGTGAAGGGAATGTGAGGCACACACACACACACACACACACACACACTCACACACACACACACACACACACAGTGGCCTGTGGCCCCTTCTGGCTGCTCACCCCGGAGTAAAAAGTTTGGCGTCTGCTAATTTTCGCGGTTTCTCGCGTTTGCTCGTGCCGACATGCCCCCCTCCGGTCGTGCGGCCGCGCGGCCGTGAGCTCCGGCGGCGTCCGCGCAGCCAACACTACCACTACACTGGCAGGTTGGAGGAGCGAAGCGTTTTAGGGCGTGTGGATGCGGGCGGTGTAGGGCGGGTGGCCCACGGCGCCGACGGCGGCGACGGCGGCGTCGGGGTGACAACTTTAAGTCTCGGAATCACTCGGGACCTCATTAGCTAACACCTACTAGCGGCTGCACGACCCAAAACGGAGGGAAGCAGGGATTCGGACGCCGGTCCCTACAGTCGACAGAAGACGCCTTTACGCTCTCGGCTTCATGTGGAACAAAGTCGGCGTATAGTGTATTCCTTAGCATGGTGTGTCGGAAAAAAAACAAGAAAATCGAAAAAGAAAGACACACAACAGGCTGGAAGTGTCGGGATTTGAACTTGAGTCCGCAGAGTCGAAGGTCGGTGCCGCTGCCACTTTGACCACTCACACGCCCCGACGCCACACGCATCTCGCACCGAGAATTTCAATTAAAACTTCGGCAAGGCACAAGAAGAGGCTGGGGCGTGGCCGGTCCAACAAAGACGCATTGTTTCCAACTCTTGCGGGCTGCCAGCTGGGCCAGGGCGGCGCGCCGCGGTGCAGGCAGGCAGCACGGTGAGGCAGGACAGGGGCAGGCCGTCGAAGCCCGACGTGGATTTATTCACGCACCTGCCCTGTGGGCTGATTCCGAAAAGCACGCTGTCTCTCTCGCACGCACGGAGCTTGCCATGTTGGAGCGAGAGAGACAGAGAGATGTTCGGAGTCAGCCTTCTGGATGCTGTCGAAAGGACCCACCGCGTTCGGCTCGCAGGCTTGTTGGGACGCCCAGAAAAAAACGGGGGGATTTTGTCAGCAGGCAGCTGGTTGATCACCACGCCGCTTGTACAAGGCCTGACTACAGGTGTCCACTGACTGCCAATAGGACGATCTTGCGAGTAAGCGCCTCCTGGAATTCGAACCAAATGCCCACTTCGTTCCGTCGACCGGAAAGGAATCCCCATTTCCTCGTTCCTTTTTTTAGGCCCGGGCGTTTCAAATAAGATCCCGGGCCTCGCCACTGCAAATCAGAGACGGCGATTTGTATACGGAGTGAAGAGGTTCGGAAAGCTTGTAGCTTAGGATGCGCAAAGGAAATCGGAAATGAGAGCATTAGGACGAACAGGGCCCGCTCAATAGGGGCACAGGCACAGACTGCATTCGCAATAACGAGGTCATTTGCATACTAGGTAGGCCCCCGGGCCCCTTCCCCGACGCCCCCCCCCTTTTTCCATTTGACAGACCTCGCCAACTCTCAAGGCGCGTTTGTCTCCGGGTCTCGTCCAATCTCATTTGTTTCTCCCGCTTCCTGTCAATGGACCGCTGGCTGCCAGCCCTGGCTGCCTGCCTCGGCTGTGCCTCGGCTGCCCGAGCAGTCCGTCCAGCTCATTGGCAAGTCAATGTCGAGAGCTTCGATGCTTCGATCACTAAAAACAACATAATGCACGCGTCCAAAGAATGACAAAAAAATTGAAACAGAAGACACGGTTGTGTTCCTGCTCTTCTTGTTTCGGCGCCTCTCTCTCTCTCTTTTTCCCCCTCTCTCCTCCCCCTTTTGTAGCGACGAGGTGATAGAGATGAAGAAAGATGATTGCAATGGAAAAAATTATGCGCATTTCTAATTCATCTTTTTTTAATTCGTTCCTTGATAAATCGCACTTTGAGCAGAGGGACCTGGCGTCGACAAAAATCATGTAACACAAATAAAAGTAACAAAAACAAATGTGAAACAAAGAACAAAAACAAATGTGAAACAAAGAACAAAAACAATTGAAATGAACGCCACGTCCAACTTTCACTTAACAATATCGGGACTGTTGAATATAGTTACTGATTTATTATCGCTTAGACCTTTAATTAGTTTTCTTTAGCTATAAGTGTGAAATGAACGTATTGCTTACTCTTACGTAATGGACATAAAGCAGGTATTTAACAAATTTGCAAAATATAACATTACTTTACACAGTACTTTGTACACGTCTTATCAGAAGAAATAATAGTAACACACGCCATGACATTAATAAAACAACGCTCCGGAATGGTTTTAAAATAAGACGCTTCTAGCATTTTTGATACATCCATATTTCAGTACGACGTAGCACAACATACCATTGACAAATATTTACAGCTCGTATTTACAATATTTACAGAGATAATTGATTTGAATTAACACAGGATTGGCGCTCTCGCCGCGACCAACATGGCGAGCTGGATATGTCAACTCAATTCGATATGTGGTCCGATCCCTTCACGACGATCTGCTTGCCCGATGCGACTCTCAGAGATGCACTGTTAAAAATAAATTGGAACATCCCTAAAATCCGAAGCTCCTTGCAGAAGCTTCGAGTTTCAAAACGATTTTTGTACTATACCTGCTGGGAACTCATTCAAAACAGAAACATAGAAACCTCTGCGGAATTTTCCGAAGATCGGAGTCAATTATTTTTTAAACGAATTCTCCGAGAATTTCCAGGATTATTTTTAACAGTGGGCAAGTGTGTCACACGAACGCTCTACGGCCCGGCTCGGACGCAGACTAGAAAAGAAATGAAGTGACGGTAAGCAGGGCAACCAGGACCAGAGTTCCCTTTGGCACGGCCTGTGCCTCTGCCACGATCACTTCAGCCTCCATCCGTATAATCAGTCGATTTGCCACCGAGGTGGCGATTCTACGGTACAAAAGCCTCTCTTTGGTTCAAGTACTACAAGAAATGGCCAACTTTCAACAAATTTCGCACATGGAAAGAAAAACCTAATAATCAGGATGCGTAAGGAAAATGTTTCACCTTTCATGTTAAAAGAGGACGGGAATACATCAAGAATAAGTACTGTTACTTTTTTTGTTTTTCACGGCGAGTTTTTTTGAGAATATTGTCGGCGTGGCCACCCCTTGCACCTGCACGGAACTCTCCACAACATTCGTCCATCCCTCTCCCTCTCTCGACTGGCCTATAAGGTGGCGGGGCGTGGCGGCGCACTCAGCTTAAGTGCAGCAGTTTGTTCTACACGACAAACGCGGCGCGCGAAAGCGGAAAACAACAACAAAAGAAATATGGCGGTCAAAAACAAGAGCAAGGAGTCTCACTCCTTTTCATCACAATTTGACAGGAAGGATAGCCCGCTGACTGTCCGCTGGATCAATGCAGTGACGAGCGACGACAGCGCCCTCCGCGGCGACAGTTGGAAATGGCGATTCTCTGATAAACGCTGATGGCGGTAAGAGGCCTTCCCCCGCCCAAGCTCGCCCAGGGGACGCACTTCTTGAGGCGGGAATCAGGAAACAAAAAGGTTTAAATGATTGAGCAGGGGAATGCCTCGTGCACTCCAGAAACGAAAATCTGTCCAACTTTGGATTGACGGAATGTGAGCTGGAGTGTGCACTGTACACAAGTCGAAGGAGGCGTCCCCTGCAGCGTCGCCGCGCCGGGCCCTGCTGTTCAGTCTGGGCCATCAGTCACAAAATATTCCAATAAATATCACATCGCCCGGCGGAAGTATCCATCTCACTCACACGACTCTGTTCGACGGCCACTGCTTTTGGCTGTCTCTCTCACACACACCTCACACACGCGCACGCTCTCCGCTCGGCAGAGATAGCGCGCGCCGAGCGTTTCCCGCACTTGATATACGTCCAGTAAAGTCCGCAGCCCAGGACGCCGTCGAGGCCGCCGTCGAGGCCGCCGTCGAGGCCGCCGTCGAGGCCGCCGTCGAGGCCGCCGTCGAGGCCGCCGTCGAGGCCGCCGTCGAGGCCGCCGTCGAGGCCGCCGTCGAGGCCGCCGTCGAGGCCGCCGTCGAGGCCGCCGTCGAGGCCGCCGTCGAGGGCCGTCAGGCCGCCGTCGAGGCCGCCGTCGAGGCCGCCGTCGAGGCCGCCGTCGAGGCCGCCGTCGAGGCCGCCGTCGAGGCCGCCGTCGAGAACACCGTTGAGGCACTGGTCGAGGAGAGTTAACCGCCTCGTCACCGGACGAGGAACAGCAGCAGCACCAGCAGGAAGTCGAACACCACCTCGAGCAGGGTGCTGCGGCGCTGGTCCGAGCCCGCCGCCGCGGACCGCGCTCCCGACCGCTGGCTCGCCCCGGACCGGATGGCGTTGTCCAGGTCCTTCTCCGACGAACGCATCATGTTGTTCTCCAGCGGCGCTGCAACACAGAAAGGGGCGTTTGAAAGCGCTAACAGGCCAAAGAAACATTTGAGAAAAAAAAATCGTGTTGAATACAGAAAAAACAAAACAAATAAAGTTGAAATTCCCAAAGAATTTGTAAGGAAAAAAATTGCCTCTGGAGTTCGGAAAATTAGAAAACTTCTGTTTTCGAAAAAGTATCCCGACAGGAGCAGTAGAAAAGAATATTCTTTTAAAAACAAGAAGCAGCCGGAAATTTCTCAATAACCTACGGAACGCATTTTCGAGGTTTTGCAATTTATTTTAAAGACCGGATACATCGGGATACACAGTCCAAACTCTGGCCCCTAGGCTGGAGGTCTGCGATGGTTTTCCAGGTTTCGCCGGCAGTTTTCCAAGCAGAGCAAGACGACCGCAATAAAAGCCGCGCGAAACACTCGGCAAGAAACAAAAAGCCGATTGGATCGCAAATAACGCCGCGAGAAAGCAAGCAACCGGGAAGTTGGCGATGAAAAAATAAAATTTCATTAGGTCGCAAATACTGACATTGGGAATTGAAAAAAAAAGAGGCCCGGGAAAACGGCGCTCGCGTGGACTAACTGTACAACTGTGCCGGAAATGTACACTGCGATACTCACGCGTCGACCGGAGAGGCGGCCAGTTGTTGCTGCCCGGAGTCGTCCGCGGCCGCAGCGTCGCTGTGCGACACACAATTCAACGTCAATACCTCCGGACGCGCACTGCGAGGCGGGAAACGGCGAGAAACTCAAGAGGGAGCACTTACTCGTGGTCGTGGGCCGCGGGGTGGTGGTAGTCGTCGTCGTGGTGGTGGTCGTCGTGGTCGTGGTCGTGGTAGGAGGCAGCGTCGACACTTTCAGCTCTGCAACAAGAAAAAACGCAAACAAAGGCCAGAATTATTATAATTGTCCTGCAGACAGAAAAAAAGGAGAGAGAGAGAGAGAGAGAGAGAGAGAGAGAGAGAGAGAGAGAGAGAGAGAGAATTAACGCAAAAAGGAGGGCTGGAGGCGACCGGGCCTGCCCTTGCCCGGGCCGCGCAGACAGCGACGGGGGCAGTGGAGTGCAGTCGCTTGGAAAAGGTGATGGAAAATGGATGAAATGGAGCTCGACGCTTCGCTGCGCTGGGCATGGCACGGCACGACACGGCATAGCATTGCATGGCGTGGCATGGCACTAGCAGGAATGCGCGCCCGAGCGGCCCCGGCGACGCCCGCCTCCAGTGCAGGGAAGGGTAGGGTGGCCTCGCGTCCTGGTTCCAGGACTCTAGGGTGGCCAACCCACGGGCGCCTCCAGTGCAGGGAAGGGTAGGGTGGCCTCGCGTCCTGGTTCCAGGACTCTAGGTGGCAACACGGGCGCCTCCAGGCAGGGAAGGGTAGGGTGCCTCGCGTCTGGTCCAGGCTCTGGCTGGCCACACGGGCGCCTCCAGTGCAGGGAAGGGTAGGGTGGCCTCGCGTCCTGGTTCCAGGACTCTAGGGTGGCCAACCCACGGGCGCCGTAGCCACGGGGAACCACAGCAGGGTCCCCAGGGATAATTTAATGAGCTAATAGTCGTGGCCCGGCGGGGCTGTAATGCCATACTTGTCATCTCTGCCTCTACACACTCCGAGAGGTAGTCCGCCGGCAGACTGATTCCGAGAGTCGCTTTCGTCGCTCTGTCTCCCTCGCACTCACAGGGCATCCCGCATAGGTGCGAGAGAGACAGAGCGACGACTCTCGGAGTCAGTCCGCAGCGCCCGCAAGCGCCGCGCGGCCTTCGGTACCGCCCCGGGAGCACTGCAGGCGAGCGGGAACGGGAGCGAGGCGAAGGGACTGATTCACTTTGGCAGGCAAGCAACGCAGAATGAGAAGCATGTCAACTCGTTCCACGGAGAGCCTCAAACAACAACAACAGCGCGCAACCGCCTGCTGAATGGGGGCGGCTCGGCTCCCTGTCTCGCCGGATTCCGCACTCCTTGGTTTATTCTTCGAGCCTCGCAGCCGGCTGTCGTCGCTCTGTCTCTCTCGCACCCCTTGCGGCACGGCCCGTGAGGGCGAGAGAGACAGAGCGACGGAGCGCTGTTCTCGGAATGGGCCTGGCTGCCCCGGAGCGTGCGGCCGGGCCGGCCGGGTGGGCGGGGACCGACAGCAGACTGAGAGTCGTTTTCGTCGCTCCGTCTCTCTCGCACTCACAGGGCGTCCCGCGTAGGTGCGAGAGAGACAGAGCGACGGAAACGACTCTCGGAATGAGGCTGAAGACCGCGCAGCGCCCGCAGTCACAATTAGCGAGGATTCCAATGGGAGGGTCGATCAGGCCGGCCGCAAACCGCGCACCATGCACTTCAGTCCGATTCCATGAAAAGGTTAGGTGCGTCCGACCATACCAACTGCAAATACTTGCTGCAAGCTTTGTCGCGTGCCGCCCGCGCGCCTGACCGCTCGCTACAGTCGGACGCACCTAACATCCACCGTTTCCACGTCGCGCCGGGCTTGGAGGTGACTGCTTTACGGAGCCATTAGCGTTGGAGAGAGAGAGAGAGAGAGAGAGAGAGGGAGAGAGAGAGAGAGAGAGAGAGAGAGAGAAGAGAGAGAGAGAGAGAGAGAGAGAGAGAGAGAGAGAGAGAGAGAGAGAGAGAGAGAGAGAGAGAGAGAGAGAGAGAGAGAGAGAGAGAGAGAGAGCGCCTCGCGGCCGCGGCTGTCTCGTGGTAAAGAAGTGGCCTGCTTGTAGTCGCGTGGGCGGGGCCGCGGCTGTAAGAGTGCCTGGCCGGCGGGGCGGGGCGGGGCGGGGCGTGGTGGGGCGGGGCGTGGCGGGGTGCGCCCCGAAGGGTCGCCGGGGACCGCGCGCGGGGCCCAGCGGCCCAGCCTCGCCCTGCTTGGGGCAGCACAGCGATGTTGATTATATTTACCAGGCGATGCATTATACATCAAGTTAGGGCGGCTAACAGCATGCAGCGGGGCCGTGCGGGGCCGTGCGGGCCGCGGGGACCCGGGCCGTGCCGCGTGGAGGCGATGGAGGCCATGGGGGCCACACGTCAGACTTACGCTGGCCGCGCACGGCCAGTGGCACGGCCACACCACTGTAGACTCATTCCGAGAGTCGTTTTCGTCGCTCTGTCTCTCTCGCACTCATGGGGCGTCCGGTAGAGGTGCGAGAGAGACAGAGCGACGAAATCGACTCTCTGAACCAACCAACTGGTGGAGATCGCCTGGCGGGTAGGCAACCCGTTTCCAGCGCTGCACCGCGGGTCGGCCGACCCTGCCGTTGGCAGGCGCCAGGCTGCCCTCGCTCTGTCTCTCTCGCACCCACACGGCGCATGCCATGAGTGCGAGAGAGACGCAACACACGGCATACAGGACATGAGCCCCGTCCCGTTTGAGCCCCGATGGTCTGAGCCCCGACCTGAGCCCCAACTTGAGCCCCATTTGAGCCCCGACTTGAGCCCCGACCAAAGCCCCAATATCCAGAGCCCGGATTGAGCCCCGACCTGAGCCCCGTTTGAGCCCCACTTGAGCCCCACGCCAAAAAACTTCCATTTTTGAACTTTTTTAGTGAAGATATTGCAACTTTTTGGCGCGGGGCTCAAATGGGGCTCAAACGGGGCTCAGGTCGGGGCTCAAAACGGGCTCAGGTTGGGGCTCTGGCCATCGGGGCTCAGTCGGGGCTCAAGTCGGGGCTCGAGTCGGGCTCGGCCGGGGCTCTGCCGGGGCTCAAGTCATCGGGGCTCGATCGGGACGGGGCTCATGTCGACCCTGCCTTATTTTCGGCCTCGGGGCTCTAACGGGGCTCAAACCGGGCTCAAATGGGGCTCAAACGGGGCTCAGGTCGGGGCTCAATCCGGGCTCTGGATATTGGGGCTTGGGTCGGGGCTCAAGTTGGGGCTCAACCCGGGCTCAGGCTGGGGCTCAAGCCCGGGCTCAGAACAACGGGGCTCAAACGGGACGGGGCTCATGTCCTGTATGCCCAACACACTCCGGGTTGCGCGGGTCGCCATCCGGCCATCGGGCCACGGCCATGCGAGCTCGATATGCCGGCCAGAGACATACCGGTCGGGGCGATGCCGGCCCCGGAATGCAACCCACCACGGGGTGGCACCACCGTGGCACTGACTTGGTCGCGCACTTTCTGACGTTCTCTCCACTGGATTATGACGAGAAAAAGGACTGGTGCGGTGTGCGTTTTGTCGGACCGCGTGCTGGCTTGCCGTAGAGACCGGTGCACTAAGAACCACGGTAGAGGTTGAACCAGGGGCTGGATGCTGAACCTAATTGCAGTGTAGGATTTTGTTGTGGACACACATGGCGATAATTCCCGAGGGCAAAAGAGTCTACAGTCACAGCGCGAAACTTTCCCCCGTTTTCAACCTATTCCGTCGAACCCTGACTCCTTTCCAAACAGAGCGGTTTCTTTCTTTTCCCTTTACAGTGTGGGCATCGCTCCAGCTCTGGATGCGGGCCCTATGCCGCTCGCGGCCACCGGCACCGCCGGCCACCGCCGGGAGGACCGAGGACACACACTTTATGAAAAATTGCGCATCGCATATAGCAGTCAACCCGGCCGCCGCCGCCACCGCCACCCACCCCGCCGGGCAGTCTCTGCCCATATTCCTTCCCGTGTATGTATGTGTGTGTGTGTGTGTGTGTGTGTGTGTGTGCATTGCATACTATCGGCATCCTGTACCGCGAGCCCCGCGTGGACGTGGCGCCTCGGCCATCCATCAAGCTATAAGGTCTCGATCGCGTCGCGTCAGCGTTCTTCCCTCTCCGCGGCCGGCAGACCGATTCCGAGAGTCGTTTTCGTCGCTCTGTCTCTCTCGCACTCATGGGGCGACCCGTGTAGCTGCGAGAGAGACAGAGCGGCGAAAACGACTCTCGGGATCGGTCTGCGGCTCGGGGGCATCCTCCACCTCTTTCTCCTCGTACTCGGCGACGACGACGGCGACGTCCGAGGCGGTGGCGCGGCGTGGGGGAACGGATAGCGCACCGCGGGCAGCACAAGGTCCGCGAGAAGCAGGACTCCAGACTACAAAGGCGGCTGTGGCAGCACACGGACTCTCTCTCTCTCTCTCTCTCTCTCTCTCTCTCTCTCTCTCTCTCTCTCTCTCTCTCTCTCTCTCTCTCACCTATCTATACGGGACGCCCCATGAGTGCGAGAGAGACAGGGGGACGAAAACGACTCTCGAACTCGGCCTGCTGCGCTGTCCGCGAGCACGCCGCCGACGCGAAGAAGGCGACGCTCTGGGCCGCCGCCTCCACCGCCGCCGAGGAGAGCTCCCCTCTTTTCTGCACTAGAGAGACTATGAAATTTGGTAAGCCACGTAATCACAGCCTTGTTTGTGCTGCCCCCTCCCCCGGCAGCAGATGAAAGGAAATTGTAAAGAAAATGGAGCCGACTTGCCGAGGCCGACACGCGCGTGGAATACGCAGTGCGCGTGATTGCAAAAAGACCGTCTTAGTTTCGGGCCGAGGTTTTACCACGCCTACGACTAATTCATGAAAAGCGGAAACAACAACAACAACAAAATAATGGTGTAGCGTGACTTTCAGCAGGGCAGGGCGGCTCCGGCTGGCTGAGGCCTGCTACGCCGCAGAACAAGAGTTGCATCACAATCCGGTCGGGCTCTACACGATCACGCAGCGGCTGCGTTCGAGACACGGGCATTTCCCCCCAAGCGCGCGCGCACACACACGCACGCACACACTAACACACACACAACACACACACACACACACACACACACACTCACACACACACCGGCGGCTATTCAGTGATCAATCACACAGGAACGTGTGCTTTCTTCCCCCGACTGCATGAACCCGATACAGTGTGCTCTCCCCACATACACGCTTACTCAAACGTACACTGTGAAATTTTTTTTTTGCACCAATTATTGGCGATTTCCATGCGAGTGAATAATAAGCAGTGACGCGTGAACCGCGCGCCGTCGTCTCCGATTAAGTCTAATGAATGGGTTGGGCGAGAATTTTGGCGGGAATGTTTCCGACGAACGCCGGACACACAATGATTATCCGATGATTGGTTCCGTTTAGTCCATCTCGGCCAATCACGCCGATCGAGGCGGTTCGGGCGGTGCGGCACGGTCCGGTGGCGGCGGCCGAAAGTTGCGCCGAGGTATTGTGTTTCCCACCGATGGAAATTGGCAACCGAATAAAGCGTGAAAAAAAGGGAGGGGGAAAAAAAGGTGCCGGCTGTGAGATGGATGGTTTGGGGGCGAGGATTTGTGAGGAACAAAAGGCGAGGCGAGAAAAAAAAGGGAGGAATAAAAAAAAACAATGGACCCAACAGTGACTGCGAAAAGAACACACTCGAGCGGCGAAATCAAGAGACGGGCACGCTTGTTTTCGCACGTAGGAGCAACAGTGCGGTCCGTGCATTTGCATACAGGTGAAGAGGCAGCTAGCAACAGACCACTTATTTATTTCTGATAATTTAACACAAGAAACGTTTTACGTTTTATCAATTAATTTGTTAGTACCCACCACAAAAGGTATCAGTACCCACCACAAAAGGTATCAGTACCCACCTCAAAAGGTATCAGAACCCACCACAAAAGGTATCAGTGCCCACCACAAAAGGTATCAGTACAATTTTGTAGGCTGCTTTGAAACTTCGGTGCACACATAATTGCACAGTTGTATTATCATGCGCAAACGTCATTTTCGTACAAATTGGTACGCAAATTTCACACGAATCAGTGCGATTTTGTACAAAATTTTCTACAAATTTGCACGCAGAAGTTCTAAAAATGTGTCAGATTGAGCGGTCGCCTGGACGACGCCTGCGATGGAGCGGGTAGGCAACAAGCTTGCCTCGCGTGCAGGGACTTGCCTACCCACCATTACCATTACCATTAAGGGCTAGACCGTAGGGGTCCGCTGGGTCCGCAAGGGGAAATCGATTGCCGAAGTTAGGATGCCGCCTGCACCATCAGCGCTCGGACCTTGCGGCCTTGCGGTGTGGTGGCGCCGGGGACACCGCTCCGCACCGCTCCGGCATCGGGGCACAGTGGGCCAGAAGACCGGTGGCGGAGGCGGCAAAAATTCGAGACGCGTTTGGAGCTCTAGAGTCGCTAAACGGGACTCGAACCGAACGTGTGACCCCACCAATGGATTCCTCGTCCGGAGAGTAATCCATTGGTGGGCTCACACGTTCGGTTCGAGACCCATTTAGCGACTCTGGAGCTCAAAACGCGTCTAGAATTGTGACCGGCTCCACCGGTCTTCTGGCCCACTGTGCGGGGCAGGAGGAGAAACCGTTTTATTAGTGGAGTGGCAGGGGCGCAGGGGCGGCCCGGGGTCTGGCCTGGGGGAGCCGGACCGGCCGAGCCAGGACGTCGACGAGGACGCCGTGCCCACACTGCGCGTCCGCCTTAACCTGATGCACCGCCGGGGATGTGGCGGCCGCCGGGTCTTTTTCAAAGCTTTATCCTCTCTCTCTCTCTCTCTCTCTCTCTCTCTCTCTCTCTCTCTCTCTCTCCCATCCTCACAGGCTCCTAATTCCAACCCCCTCTTCTTTCCCAATTGGTTCCCCGTGACACAAAAGACGCCTCTTTCTGCCGTGACACACACACACACACACCACACACACACACACCACACACACACACACCTCCATCATTTGCCGCTGAGTAAGCGAAGCTAGACAATACCCAAAGCCCTTTTGCGAGTGTAAGCCCCGGGCTGCACACACACACCCATTGCTACCCTTAGGCCGGCCGGGCCCACCGACCGGTGTGGCCCATCGAAGCGGAAAACAGACAGTGTCAGTCAGAGTCTGTATCAGCCGTGACCACACACACACACCACACACACACACACACACACACACACGCACGCACACACACACGCACACACACACACGGGCAGTGCACTCGGAACGGAAAGGCAATTCTACGCTGGCTGCCCTTTCAGATTCAGACGCTTTGGCGCCGCAAATCTGTTCCCGCCAAACGACG
The DNA here is from genome assembly GCF_012932325.1 of Thrips palmi. NCBI lineage: Eukaryota > Metazoa > Arthropoda > Insecta > Thysanoptera > Thripidae > Thrips > Thrips palmi. The sequence continues at coordinate 10,142,082 of NW_023144627.1, forward strand.
CCAGCCAACGCGACGATAAGTAGAACACGGATAATTCCAGCCATCGCACAGTGGGCCAGAAGATCGGTGGAGGCGATCAGAATCCCCGACGCGTTTTGAACTCTTGAGTAGCTAAACGGGTCACGAACCGAACGTGTGACCCCACCAATGGACCCCACCACGCAGGTTCACTCTAAATGTTGTACAGTGAAGATTCTTCATATTATGGTGAAAATGTTCCATATTATGGTGCAGCTGCCTCCGTAACATGCCATTCAGAATTCACTGTAACTTATAGATATTTTGACGAATTTCGTTTGTATTATGGAGAAAATCTCCACCATAATATGTTGGTGCAGCCTTTCACCATGAGACATTTGCAGTGAGGCTGCACGTCCCGTCTTGAAAAGCGGCGACGCGGCAAGACGGCGAGGTGTATACAACGTTGTCGGGGTGGCGGGTCGTTTCCGGCAGAGTCAGTCAGCACACTACTATTACCACTGCGGGCGCGACTTTCGACTTCGCAGCTTCGCACCGCGCCCCCCGGTCAGCGGGAAAAAGTCGAACCAACTCAGCACGCCAACAACAACAACAACAACAACAACAACAACAACAACAACCAAAGGGCGGTTACGACCGTCGTCGCACGGCCACGGCAGCGCGCCGTGCGAATGGACAGGTGTAAATGTGGAACACGCTTTCACCACTGCAACACGCGAGGCGGTGCCGATTTTTCTCCTTTTTTTTTACACCGTTATTTCGACGGAAACTCCGCTTTTTGAATCAACTAACCCGCACGCAGCCAGCCAGCGGGAAAATTAACAGTGTTAAGAGAGGGATACCTGCTACACACCACCCTCACAAGCACACACACACATACAGACAAACACACCTACACACACACACACACATACACACACACACAAACGCACCGAGGGATGCGTACACGCTGAGAATTCACGCACGCACACACACACTGAAGCACCTTCACACGCACGGCCTCCTGGACACGGAAAACACACACTGGCTGGGCCATTAATTTCTGCGGAAGGGACACAAATGCTGCAAAGCCCGTGTCTCCAGGAGTGGCCGCGGCTCGCTGCGTCGCTGCGTGCGGCCGGGAGGCGGGGCCCATATTTTTAGCGGTTGAAATGGAATTCTTAGCAAGGCGAGTGTGTGTGGACGCGAAGAAAGGGACACGAGAGAGAGAGAGAGAGAGAAGAGAGAGAGAGAGAGAGAGAGAGAGAGAGAGAGAGAGAGAGAGAGAGAGAGAGAGAGAGAGAGAGAGAGAGAGAGAGAGGAGAGAGAGAGAGAGAGAGAGAGAGAGAAGAGAGAGGAGGAGAGAGAGAGAGAGAAGAGAGAGAGAGAGAGAGAGAGAGAGAGAGAGATGAGTAGCAGCCACCTGCGCGTGACAGGGTGGCCAACCCAAGGCAAACAAACGTCCCGCCCTGGGCTGCGCCGCTGCGGTCCTGTAGGCAGTGTAGGCACCGGTCTGGAGCCTCCAGCCCGGGCGTGCCAGCAGCCCTTGAGGCTCCATAAAGGCCCCACGGACTGGACAACCCAGTGTGGATGCACGCAGACCGCTGCACACGGTGACGATGGGTCTTCTGAAAGGCTTCAGACTCAACAACCTCAACCTGTGTCTACAGTATTTATAATGCTTCCACCTGGAGACAATTCCCAAAGCGGAACTACGACCCTTCCTTGTCATTATTTTGCCAGTCGCCTTAAGAAAGGCCTTGACAAACTAGGCCGCTGCGACTCAACCACACGCGTCTCCGCTTTGACTCGCTCTAGTCTGCTCATTAATGCCGGACGCTCGACGATTCGAGGCAAGCGAGAACCGAGATCTGCGTGGGCCGCCACGCAATGCTCTGTACACCTTTGTTGTGACTCTATGGCGAAGTAGTAAATGATATATGCCTCACTTGAAATGACGACAATGTATCACAAATTGATGACACTCTCATCACAAATTGATGACATTTTCATTCGAATTGGTTGACCATTTCATCCCAATCGGTGACCGTTTCATCATAAAATGATGAAAACTTCATTAAAATTGATGAAAATTTCACTAAAACTTTGTGAAGTATCGTCAGAAGTTGATAAAAATTTCATATAAAATTAATGAAAATTTCGTCAAAAATTAACGAAAATTTCATCACTCAAAATAATTGAAATTTCACCAGAAATTGGTGACAATTTCATCACAAATTGATAACATTTTCAGCTCCTACACTGATTGAAGCGCACATATCTGTTTAGTGGTATCCCTAGCGCAAATCAGGCTTCACACAGTCTTCAAATGACAACCAAAATTTTGGCAGCGTGGTGGCGCGCTGAGCGGCAGCAGCCCGTCTTTGCTGGCAAAGAAGCTTACATAGGCTTCGCAGTGTAGCGAGCCGAAACCCGTTCCGGAGTCGCCTCTTCGTCGCCGGCGCTGCCTTAGCGTTGCCTTGACGTTGCCGGCTCGTCGCAGGCAATCAGGCACCTGCAGCCCAGTGTCTCTTCCGTAAACAGAACCAAAAATCAGCGACAGTCAGCGAAGCCTCGGCACATCCTGGAAGGATGCAGTGTCACCCGGTCCGACGGGGCGGCGGCCCGAGCGGCCTGCAGCAAACACCCTCCCTCCGGGATGAGAACCTCTAGCGACGCGTTGTCGCTCTCTCTCGCACTCACGAAAGCGCCCCGGCGTCTCGCAGGGGCGTGTGGAGAGAGAGAGAGAGAGAGAGAGAGAGAGAGAGAGAGAGAGAGAGAGAGAGAGAGAGAGAGAGAGCACGGTTCAGCATCGCTCCACAGGTTTAGTTTGGGATCGTGATTGGACGAGCGGGCTGCAGGATCGCCGAGAGGGAAGCAAACTGACGCACTATTTGTCGTCCCGATCGCTTCCGGGCTTCCGACTTATGCGCGCCGGCAGTGTAGGCACAAAAAAGAAGAGAGAGAGAGAGAGAGAGAGAGAGAGAGAGAGAGAAGGGGGAAAGAGAAAAGAAACATCCGCAATTTTATTCCTTTCGGATGAAGGTCCACCAGCGCCGCGAGCAGAAAGACCCGCAGCAGTTCTTTCAGGCGATTCGGACCCTTTCGCCCCCCTTCCCACTGCACGGTACACTACACACACTACACACACACACACACACACACACACACACACACACACACACACACACACACACACCTGCAGCGTCATGCCACACGGCCGACCCTCACCTGCTCTCATCCCCAAAACAACTGGGTGCCGTAAAAGAGGAAGCGTTCGCATCTCGGTTCGTATCGCCTGCACTCAATTTTGGATGCTGCGTCTCGTTCTAACCTCTGGTCCAGTCCCTGTCTTCGTCTTTGGTCCAGCCCCTGATCCAACTACATAGACTGTGGTCCAGCCATCTACCCCCGGTTGAGCCTTCGGTCCAGCCTTTTCCCCAGCCTTTAATGCAGCCTTTGGTCCAGCCTTTAATGCAGCCTTTGGTCCAGCCTTTGGTCCAGCCTTTGGCCCAGCCTTTAGTGCAGCCTTTGCTCCAGTCTTTGGTCCAGCCTTTGGTCTAGCCTTTGGTTCAGTCTTCGGTCCAACCGGGGCGAGCCTTTGGTCCAGCCTTTGTCCAGCCTTCCCAGGTCTAAAAATCTCGTAAGATCATACGGGATTTGAAAATTCGTTAAGGGATTCCCGTACTGCTATACGAGATCCCGAGCCATACAGGATCCTGAGAGGTGGACGGGATCCCGTGAGGACACACGGGCTCCTTTAACGAATTTTCAAAATCTCGTATGCTGGGACAGGATCCTGTACGCCAGGACGGGATCTCGTATGCCGGAAAGGAATCCTTTGCCCACTAAAAGGATCCTGTAAAGTGCAGATAAAGACGTTAAAATACAAGTTCTTCTGCGGATAGAATCAAAAGATTGAATCATCTGGGAGGATGGAACCGAGATCTATCCAAATCTGCAGTCAAAATTTGGATAACTCCAGCGGTTCTCGAGATAGCAGAAAAAAGTTGTTAGATTTCAATAAAATTCAAATGGCACTGGTGAATTTTAGCGAATATACCCCATACAAAATTTGAGCTTAAAATGTTAAAAACTTTCCGAGTTACAGCATACCTTATTTTGAAATCCCGTGCGTACTTCCCGGGATCTCGGCAACATAACGACGGGTTCGAGGAATATAACGCTAACTCGGAGCGCATCTGGACACTGCGCTATCTCGCTCTGTAGCACTATAGTGCACTATCTCGAGTCGCCATTTCGGGCGCCTACTTTGACATGCGATATTTACGGAACTATTGAGAGTAAAAGGTTCAAACTTGTTTCTAGCACTGATGCCAACCCATATTTCCATAAAAACACGTCGTTGCGTCCTTACAGGCGTTATTCTCTTAAACATGAGGCTTCAAAATCGCGAGGTGGAGCTGGGTGTCGAGATAGCGTAGTGTAGTGCAGCAGTCCGAGATAGCGCAGTGTCCGGATGCGCTCCGAGTTAGCGTTATATTCCTCGAACCCGTCGATAAGGGATCCCGCAAGTCCATCACGGGATCCCGTGTGGCTCGTCCCGGATCTCGGCAGCGTGCGGGATCCCGTACGACCCTCTCGGGATCCCGGCTACCAAAGGGATCCCGTATGACCCTCTCGGGATCTTGTGTGACCCTTACCGGATCCCGTAAGGTCTTAAGGGATCCTGTGCGACCCTCCCGGGATCTCGAGTGTTCTTACGGGATCCCGCAAAACCATACGAGATCTCGTAAAACTAGACGGGATCCTGCAAAATGATACAGGATTCCGTAAACCACACAAGATTTTTAGACCTGGGTTTGGTCCAGCCTTCGGTCCAGCCTTTGCTCCAGCCTTTGGTCTAATCTTTGGTCCAGCCTTTGGTCCAATCTTTGGTCTAGCCTTTGGTTCAGTCTTTGGTCCAGCCGGGGCGAGCCTTCGGCCCAGCCTCCGGTCCGGCCGTGGGCCCACCGCGCCACCCCACGCACGCGCTAAAGTTGTTGATCTACACAGCGAGTTGGCCGGCCGCACCGTAAGCTGGCCGTGTTTATCTGGCCTCGTCAAGCCCACCGTGGGCTGCCAGGCCCACCAGCCCCGCCAGGCCCGTCAGCCTCGCCAGGGCAGCAGGATTTAGTGGGCGGGCCAGGTAGGAAAAGATGGAGTCCAGTCCAGCCGGTCATAGCACAGACATTACGCCCGGTGTTCTTCACTCTGTCTCTCTCGCGCCTTCACGGCACGTTCCACGTGGGAGAGGGACAGAGTGAGCGTTTGCGGTTGTGGACCTGAAGAGCAGCAGGCTGCTCAGTGCGCCAGAAGACGCCGCAGGCGGCTAAAACTCCAGACGCGTTTTGAGCTCCAGGGTCGCTAAATGGGAGTCGAACCAAACGTGTGATCCCACAAATCGATTCCTCGTTCGAAGAGCAATCCATTGGTAGGGTCACAGACACACGTTCAGTTCGAGTCCTGTTCAGCGACTCTGTAGCTCAAAACGCGTCCTGACTTTTGGCCGCCTCCACCGGTCTTCTGGCCTGGCCCACTGTGCACCGCCGGATTGGACACGTTTTATTCATCGATTTAACGAACACCTCTCGGCAGCCAGCGCTCGGCCGGAATCTGGAGATCGGCGCCGACACTGCGAGAGTGCGACGGAGATGAGGGGGATACACAGTCTGTTGCGTTACGGCCGAACGAGTTTACGATGGGAGCAACAGTTCCAGAGGCCGTTGTGCCTCGGCGGAGATGGCGAGGCCGGCGGGCCGAGGAGGCCTGGCCGCGCCCGGCCGGCCAATGGTCCGAGATGGCGCGCCCTCTAATGCGCGCACAAGGGACCGCGGGGGGCCGTCCCTTTCTGCAGGCCGAGGAGGCCGAAACTTGCCTCGCACTTCAATATCCCTTTATTTTTGTTGTTTTTTAGCAGATGATACCTTCACACTTGAAACATACTTAAAACTACTATACACAAATGAAGGTGTCAGCGTGCTTTTACTCTCGAGTCCAGAAACCAAGCGCGTATCCTAACAATATAATAGGGGCTGGCGGCCGGGGCGGGCTGGTGCGTGTGGCTGGCTGGCAGGCTGGCTGGCTGGCAATGAGGCGCAGCCTGCGCGGAATTCGACAATCCCTCCGCGGTACAGCGCCAGCGGCACCGGGCGTCAACAATGGCACCTCCTCCTCACATTGACAATCCCTCCCCGCCTGCCACGGCGCGGAGTATCGCGCAACAATGCCTCCCGATTCGGCCCGGCCTGGGGCGCTCGCTGGGGCTCGGCGGCGTGCGGTGCAAGCCACAGCTCGGCACGGCTAGTACCAACACCGGCCAGCTCACTCGGGTCTGTGTATTTTGTTTCATACACAATTTTAAATACTATCTTTGGAATGATCCCGCGTACTACCCCGTATAAGAAAACCAAACGAGTATCATCTGCTTTCATTAACGTTCGTTGAATGAGATTTTTTTTTTTCGACAAAACTGCAGGGAAACCCCTCTGGAAAATCCGAAAATCCACAGTGACGCACACGGTAGAAACGGTACCTGGTTTTCCCAGGAGCCATATGGCGAAGACATAGGTGATTTCCAGGGGGTTCCTGGGGATACCAGGAACCGTTTTTACCGTGCATAGAGCGAAAGTGACGGAGGACGTGGTAATGGAGGCGCGGGACGACGGGCGGCCTGCCACCTCGTGCTGCCTCTCCCGCACCCACACTGCAAAGCCGACCCCTCTCTCTCGCGCCGTGGTGCGGCGTGCGGGCGCGAGAGAGGCAGGGCGACGGCGGCGCGGCGGCTCCGCGTTTACGACGACTCAAGTGTCTCAAACCGCGCCGCCAAACGGCCGTCCGCTTTGGAACGGCAGCCGAATCTTCCTGGGGGAGATGGGGAACGGGTTGGAGGGCCTTCTCCATTTCACGGCACCAGTCGCTCCGACATCCACCGCGTGCGTGCGTGTGTGTGTGTGTCAGAGAGAGAGAGAGAGAGAGAGAGCGAGAGAGAGAGGAGGAGGGAGAGGGAGAGAGAGAGAGAGAGAGAGAGAGAGAGAGAGAGAGAGAGAGAGAGACGGCCGTGTGTGAGCGTGCGCGCGTTTCGACTAGTTCGCCACCGCGGCGGTCCAATCCCCCTCCCCTCCACTCCACTGCGCGCGGCGCGCGACCCCAAATGAGTGGGAAAGGCCACACTCGGAAGCAGCCAACGCGCGGCGCGTTGGGGCGTAAAGGGGGCGGCGTCCGGAGCAGGGGGAGGGGGCAGGGGATGAGTGCCGACGCGGGATGTGGCTCGGTTGACTGCCGCCACCGTGCAGGGCCACAGCTTGAACGGAGCGAGCAGTCAGCACCAGGCACAGTAGAAGGGAGCGCGGGGGACGGCAAAAAGAACCGTCAGAAACTGTACGCGCAGGTGACATTACACGACATAAATAAAGATAATATAAAAGAGGTCATTCATTTCGCAGGAGGTGTTTTCGTCGCTCTGTCTCTCTCGCACCCGTACGGGACGCCCCAGGAGGAGTGCGAGAGAGACAGCGAGCGACGAAAGCGACTCTCGGGATCAGGCGGCCGAGGCCGGCCCGGTCCACTCCACTGTAATGCCATGCCCGTCTGCAAAGGCGGCTCCGCGGCTCCGCGGCTCCGCCCTTCAAAGAGGCTACTATATACTCACCGTATATCCGCACGTTGCTCTCGGCCGTTCCGAGGCTGTTCTTGGAGATGCACTTGTAGACGCCGTAGTCGTGCAGCGTCAGGTTGCGCACCGTCAGGTTCATGTGCACGTGGTAGCCTTCGCGCCGCTCGCTCACCGAGTGCTTCGGCCTGCCAAAAAAAAACAAAAAAAAACAGAACTTTGTTACACAGTGCGATAAAAATTGCGAAAAGTCGGAATAGTACAAAAAAAAGTACAACGAAAACTGTGCAAAATAAGTGCGTCGGGACTTGGTGAAAGTAAAACGCGAAATGAACAAAGTACAACGAAGCCTACACTGCACTCATCCGGTTTCATTATACTTCGTACAACGATTGTTGTACTTTGATAGTACCATAAATTCTTAATAAAAATTTGCCAGTTATTTTTGTAGATTTATGGGTTTTTTTTCTTCTAGAAGTGTACAGAGCTAAGACAGAGCAGCGTCGAGTTTTCTCGACTTTCAGGATAGTTTTCTTTCTAACATTCCACATAACGTTTTTGACTTTAAAAAAAGAAAACACTAAATTTTCTTTAAATTGACTCAAAATTTAAAAAGAAAACAAAAGAAACTTGAGCTTAAAAGCAACTTAAAAGATCTTTTTCAAAAAAAAAAATACTAAAGATTCGTTCCCCTAAAGAACCTATTAAAAAGAATGCCCGCCCAAAAAGTATTTCTGAGACATTTATTTTTACGAAGTGATTATTGACACGCGCCGTGCAAATAACGAGATTTTTTCTAAATCTTGTGCATACACATGACGATGACGTGGCGGACTCACCCGTTGAGCAGGATGGTGGACCGGTTGTTCTCCCAGTAGTTCATGGTGTTGGGGTAGGCCTCCACCTTGCACTCCAGCGTGACGTCGGTGCCGCCGGGCGCGCCCAGCAGCTGGCTAGGGGCGTGGATGGAGGGGGCGACTGCAAAGCATGCGAAGGAAGAGTCCATTAGTCAAAGCGTCAGTGGACTGTCCCCGGGAGTCGTTGCTGTCTCTCTTGCACCTAACGCTCCATGAGTTCGACAGAGACAGGGCGACAAAAACGACTCTCGGAATCGGTCTGCTGCGAAGCACTGCGTGCACTCGCAGTGTCGTCAAAGAGCAGTAACCAATACCGTTAGTGCGCTTTCGAGCTCTCCTCAACTACTTTGTCCAGCGCACAGTGGGCCGGAGGAGCGGTGGAGGCGACCAAAATTATTCTAAACGCGTTGTGAGCTCCAGAGTCGCTAAATGAAACTCGAACCGAACGTGTGACCCCACCTATGGATTGCTCTCCGAACGAGCAATCCATTGGTGGGGTCACACGCTCGGTTCGAGTCCTGTTTAGCGACTCTGGAGCTCAAAACTCGGCTGGAGGCTTGGCCGCCTGCGCCGGTCTTCTGGCGCTGCCTAGCGCCACGCCAAGATCGACCTGTGGGCAGCCCCCAGTCTCGCAACCGCCCTGGGCGCCGACTGCATCCCACTGCCCTCAAGGAAAACGATCGTGCGCGCGTGTGTGTGTGTGTGTATGTGTGTGAAAAGCCTATCATCCGCCAGTAATTACAGAGAGTCCCCTGGATGATCAAGACGGCCTTGATGAAGACCGGGCGGCCTGCGGCGAGGCCCGCGGCGGGGCCCTCGGCCGGTGCTGCCGGCGGACATGACACCAGCGCCACTCCACTCCGCCCCGGTCTGCCCTGGCCGTCCCCGCCCTGGCCGTGCTGCCCGAGAGCTGATCGCCTCGCCGTATAATTATATTTCAAAGTAGGCCAGGGGCGGAGCGGCGGAGCGGAGGGGAGATGAGTAATCCGTCCTTCGGCAAAGAGACCCCCGGACTGGTGCACCTCCTCCTCGGCGAGACACAGTGGGCCAGAAGACCGGTGCAGGCGGCCAAAACTCTCGACGCGTTTTGAGCCCCAGAGTCGCTAAATGGGACTAGAACTGAGCGTGTAACCCCACCAATGGATTGCTCTCCGAACGAGGAATCCATTGGTGGGGTCACACGTTCGGTTCGAGTCCGGTTTAGATACTCTGGAGCTCAAAACGCCGCCGGAGTTGTGGCCGCCTTCACCGGTGTTCTGGCCCACTGTGCGAGGGCCTCGGTGAGGGGGACCGCCTCGGCGGGCCGGAGATTCGACGCCTCGACGCGCACCTGCAGCCCGAGCCGCCCGGGCCGCCCAGATCGCAGCATCGCGGCGCCATCCTATCCAAAGTAAACGGAACCTTCAACACACGCCGCCGCCCGTTGCCGCCGTGATCCTGTGCAGCGCGTCTCGAGGTTGGCATCGATCGCGGTGAGAACGATTCTTGGTTTTCCCCGGAGCTCCCCAGAAATCGCCTTTATCTTTACCACAGGCTTCTTGGGAAAACCAGGGACCGTTTTCACCGCGATTGGCTCTTGACGTTGACTTAACATTCAAATTTCTATCTTTATTTAGCCGAAATAAATGGTCCTGGCCTCGCGACGGTTTTAAGTTGAAAAGCCAGCCCCGCACAGGTTTAACTTTTCCATCCCCACTTTTCATTCTCACGCTAAAGTGAATGCTTACACTGCACGCTGAGGCTGATCCTCTTGGAGACGGCCGGCGGCACTTCGTTGGAGGCGATGCACAGGTACGCGCCCATCTGCTGCCTCGTTATCCTGACCAGGGGCAGCGTGTCCGAGCTGAAGTTGTCCACTGTAACACAAGGAAAATGGACGCACATAAGCTTCACTCAGAAAACCCTCTGAATAGGCTTTGCAAACGAGAGTATAGCTTGTGATTACAAAGTGTTTTGACCGAGATTTTGAGCATACATAAGCTTACAAAGAAAACACTCCGTAATGTACGAACTATCTGTTGGAACAAACTGAAAGGTTCACGGTAAAAAAAAAGGTTCCTTGCTTTTCCAGAAACTGTCTGGAAATCACCTTTGACTTCACCATAGGGTTTTAGGAGCCGTTTTTGCCGTGTTCGTCACTCAAAATGCATCGTAAGCTCAAGAATTTAAACAACAACAACAAAAAAAATTTAGCATCTGCGGGTGTTGGACCCGCCCACGACCATACGGCGGCGTTTTGCCGTCACGTCGGGCCGACCGGACGCGGCCCTCGGCGGGCGCGGATCATATGCGGCTTGGACTGGCCCGGCCCGGCCGCGCGCCGAGTGTCAAGATGTGACACGCACAGCTGCGCCAGCGCCAGCCAGCGGGGGTGTCCCGGGGACGTCCCCACCACTTTCCTTTACCATAAGCACCCACTCGGTGCTCCGTCTCTGTCGGACGCATGGTGCGACCGGCGGGGCGCGTGGGTGCGAGAGAGACAGGCAGCCGCTGCGGGCGTCTTGCCGCCCCCGTGCCTGGCGGCCTGGTGGTCCCCGCGGCGGTCCGTGCGCGACACAGGCACCGCGAGGGGCGCCATGCTGCCTCACTGTTACTGTGTAATTAACTGACCCCTGCCGGGGCTGGCCGTTGCCTGGCCGTTGCACAGTGGGCCAGAAGACCGGTGGAGGCGGCCAAAACGCTAGACGCGTTTTGAGCTCCAGAGTCGCTAAACAGGGCTCGAACCGAACGTGTGACCCGGTGTGACCCCACCAATGGATTGCTCTTCGAACGAGGAATCCACTGGTGGGGTCACACGTTCGGTTCGAGTTCCATTCAGCGACTGTGGAGCTCAAAACGCGTCTAGAGTTTTGGCCGCCTCCACCGGTCTTCTGGCCCACCGTTCGTTGGTTCGCCGCGAGGCAGCCCGGCCCTCAGGTTTACCACACAATGTTCTTCAAAGTCGGGCCGGCGCGCCGGGAGACTCAATGGGGGAAAATTATGGCGCTGGCCACTTTCCTTAGCATCCAGCCGGCGCGCCAAGTACCGCAGGTTCAAAACCCCGGCCAACTTTTTTTCTTGTTGTTGTTGTTGCTGTGTCTAGGGCTCGAAACGTCTTTTCCGGCGGCAGGACCGAGCCCCAGCTTGTTAAGACGCTGATAGGCAGAGCGGGAAACACCGCGCGCACCCCTCCCGGGACGAGGCTAGACTAACTGGCACTCTATGACGTCATCACGGAGCACTGGGCAGAACAAGAAGAAGGAGGAGAAGGAGACGGAGCGCGGGCCGGCTGGGATGCACCGTTCGTTACTACCGTAATTACTGAAGCGTCATTTATATTGTCGGAAGGGGAGCCTCTTCTTTAATAAAGAAGGAAGTTAGGCCGGCGATCTGCCGCAGTAAGTCACGCCGTGATTCGCCGTGGCCAGCCTAGCCTCGCGAAGGGGCGCGGCCGGACCAGACTAGACGGTGGGCCAGTCGACAGAGTCGGGTGTTGGATCGGCCTCTCGAAACGGGTCTCAAGTCTCAGCCTTTTACTGACTTTATCGTCAGTAACCAGGTACTATTGTCTCTACAGCAATAATATGTAGTAATTTCTTCTGAGATACGCACAATTTACTGCTTAAAATTATTTCGGATTTTTTTGGGTCAAAAAGTACCTACAAATGTGTAATTGAAATTACAAAAGAGAAAAATACGCATTATTGTTGCACAAGGAGGTGCTACTCAATCGCGAGTCTGAGAGTGAAGAAGCCCCTGTCAGGAAGGCAACACGGACGCACGCCTGCGTAGCGTGTAGTCTACCCGCTGATTCACAGGCGCCGTAAGCTCGAAAAAAAGAGGCGTTACAAATGGAATAAAAAGTCTGAGTCTTTGTCTGAGCGGTTTTCCCAATAAATGAGAGAAAAGAGAACGGTAGATTATCGAATGGGCTTGCTACGGCGGAAAGGATTTCCTCCAGTGTTAGCACACGTACGTGTGTGAGTGTGTGAGAGTGCGGCCAGCAGAGCACACCGTGCATGTTTACACAGGCCCGGCCGCCATTGCCACCTGTTACAACCGTAGCACGAGGTACAATTTACGTGGGCAGTGTGGCGTGGCGTGCCGGAGTTTGCGTTGTGGTGCCGGCCTCGGTTGGCGTGTCGCGGCATGGATTGTCATGAGAAATGGCCCGGAGCAGCAGCAGTAGTAGTAGTAGCAGTAGTAATAGCAGCAGTAGTAGTAGCAGTAGTAATAGCAGCAGTAGTAGTAGCAGTAGTAATAGCAGCAGTAGTAGTAGCAGTAGTAATAGCAGCAGTAGTAGTAGCAGTAGTAGTAGAAGCCGCAATTGTAGCAGCAGCAGCAGTTGTAGCAGCAGCAGTGGCAGCAGCAGCATCAGAGAGTCGCTGCGAATTGAAACCCATTTTATTCACTGAGTACCGCCCGGCGTCAGGCGGGTGGCCAGTCGGACGGCCTGACGGGCAGACAGACGGACAGTCTTGTTATGGCTGGAGTGGCGCCCATCCGGCTCGGTGCGCTGCTGCGCGCTGCTGCTGGTCTTGGAGGCCACGAACTCGACCGAGCCCTGAATCGTCAAACATGAACTGCGGTGTAAAATGAGCCGAAAAGCTGCGGCGCAGTGCTGCTCTGCAGGAGCAGGGTTCGCGTTTAAGTCTCGGTCTGCTGGCCGGGCGAGTAAAAGTGACCCCGCGGACCGGGATCGAACCGCGGACCCTCGGAAGGGCGGCGAGTGCCGAGTCAGGGAGAAGCTCCCTCCCCAGCACGGCCGGGGTGGCTTCCTTGCACGTTTTCATTACCTTCCCCTCCTCATATGGCTAATTTGTTGGCTCCCTCGTCACCCCTGCCCGAGCGGCCCGCCCCCGCCGCCCCCGCCGCCCCTCATCGAGTCTTTTCCCGTTTTCTGCTCTGCCGCCGCGGGGCTGAGGGGCGGGGCTGTGGGGCGGCGGGGTGGGACCGCAGCGGCGGGTGCGGTTAGGCGCACGACTGCAGCTCAAAGAAAACCGGAACGGGAAGCCGAATTCCGCATTTCGTGGGTCGGGCTGCTCGGCAGTGGCGCGGATGCGGAGCCGTATCGTTTCACACATAAAACAAACCGCAGCTTCCTTTAAAAAAAGTGAAAAAAAAAGGCGTTTACTTTTAATTTATTGTGCACAACGTTCTGTTAACCTGCTGAAAACGCGGGGAGACCGGATGCTCCTCGTCAACTGGAATGGGCGTTCATTAACGGTGTAAGGCCCAGCAACTTGGCGGCGCGAGGCTCGGCCTCTGAATAGCGGCGAGGATCGCAAATTTATGAGAAACATAATTTTCTTGGGCAGCCGCGGGAGATTTGGCTTTTTTGTGCAGGAGCCCACCGCGATTCTCTCTGCTCCGTCTCTCTTGCACGCCGGCGGGTCGCACCGCGAGTGCGAGAGAGACAGCCTGAGTGCAGCCACGCACCGCGCCGCCCGCCCCCGCGGTTTACCACCACTGGGGAAATCGGTAGCACGCCAGCGAAGCCAGCGAAGCCAGCGAAGCCGGGAAAGAATTAGCGCTCCGGGAATGCACAACGCGTTGGCGGGTTTTTCTTTTTCTGGCGGGAAAACTGTGGCCAGGGAATTTCCTGCTGCGTTGGCGCCGATCAACACTCGAAACTATCCTCACGAGAAACTGTGTGTGTGTAAATTTTCAGTGTATCTTGGTCAGAACAAATGACCCAACCATATACATTCGCTGTTAGAATTAGTTTAGAAAATCATGGAAGTCGTCGATTAAGTGTCTTTCGAAGCTGCGTCGGGAATTTCAAGAGAAGCTTTGCTTTAAATCGTGGCCAACTTCGTACTTTGCCCCGGAAACACACAATGGATGACAACTAAAGGTAAAACTGGAGATTTCGGAATTTTCCAAAGATCTCAGTGAATTATTTTCAGCAAAAAATCATTTCCGAGCACTTCCAAAGTTCTTGTTAACAGTTAAGTAAGAGAGGCATGGCATGTTATTTATTGCTATGAACAACCAACTTCAATCGAAGGACAATGTGCAGTGACACATTCTCAAATTTCAAGTTCCGGTCGCTAAAAATAAGTTTCGAGGTCCGAACGCCTGTCGCCTGCCGGAATCGTGTCCGTTTCTCCGAGTGCACGACGGACGACGGCAGCGGAGATCAGAACGGGGAGAAAATAATACGCTGCCAGACGAAGACGAATAGGAACGAGGAGGGTCCGGAATGAAGAGCGTAATGATGAGAGAGAGGATCCCCGTCGCGAGGCTGTGGGGGGGAGAGAGAGAGAGAGAGAGAGAGAGAGAGAGAGAGAGAGAGAGAGAGAGAGAGAGAGAAGACGTAATTGAATTTTGATGGCTGCATTATTCCTGGCTGCACCGTGCCGACCGTCACATGCGTCAGTCCGAATCCCGTTAAACGGCTCGTGCCGCGAATTATACAAAAGAGAGAGCGAGGGAGAGAGAGGGAGAGAGAGAGAGAGAGAGAGAGAGAGAGAGAGCGCAGAGTGAAACGGCGACATTTCAAGCGGCGATTCCGGGCGCCAGTTTGCGTCCCGCTGTGACAGGGTCTTCTTTTTCTTTACAGCGCGGCCGCATGAAATGCAGCTAAGTGGTGTCACGGGCCGCGACGTAGGGTTGCCAGGGTTTTAGGGTTTTCGGCAGGGTGGTGTGTGGCACACTGTGCTCCACACTGTGGCGGCCTGGGGCCGACCAATCCCAGTTTACGGGCCACCAATTTCCCCGGGCAGCCCCACCACGCCCCTGGCGGGGCCGTGGGCAGTGCCATGGGCAGCGCGATGCGCTGAGTTCAGGCCAAAGGGTTCTCGTCAAAGGCCTGCCTCCCCGTCCGGCACGGGCCGGCGCGGCACAGCCCCTCGACCGACACTTATCGTCCGAATCCGAATAAGGTGTCGAGCCGACTTGCCGCCTTATTGCGGTTCGCTGGCCAGGCCGGCGCCGTCAAAGCACCCCGAGCACCCCGGGCTCATCAGGTTTGCGCTTCAGTCAGCGGGAACGCCCGGCCCGCCCCGCCGCGCCCCGAAGCGGGGCCGATTCCAAGAGGCCCTCAAGGTCGGACCGAGAAGGGGAGACCCCTCAGGGCGCACGACCTTGAACACAAGATTCAGATCGGCGGCAGTGCGGTCGTCGCACACACATATTGCGATTCGCATTACGGGGCGGACGCGTCATTGCGTCCCAATCAAGTGCACAGTGATTGATGAGGTGGAGGGAAAGAAGAAGAAGAAGAAGCAGAAGAAGAAGAAGAAGAAGAAGAAGAAGAAGAAGAAGAAGAAGAAGAAGAAGAGGATGGGTGAAGGGGAAAAGAAAGAGGAGGGAAGGAAGAATTCAATAAATGGGAAGAAAACGAAGGAGGGGATGAAGAACAAGGAAAATAAAAAGAAGAAAACTAAGGGGAGGACGGTGAAGAAGGATGAGAATACGTAGAAGAAGGGGAAGAAGACGAACATGAGAAAGGTAAAGAACAAGAACAAGAAGAACAAGAATTTTAAGACTGCAGCCGTCATTTGAATACGTAAACAGGTGCTTTCACTACCTTTACATTGTTCAGGAAAGAAAAGTGGCCCAAAAAATACCTAAGATGCAGAAAAGGGAGGGAATGCTTGTGCAAGTTGAAGAACGAGAATGATTGCAGCATTTTATGCGCCGGGTTTGTTTTCCGTCCGAGAGTCTGTTTGATTGGCGGCCGCTACCTGGCCGACCGGCCGGGCCAGTCTGGCGGCCGCACGGCAGCAATAGCACGGGCACACTCCAAGGGGAGCGGCCAAAGCGGGCCAAAGCGGGCCAAAGCGATTCCCCGAGTCCGGTGCGGCAGTCCAGCCCGGCAGTCCGGCCCGGCAGTCCGGCCAGGACTCCTCTGGCAAGGCAAGCCGGCCCTTTCAGTAAACAAGGGATCGGGAAAGGTGCGGGCCGGGCTGTGCTACACTGTCAGAAGGCGAGGCGGCCCGCCCGGCAAGGGCATCCGCCGCTATTTGGAGAGCGGGACGGAAGTTTGGCCGTAAGGCTGACGGGGCAATAATGAGCCTTTCGCTTATTCGCAGTCCACACTGTCTGCGGGACTGTCGGCCGGACTTTGGCCATTTGCCCCGCCAGTTCGCTAAGTCGTCCCATCCCTAGCCACAGGTTCCTTTTTCCCCCTTTTCGACCTTTTTCCCTTCTACCCTAGCGCACACGGCACCGTAAGTACGCGGCCCGGCCCCCGAGTTGCGCGGCTGTGCCGGCCGAAGCCGAAATCGCCCCCGGAGCTTACAACTTGGAGGCCAAGTCTGTGGCGTTATTTCTGTCATTGCCAAGGGGACCGCAGGCGGCAGGCAGAAGGCCTTCTCCGGGTCGCTGCGCAAACCCGGTGGCAAACCCGGCGGAAAACCCGGTAGCAAATCCGGGGCCAGCCGGAGCGATCCGAGGGTGGAGATGGGTGTCCGACTACTGTAAACCCCGCTCATCTAACCTCGTTAAAGAAGGGACCTTTGAAATACTGCAGGAAAACAATTGCGGCTTTGCTCAAAGTAAAAATCCTTCTTAGCATACCAGTGTCCATCGGATGGAGAACAAAATCGTTTGCTACTACAAACGATTTTATTCAGACGCTATGAAGCTGCACGACAAAAAAAAATGTTACTGCTTTTCTTTTTAAAGGAAATTGACAATGTCCAACTTAACCACAGGCTGCCCGGATAACCAAGAACCATTATTGACGTGAGCTGCTTTCTTCGTAGTAGCTGGAAAGAACGTCGTCCTAGGCAGGACGTTAACAGAGCACAGGGTTCTCCGACTTCGCATATCACAGGCAATACTGTGCCGCATGGGCCTCCCTTTTTTCCCCCAACACGCAATAGCAATTAAGCGAATGCCGTGCTAATGCAGACCGGGCGCGTATTTCGATACCCAGGCCGATTGGGCACGCCGCGTGCACCAGTAGCAATACACGCTGCTGTAGCCAGATTGCGGCGAGCGAGGGGAAAGAAGACCCTGTCCCCCTCCTCCTGCAGGTACGAGGGGAGTAGCCGCCTGCACGCCACAGCCTCATTTGCTGCCTGACAGGGGCGGGACGGGGGGCAGGGAAACGGGGGGACGGGGACTCGCCGCGCGGGCCAGGTGTTTTAATTGCCACTCTTGTTTGCAGTAACTGTTGCTGCGACGACCACCGCGCAGTGCCGCGCAACGTGACGCGACTGTTTATGGCCCTGCCAGGAACCCTTGCGGCCCCAACGCGCCGTCACGAGGTCTCCGCGTTGGTCGCATGGTTATAAGCGTCGCTGGCCAACTGTAAGGTTGACGGTTCGGGTCTCAAGAACAAGAAATTTAAGTCTCATTTAATGTTTTTGTTTTCGTGAGCACACTGAACGTTAGTTATTAACCAATGCTGTTTTTGTGCACGTGTAAGGTATGCACAAATGATTAACTTACAAAGAAGCAAGGAAAGAAAATAGTGTCCCTATTTTTATGCATAAAATTGTAAATATCCTACAACTGAACGAATGCAACAATGTGGACAGTGAAAGAACACTAACAGGGTGGTCAATTTTAAAGAAGTTAGTTTGCGGACTTGTCATTGCATACGTCGACCACTGCCAGAAAAGACTTAACAAAAATACAACAAATCTTGGCAATTTATCAGAGTTTAAAAGAACTTTCAAAGTTTAGCAATTATAGTAGAAAGAACAATGAGACCGACATTACGAGTCAAGTCCAGCCCAGGCCGCGTTGTACTCTTCACAATTCTATTTTTGTACTTTTTACAATCCCCTCTGTACTTATTTCTACAGTTTTCGTCGCACAATTCACGCTTCAACTTCCAGAGCACGCAGCCTCCATCCACTTCAATCAACTGAACACACCCCGTGCACACGGATGCCTACGGGCTCCAAGAACAATACACGTTTTCCGCGCGGCAAACAGGCCCCCGCGACTTCCTTATTGTCATACAGGGCCTGATGCGCGACGCACCGCGGTCGCCGGGACTTGGCGGCACAGCGAGTACGCTATTTGCCGTGGAAAAATAGAGAGGTGCTTTGCGGGACGCGCGCTCGCCCGTCATAATTCTGTGTACACCGCTAGCGCCTTCTCTTTTAATGATGTGTAGCTAACCTAATTGTGCCGGCCCGGCTCGGCCTCACATGAGCGCGAGACCTTTGCGCTCTAATGAATAATGACGCAAACTGCCAAACGATGAGAGCGTCACGGGCATACGCCGCCAGCGTCGTCAGCCACGCCAAGAATGCCGAGGGGAATTCACGGTGTCGCCTGCGAACACTCTCGCTGGAGAACACTGGGCGTCTCACTCGAGCAGGGTCTTCTTGTTTCGCGGAAATTCCCACGATGCACCGGTTTCGAAAGGATTGCCAATGTCTTCCTGTGTACGAGGCGGTATCGATGCTGTTTGGTCCGGGTGACCCACAGTAAAATTGTGTGGAAGAACGATTGTGGGAACGTGCTACAATTGTGACGTATTTGCCACATGTTGCCTAATCACAGGTGGTTCTTTTTCACCTGAATGATGAATGACGTGTTCAAATTTTGTGCAATGAATGTGGGAAGTTATTCCCTTCTCGGTTTGGTCTCTAGAAATTGTATGAGGTTGCCTTTACTGGTGCATCGTCAAATTTATTGCCTACTTATATGGCGACACCGCGCTCTGGAGAACGTTCCACGACTCAATGAAAAAGATTCGGCTCAAATTGCTGTCTCTTCGAGATTAACTTATGGGACAGCCACTTTAATGTTGTGATTTGGCGGCTCAGTGGGTTAAAATCTCCATTACCAAATGGATTCTGAATCCGCAGATTAAGATTCGTCTCCCGCCAGGGGAAATCTCATACATTAGTGAGATGGAGCCAGCACTGTTTAGCGGGTGCCTCCAGCCAGCGGCGGTAAACCGGTCGCACGATTTAAAAAAATACATTGCACCATATGCTTTGAAGAAGCAATGACTTCTGTTTCTCTCCAGTGTCACGCCTTTGCTGCACTGAACCGCAATTTTTTGGTTCGCTGATAAAATATTGTTGCACGTTACACTCGATTTTGCTTCTGTTTTCTTCAGTGACGAGCCATGGACGCGTCGCCACCTGCACTGGCCCACCGACGCGGCTTTTTGCCGGTTGTTGTCGATGCCGTCTAGCCTAGCCGGCGCTCTCAGTGTATTGGCAGGCACGTCCCCTGCACACATGCACGTCACTGTTTAACCTGGCGGCGCGCCGTAGCGGTCGTGCGTCGGACGTGTGCATGACTATGCGAGAGGAGCTCACCGGCTTATGCGGGCAGCCTCAAAAAGGCGGCGGGGAGGCGGGGGAAGGAGCAGCGCACACACCACCGGCGCCGACGTATTTTTGCTTGCTTGCAGACTTGCCTCGTCCCCACAGGTGTCAGCACTGAAAGCCGAAGGGACGTTTGCCCGACACTGTGGTTCCATGAATATGACGTCATATTCTTTACAATGTAAATTTTGTCACACACTTAAGGGGGCTCATACATGTTAAAAGCACTTTGTAAAAAATTTTTTTTGATGTTGACGGATTATGATTTTACAATTTCTGTGTTAAAACCCTTTTAGATAATATAATTATTGGCAGGGCCATAAATATAAATTATAAATTTTATAATATTTAGATAATTTATATAACTGTGGCTGGCTGAGATAGGTGCAACGGCCGCCTCCTCGGAACGTGCCTCCGCATACATCATTTTGAATTGCCCGCCATTTCTAATCACGGCCATTAAAAACAAGACGCGTTTTAATTGGCGCACGCGTTCATGTTGTTGTTGCTTCCTCGGTGCGACAGGCGTCTCCCTCTAATGAGAAGCAGCGCGCACTCTGCAGACTGATTTCGAGTTTCGTCGCTGTCTCTCTCGCACTCATGGGGCGTCCCGTAGAGGTGCGAGAGAGACAGAGCGACGAAAACGACCCTCGGAATCAGTCTGGAGGGTGTATCCAATAACGCGCCGCCCTCCGTGCAGCCGGCCGTGCAGCCTCCAGGACCCGCGCCGCTTAAGCTCAACAATAATGGAGTCGAAATAAGAATGGCAAACAGGACCCCTGCGGCGCCACACGGCCGGTGCGGCTGGTCAGGACGCGCTATGGTAGCGGTCATCTCTGGTTTTGTAGTCACCGATAGACAAACCCTTTCGGACACTGTTATTTTAAACTTTTAGCAAATGGCACATATACTTTCGTTTGGATTTCCGCCTTTTTGGACGCTACCGCGCTTCTGTGCACTTTCCAGTAGGTGAAATTCACCATCTAAGAAAGGGTGAATCGAATCTTTCTAAGGATGAGGGAGGGGTGGATGGATAGGGAGAGTAAATGAGACTAAATGAGAGGGAATTTTACCACCCTATGGCTGTCGAAATTACCTCCAATTATAAATACTGTCTGCACCTTAATCAAGTAATGAGTTGAAAATCTGGCCGAGGTCCGTTATAGAGGCACGCCCCCTCGAGATCCAAGCGCACACACCCCAAAATCCTTACCCCAACACATTGCAGCCCCCTGGTGCTGCCATTAGCCACCATAACACCCCCACTGCGAGGCCCGGCGAGTCCTGGCGATGCCTGGGGCACCGAAATCTCCGTTTAATTCGAACAGCCCTTCGGACAAGGCGGCGCGTTGTGAAGCGATTCCTGTGCCCTGCAGACTGTTTCCGAGAGTCGTTTCCGTCGCTCTGTCTCTCTCGCGGGTACAGAGGACGCCCCACGCTCCATGAGTGCGAGTGCAGAGACAGCGACGGAGACAACTCTTTCTCAGACTCAGTCCCCTGCCAACCCTTTGCCCTTGGCTCCCATGTACAGACAGCAGTGCCACCACCAGCGACAAAGCAAATCTCCAACGACTAGGGAAGTGAAAAAATAATTATAAACATGTTTGCTTCCCAACGGGTCCAATCTGGACCCGCACCGCCGACAAGCGCGAGTGACAACCGTAAAGACGCGTCGACAGCCGGACAACCCGTCGGATTAATTAGGGAACATGATGAATTGGCAGCGGGCGTCTTCGGATCCGAACTGAACACCGTCCCCGGACTCGGCTACGGCTGATCCGGGTTGTCACCCGGACTCCCCGCACGCTAACCTCTCCAGACAGTACTGCATATCGTCTGCCGAGAACGCGCTGACGCAGAGCGAGCTAGCACTGGGTGGGCCAGGCCGGGGCAGGCCCACTGGGCCTCTTGACTGACATTTTCCATCATTGACCGTGTTCACGGTCGTCGGCTTCCATCCGTCACTCACCACTTGGCGAGGGTCCGCGAGGGGCGGGGCGGGGTGGGGCGGGGTGGGGCGGGGCGCGCCCATACGCTGCGGGTAGGGTGGCCTGCCTGGTCGGCTGGATAGAGAATCGTTTAATCTGGGACTGGGAGGGTGGCTGGAAGGGTTGGCACGCCCGAAGGCCCGAGGGCCCGAAGGGGCAGCGTGTTTATGTTGCCGCCACTGCGGCCCGCAGTCAACACGACGACAAGAGCGTCGCGCCGCTCGGTTGGCGGCCCCGGTCGGTCATCGCCGCTCCAAATGACCGCCAAATTTCATTTGCCGTTCGCGCCGCGCAGCGAGGGCAGCCGGGGCGGCCAGAGCAGCCAGAGCGCAGGGCTGAAAAGCCAAACATGACTCGCGTTTGCGACACGCGGGACTTGTTGACCGCGTTATTGACCCTCCAGAACGTTATTGACAGACCGTCCAGTTATTCCGCCGACGCCCTTCACGCCGGACTCATACTTATCGACTGCAAATAGGCCCTGTGTGTGTGTGTGTGTGTGTGTGTGTGTGTGCGCGTGCGCGCGCGCGTGTCTGCGCGAGGGTGCATGTGTTTCCAGTGAGACCGGGTGGGTGTGGGTGTGCGCGCGCAAGTGTGTGCATGTGTTTGTGTGCATGTGTGTGTGTGTGTGTGATGGAGAGAGAGAGAGAGAGAGAGAGAGAGAGAGGGGGGGGGGACCATGTGTTTCAGTACCTCCCTAGTGCGTGCGTGGACCAGTGCGTGCCCAGCCTACTGATGCTTCTTCAACCCCATTGATGAACCATCATCAACCACCACGCCAATTTAGGCACCGCAAAAAAAAGTTGCAACTAATAAAGATTCCAAATTGGTTCAAATTGCTTCGCACAAAGGGCAAGCTCCCTTTCAACAAGTCTCTCCATTTCACTTTTTTTTTTTTTTTGAAAAAAAAAGAGAAAATGTTAAACGAAGAGGGCAGTGTCCGCGGAGTACTGAACTGAGTGATTATTTGGCCCCTCTGCCCCTAATGGGGCAATTACTATTAACTCGCCTCATTCGGCCGAACCGCGGCTCCATTGAGCGGCTTTCCGGCCCGGCAAGAACACGATAGTTACACCTTAATCGAAAGATTATTCCAGTGGAGGGGACGGGCTACGCGGCCCCACCCGGCCCCGCCCGAGGAGCAGCAAGAGATATCGCTTCATTTCCCGGCGTGAGCTAGCTCTGGACACGGCCATGCAGCCGCGCGAGTCGAGCGATCCCACAGCCCGGCGGTGACGTCACGCTGTCTCCCTCGCACTCGTGGGGCGTCCCGTAAGGGTGCGAGGGAGACAGACCGAACGGTGGGGCGCCGTTTTCGGAGCCAGTCCGCCGGACCCACGTCGCAGTGCTGCCAATATTGACACGGACATATTCGGAATGTGGTGATGGATCGGTGGGCCCAGCGAGGGGGAGGGGGTGGAGGCGCCGCGCCTCTGATATCCGGCGGGATGTATCCCTGCCTTGGCGGTGCCTTCGGAGCCTTGGCGCTGCCTTGGCAGTGCCGCCAACCCAAGCCCCAAACAAATCCCGCCAAACTCGCCGCCCCGCACAAGCGCGTTTCTCTGTACCGGAAAAATAAACATTGGCGCGCGCGGATGACACGGAGAGAGACGGAACGGATCCGCGCAGCGCGCAAATGCGGCGGGGGCTCGGGGCGTCGACCCCCCCCCCCCCCCCAGCGCGGCCATGGCGGTGTGCACTGGGAATTAAATAAGCAGAGACGAGGAGGGAAGCGCGCGAAGGCGGGGGGAGCTTTTTGGCAGCACGTTCTATGGCGCCAAGGTATGAAAGTGTGTGTGTGTGTGTGTGTGTGTGGTATGGATCGAGACGAGGCGGTTTGTCTGTAGCAATAAAACGATTCTCGCGCGACGCGTTGCTCAACTTTTGTTCCGGCCTGTCCGTGGCGCGGCCGAAGGCACGGCCGTGCGCGACACGGCAGCCACGGGCCTATAAATCTAGCGCGCTCAGCGGCCAGCAGCGCCGCGCCTCCCGATGGCGACAAAAAAAGAAGCACGTCGTAATATATGAAGAACCATTCCTCGTGCGAAAATAAAGCGACTCACACACACACACACATACAGCTGTAGCAATTCGCCTGAAAAAAGAAAGAAACAGCATTATCTGCCGATGCTGGAATTTGCCTGGACGTTGGCGTGACTGCGACGTGTCACTCTGCCGGACACGTGACCAACGTGACGTGCAAAGGTCCGGCAGACACACAATGGTCACGAGATTAAAGAGTAAGGGAGGCTGGCCGGGCCCTTTAAGGCCGGTCCGAAGGGCCGGAGGGCCCTTGCACGCCCTGCACCGACCCACGCGACCCCTCGGGCGAAAAGCCGGGCTTATCCTTGTAAGGCGACGCGGGGCTGAGACAAAAAGGGCGACCTGCGCGCGCTGGGCCCCGGCGCCCCTAGCTAGCCCTACCGTGGGCCCTGTGAGGGAAGAACTGGCCACCAAGAAGGGCCGAGCCAGGAGGAGGATGTAGAGGAGGAGGAGGAACATGGATAGGAGGAGGAGGACGTAGAGGAAGAGGGTAAGAAGGAGGAGGATTTAGAGGAGGAGTTGGAAGTAAAGAAGGAGGAGGATATAGAGGAGGGGAATGTAAAGGATGTAGAGGAGTGTGTAGAGGAGGAGGATGTAAAGGATGTAGAGGAGCATGTAGATGTAGAGTAGGAAGAGTAGCAAAAGAAGGTGGAGGCGGGGGAGGGGAGCTGGAGGAAGAGGAAGAAGAGAAGGAGGAGGCAGAACAGGAACAGGGCTGGAGAAGGAAGAGGAGGTGGATGACCAGGTGGAGAAACTGTGCAAATCGCTGCACCGGATGCAGGGGAACGAGAGTCCGTCAAATCGGCGCGTGGTCTGCCCGAGCTGTCCAGTCACAAGTCAGCTGTGCCAGCGATTTGCGTGCACGTTTGTGTGTGTGTGTGTGTGTGTGTGCCGACGACAGAGCCATAACGGACGGGGCCGGCGGAGTGAAAGATTGACAGTAACGTCATAAAATGACGACTTGATTCCTTCCCCCGATTGCCCAGCATCCCATTCCGGCCCCACTCGTAGTATGCAATAGCCGTGGCGCCACACCATGAAGAAGAAGAAGAAGAAGAAGAAGAAGAAGAAGAAGAAGAAGAAGAAGAAGAAGAAGAAGAAGAAGAAAGTGCATAATAAAACGCGAGGATGATAACAGGGTGGAAGGAAGGACGTTTATCACCGCTCGGCTTACCCTGGTTATGCAGACACTGCCTTGACAAGTGACTAAAACCTCGGTACTCACCCTTGGCCACCTTGTTGGCGCGCAGCACGCTGAGCTGCTCGCCGTTCTCGCGCCGCCAGGTGATCCTGGGCTCCGGGTGGCCGGTGGCGCGGCACGTGAGCGTCGCGTTCTCGCCCTCCGTGGCCGTCACGTCGGAGCTGGTGCCGCCGTCCGAGATGTCCGGGGGCACTGCAAGCAGAGCAAGGCATCATTCGTGAGGCCGCCGGCCGTTACACTGTCCAATCAGCGGCACGCCGATCCATCCACGGCTTGTCCACGAACTACGTAACACTCCATCTCTCTCAGTGGCCGGAGCCCTAGAGAGAGCGACGATGACAAAGTGTTACGTGGTTTTTGCACAGCACCCCAGCCAGGCGCCGCCAGGTAATCAGGCATCGTTCTAATCACTACGCCGCAGCCCGCGATGTTAACCAGCAGACACGAGGCTTCTCAATATCCTGTCAGTGCTGAGGTTACGCGAGGTCGGAATATCTAGCTGACTCGAACCACTGAAGGTCTACATAGGCCTAGCAGCGTTGATGATGATGATGATGCTGGACCATACCGCCCTTTGGTGGACTTTTTAGCAGATGATACGTTTTACTTCTCCAAAATGTACACTGAAAAGTCAGCTGGCTCTTGAGCCTAGAAACCAGACACGTATCTTATTGTGTAATATTGTGTAAAGCGCCATGGTGAATCATTTTCCAAGTACAGAAATGAGAGAAATTAGACAGATTTTTCATTGCTTCCAAAAAACGCCCCCTCTAGCAGCCGCCTCATCGGCTGACGCCACGTTACGGCCTTAACGGTCTAATTACTTGCGAAAGTTTGCTGCCTCGGGGCAGGCGGGGCTGGCGGGCCTGGGGTCCACGACGGCGTCGGCCTGAGGCACCTGCGAGATTGACGGGCACCTCGTGCTCGCGGCGGAGCGGCGGACAGAACTTGCAAGTTGGCCGGCTGGCCGAGGACGGGCGCCTCCAAGGGCCGGGACAGCCCAGAGGTGCAGCGAGCTAACGGGCCAATGGGCGTTCAGACGGCCTGCATGGCATCCAAGGCAGCACCTGGCGCCTACGATAAAGGCCCCTCCCTGGGCCCGGGCGCGTAACACCGTGATTTCCTGCGAAACCTAACCGCTCGTATATTATTCACCTGTCCGGACTGGGCTGGCTGGCTGGCTTCGCACCGCTTGTTGCGGATAAGAAGGCCGCGCCGCACTGCGGTGCCGCGCTGCCGCACCCCGGTGTCGGCCTCGGCGATTACTACACTGCAGCACCATCGACGATGATGGTAATTTCCTGTGGACCGAGCCTCCGGAGAAGGGTGGGCGCTGGCAGTACCAATCTTACAAGCAATCCGTCTCGAGTGTGCCTCTTGCAAACGACGGCAGCAACAAGCAATCCACACAAAAGGTTAAAGAACTTTTGGGACACAGGGATTGACGTATGTGTGCGGGCAAGCTACATACAAATTGATACATAAATTAAGCAGTTTCGTCCATGAGCAACATAAAGAAATTTAGGGATTAAATCGAACAAACTTACATTTGCACAGAAATAGAAATGGACAACAAAGGAACAAAAACATTCAGTGTGTATATAACGGATAAGAAAATGAAGAAATTTTGAGCTTCTTCGACGTCAAAGGCATTTGCCTGGGACAGCAGGTTCAAGGCCTGCCAAGTCGTGGAGACCGCCATTACCCGAACCTGTAGCGTGGGCTGCTCAAAAGGGGCACCCCAACAACTATTCAAGAGCCCCCTCCTTTCCCAAACGACCCGGTCCTTCCGAAAATAATGAGCGATCATCCCCCGCCCCTCTCTGCACACACTTGCGAGCTTCCCTTACGTAGCTCCGCTACGCCGGGCCTATCCGATACAGATCGCCCGGACCGTCCTGGCAGTTGGCCTCCCCAAGAACAAGCAAGCGCCAAACTACCCGTTTAAAAATGATCTTGCCCGAAATCGTGCCGGATGACGGCAGGATTTCGGGCATGCCCGGCCGGCACGCCCGAAATCCGCCCCGAACCAGGAGTCCGGGCTTGCCGAAAAACGATCATTTTGTTGGAAAATAAACCGATTTTCGGCAATGCCGGACGCTTGCCGGGCATGCCGAAATCGTGCCGAACCGTCCCTCCCATTAAGGCGCCGGGGAGGGGGAGGTACCTGGATGGCGGATCCTATTCAGTCTCGCACACACGCACACTCGTACACACACAGACGCACATACACACTCACATACACACACACGTACACAGAACGCTGAAGGAGAAACACTGGTTAGTATTGGAACCCAGGACGACCGTCTTTGTGGACCGAGACGCTGCCAACTGCACCACGGAGGAGACCTGGGGAGGAGGCCTCAGGCTCCCGATGCCTTCCAGCGAGCTCGCTCGACCCCGAGCGGCACTGGAGGGGGCGGGGGAGACACGCTGCTGGGGGAGGAGCACGCGGCGAGCCCTGTGTCTTGACGAATAAGTAACCTCCGCGAGACTCTTGGGTTACTCGCGGAGAGCCCCTCGACTTTTGGACAAGGTGCGCGGGTTCAGCTGGGCACTTGGATCTAACAGCTGACTCGGTGAACTTGAGCGGAGGTACTAGAGCACTGCGTGTGGACTAGTCAACACGCGGATCCAGGCCCACTGGAAACCCAGGTCTCAGGCTCCCAAACCCAGTTATTGGGGTGTTGGCTCTTACACGCAAACCAGGTTCTTCGCTTCCTTATAATCCACGTACTCGAAGTACCCTTTTCCCGCGGCTCATGTTATTGAGAGCCAGACCTTTTCTATAGGATGGCAAGCTAAAGTTACTATTTAGGTATGCTAAGGCTGTTAAGCATCAGTAGCTCAACGGATTCAACTGCATTCATTCAAGTACCCGTATCAAAGTGTTTAATTTGATTGGAGATTTGTTCAGTCAAAGAATTCAAAATTGTCCTACAAACATCTCGTTTGCACGGAATTTTCTAATTTTTCACGCCGGTTTTGATAGACTTGGAACTTAAGAAAGAATTTCACTATTTTAACTTTTCAATTTTGTACGCAGGTCAAAGACATTAACTTGACACTTCTTTGATTAGGGTCTCGATGCGCCCCGTCACTCGGGCATGCCCGGAATCATGCCGAAAGGCACGGGCACGCCCGAAATCCACCCGGCCGGGCAGCGGCCGGGGTCGCGGTACGATTCCGGGCCGCCCGCGACAGCGGGGCTCATTTCGGGCTTGCCGCGTGCCGGCGGCGTGTGGATTTCGGGCTTGCCGAGCGCATTTCGGCATCATTCAGGGCA
This sequence comes from Thrips palmi, assembly GCF_012932325.1. Classification (NCBI taxonomy): domain Eukaryota; kingdom Metazoa; phylum Arthropoda; class Insecta; order Thysanoptera; family Thripidae; genus Thrips; species Thrips palmi. The sequence goes on from NW_023144627.1 coordinate 10,170,258, forward strand.
TGCCGGACACTTCGGCATCATTTCGACATCATTTCGACACATTCTCGGCACGATCTTTTTTAAACGGGTACTAGGAAGGGGGCGGGCCGGGGGCGTCGTATATCCCGACTAAAGCTGATACCGCCCAGGATGTTTGGCTAATCAGCAGGGGACATAATGTCTCGGCGTTTGCAGGCGACGCACGCGCGTGAGGCGCGGCGTGGCTCGACAACTAATAAAAGTAACGGGGTAAACTTTTCCGGGCGTCGGTGGTGGCGGCTGCTGCGACGGAGGCTGGCTTAGCATCACGATGCCAACTATTTCGGTTTTTAAAGAGGACCTGGCGGCGTTGTTGGCCGACCTGCATTGGTCGAAATTAAAGCGCGGAGCTCGGAAACTGGAGAAGGCGGGTGGCGGGGAGCGAGGCGGGGAGCGGGCCCGCTGTGCGCCACTGCAAAGCAAACCGAACGCGCGACCCGACCCGACCACTCCTTGCCCCAGTCCTATTAAGGGTGTCGTTCTCTCACAATAACACGATCCCGGGCGCGCCGCCCCACCCTCACGCCCCTGCTTCATTTCCATGTTAAATCAGCGTATCTGTGTCGCGCGTTAAATCAATGTCGACGGGGGCGGCGCGTAAACGAATTGATTGCGGTGCGACCCTACCTAACCCGCCCCAGCCCGCAGTTCGCACGGCCCTGGACCGCATTAATAAACCGTCCCCGGGGCAAAAAAACGTCCCGGAGCGGGTAGTTTACGGGCCGGCCCCAAACCGCGCACCCGTCGGTGAAGACCCCGCCCAAGAAAACACCGATGGAGCACTTTAATGCATCCCATCGTGACGACAAAAAATATCCCTTTTCGAAAGTCTTTTGGCGATGTCTCGGTGCTGTCTGGTCCCGACAGCCGCGACGGCACATTGGACTGCGCCTTGGGGGCTGCCCCGGGCGAGGCTGCTGCATCGCATTGCTGCCAGAGTGCAGACGGTGGCGACATTATTTTAAAAAGGGAGGCCTTGAGCCGGACCAGCTGGCGCGGCACTCTGTCTAACGACCAACGCGTCAGGAACTAATCAGACCAAATTCAACGACTGCGCTAACAGAGTGACTTACCCGCCATCTGGTGACGTCACGGCCTTGGTGGAAAGCGGCGCTCGGGGACAAAGGGGAAACGAGTTTGCCTTTCCTCGCGGGGCCTCGGTCTTGCGCGACCCATTCAGAACCGTGATCAGGACCGCTGCAATATTGAGCCTGTTTGCGCGCGCAACGAGTACCCGGCATCATTCAAATAACTTGCCCGCATTTTTGCGCCAACAAGGGCGAGTCGAGCCAAAGCGCGCCGAGCCGCGCCACCCGCGTTGGCCCGTTGGCAAACGCAGCCGATTGGCTAACATATCACGTCCGCGGGACAATCAGGTTCGCGTGGCAAAGAGCGGGAAACATATCAATCACCGGACGGGAGCGCGAGAGCCAGACATGTGCACACAGGGAATGCACCCAGGGGCCGCGGTGGCTAGCATCACGGTACGTGGATTAATTTTCCCCGGGTCGATTCCAACCAGGTCTAAACTGTTTCGTTCCTTTTTTGTGCATTTTTGAAAATCTGAACCGTATCGTAACATGTTAAAGGACTGGATCTACAACTCATCCATTGCTCAACTGGGTTTAAGGCGTCTTCAACGCTCTTGCAAGCGCTTGCAAGACGGTCCTGCATGCTCACAAGAAGCCCCCGTCTAGACAGAACGAAAGGACGCCACCGATTGAAAAGACTCCCTGTGCTACTGCAAAACGTGCTTTGCAGTGCGAATCGTCGAAAAAAAAACGGACAGAAAAAAGATGGCGTGCACGGGGCTGGCTGGTCCGCGGGTTCATTCACTTGGGGTGGCCAGGCATTGGGCCCGCTAGCCTTCGGCCAGGCGGCAGCGTGCGGTAATCCCCGACGTGGCTCAAAGGCGGCACGGCCGGCACGGTCGGCACGGGGCAGTGCGATAAAGTTTGGGGGTGAGGAGGATTGATGTTGACCGAGGCAAGTCCCTCTAAGTCCCTGCTGACGACGCGAACACCAATTACAAACATCTGGCGCGGGGCTGCCGCGCGTTCCTGCGCACGCCCCAACGGCGGTTTGGTCCGAAAACAATTACGCATGTCGCCAGCCAGGTGACATCAAAGGGGCAAAAAGCAGAGTTACGTGATAGGTGCACGCGTCTCTACTTGCACACTGCGAGGCAGTGCCAGGCGGAAAAAAAAGCAAGCAGCAGCACGCGCGTGCTTGGCACTGCTAACACATCGCTGCGATTGAGCTCTCTCTGTCCGGCCTGGGCGGGGCGTGCCGTGCGCCTCCCCTGCGCCGCGCCGGCCGGGGCCTACTTAGGACGGACATTACCTTTCAGGACACGATCGCAGGTAATACAATTACGGCGATAAGAAGAAAACACGCCGGCGGCAAGGCGCGAGGCTGAGCAGGCGCAACCAAGCAGGCTGAGCCGGCACGGGACCAATCAATTCCCATTTTCTGTCCCTTTTGTGAATTTCGAGAACGGCGTATCCGTTCCATAAAAATCGTAACTGCGTAATATGTATTTTGATGGACGGTTCATATTTAAGAAGGGAGAATATGTAAATCTTGCAAGGCTTATAACAATACAAAAATAAATGTCTGATAAATTTTGCCTTTCTTTTGGTGTTGCCTTAAGCCTTCAGCTGTCAAATTTGGTCATCCCCACCTAAGCAAAGTTCATTTAGTTTCATTGCCCTACTTTGGTTTTCGGTTAATCCGCAGCGGCTTTCCACCATCTTGCCGCTAAAAGAGGGCAGGTGCCGCTGTTCCAATGCCGAGGCTGTCGCGAAGAAAGGAAAGGAGAACTTTTTCCTTTCCCCTTCGGAAGTAGGGCAGTGTTTGCTTCGTAATATACACACATGGCGCACACGCGGCGGTGTTGCGCGAGTTTACCCAGCCAAACTGAATCCCAAAGTTTCGATGAAAACGGCCAGGGGAACACCACAAGCCAGTCAAGCAGCCCTGATTACTTTTTGCTCCAGCGTACGTTGGGTGCAGTCACTTTGGGCGCCCCGGGGGCTAACACGAAACCCTTCGAAATTGCGCACGTTCAAGATTCTGACAACATTCATCTCGATACGCAACTCATAAAGCTGCGCTCCACGCAGGTCCTCATTTGATGAGTGTATAGCCTTTTATCGTGAATCTGACTCCGACATACGATTGTATGGTTGTGTTGGATGTATATCTTTAAACTAATTCCGAATAGCATATTTGTGGCAGAAATGTTCTGGGTTCGCCGAAAAGGGGTAATTAGAGCCTCCGTCGAAATGTGTCGTTACGTTTCACTTTTGCGGGAGCGCTTCGGCAAATCCTGCTATGAGAAGTGGCTCAATTTTCGACAAAAAAACAACTGTAATGACCAATATCACAGTGCGCAGCCAACGGAAGTACCGGCATCGTTCCAACTTTTATTGAGAGGAGACAATATTCTTTTTGGTATGACGTCACCAGGTCAGCGCGAGACTTTTTCAGCGTTTTGCAGCGGAACCTTACTAATCGAATGGCAGAGAACAGCGTGCGTGGTCCAGGCCGGGTGCGAGTGGACATGCCCACACGCCGAAGCGAAAAAGCCTAACACACCCACACACACACGCAAGGACAATAAAGGGTGCAGCTGCTGCTGATTGGAACGATTCGACTGCGACATCCCAAAGAAAAACAAGAGCTTCTCTCCGATGACGCCTTTGATCCTGATTTGTGGACGGGCCCCAGGTGTAAGCGGGGACTGCCAAATCCGCCGCAGAAAAGTTTGACGCGGCGCCTTGCTGCAGCGGCACGGCGTGCACGATGTGCCGGAGGAACGACAGGAACACGTGCCGACACGTGCCGACCACCGGCAGACAACTTGGAAACGTTTCCGTGTGTATCAAAATAAACTTGGAGAGCAGCGAAAAATCCTGGATAGAGCAATAAAATGGACTGGCGTTTAAAGAGCAGCTGACCAGTGTATGACATAAAACGTGAGCAGAGCGGGTGACAAAGTAAGACAGTTGTCGGCGTCAGCGTTCGCTTTTGGACACCCGTTACCCGCAGGCGAGCCGAAGCGCGCGAGTCATCGACAGCCTCTTGTCCCGAACACGGCCCTTTGATTGCGCGACATCCAATGTCCCGGCGGCCCCGGGGGGCTGGCTGCCACCGTCATTGCGCACGCCCCAAGGCCGAAGCCGAAACAGTGAGACCTGCAGTGGCGGCGCGCGGCGGTCCCCGGCCGACCTTCGACCCTGGCTCCGGCCTCGCTCCCGCAGCCCAGCCCTTTTCTCCCGCTCTGATCGAGTTGCCCTATTCCCTACGGAAAGTAGCGACTCCTGATGTGATTGCTCTCAGGGCTGGTCCGGGCCGGCCACCGAGGACGGAGGGGCGCGGTGGAACACAAGGCGGGTCTCCAGCCGGGCGCGGACCTGTGTTTGGCGTCAGCCCTATCACGGTTTGCCTCGTAGCGCAGCGGGCAGAGCGTCGGCTTTCCACGTCAACCACCTCTGGTTCGAGAGCTCTGGTTCCACTTGCACCATGAGTCAGTCTCATATCCGGTACCAATCAATGCAAGAGGAGACGTAAAACGTCCAAGAGGCCGTTCAAAGATTATTACCATTAGCACACTACAAACCTGTCTACTAAGAACACACTAACAAACGCATGCTTGGCCAAGTACACTCTTATAAACGCTTGCTTGGCCAAGGATACACTTTCAAATGCATGCTTGGCCAAGTACGCACTTAAGTGTCCATGCTTAGGATGGAACTATACGACGTCAAGCATGCGTTTGTAAGTGTGTACTTGCCAAGCATGCATTTGTGTGTACTTATTAGACAGTTAGGTTTGTAGTATAGCGTTTGCCCTTTGAACACAGGTGCTTTTCTCGATTTATCATTCTCGAATCTGTTCTGCTCATTCAGGAAGACGAACCGAAAAATAATCAGCTGCTGACACTGCAAGGATTTGCTGAAGAGCAGCCCGCTCCCTCCACGCTCAAGGCGCTCATGTGCTGTTGCTCGGCCGCTTCCCAGCCGCTCATCGCCGTGAGGCATGGCCTTTCCGTACCGCAGGTGGCACCCAAATTTACGGGCTGTCGTTGCCGGTACGGGCAGCTGGGGGGCTGAAGGGGGCACGGGCACGGCCGCCTCCCCGCCTCCGCCAATGCCAATATTAAGTCTCTCTCCGCAGCCTTGCAGCGCAGACGCAGGCTCGTCAATAACGTGACGTGCAACAAGTTTGCAGCACTACTTGAGCGCGTCAACATTTTTGTTTTCTTGAGTCCTTTAGGGCGCACGCACAGCGAAGGCAGGTGTTGCATGACGTGTCGGAGCTCCTTGTGACGGTAACGTGGGCCAGGCTGCCAGACTCACTCTAGGCGTGTATTGGGAATCGCCCACTTTTTACGCAGAGTTTTTTTGTCAGAACTCTGTCTTTGTTGCTCCTTATGGACTTCCAGTATATGTGGGAGCGACACTAGACGTTACGCAATAAGTGGACGAGCCCCTGCCGTGCCACAACCTGAGGCAGAGTCTTAATTGGCAAGATTATTTCTCTCGATGCAGCATTGGGTAATCCTTGCCTGCGCAGCACTCGCGTCCACTGGTCGTTAACGCCGGCTAGGGCAACCGATATTTTTTCCGCACGCCTCTCATCCATTCCTTTTTTCCCCTGTTTCCAAAAAAAAAGAGGGAAAAGGCGAGGTAAAAAGTTGGCGGCGTGCGTGCACGGCCGTGCGTCGTGCGGATAGTGACAACCCGCTCCCACCGGGCCGGGCCAGTCGCTATTAACAGTTCGACAGCGAGATTTATTGCTGAGCGAGCCGCGAAAAAGCCAGGAATAAATGAGGCCGAACCGACCACACTAGAGTTAGGCCCCTCCGGCCGTTCCAGGCCGGCACAGGCCGTTCCAGGCCGGCACAGGCCAGCGTTCCGGCCACCGGCTGCAGTGCGTATTATGGATTAGACCCTTGTCCAGTGCCTCAGCAGCGCCAGAATGGATATTTATGGTCAAAGTAAAACAAAATGACGAACCTCAAACACTGTGCGGGATGTTAATGCGCTGCTTTTCCACAGTGAATATGTGGTGTGTGTGTATGTGTGAGTGTGTGGATGTATGAGTTCTCGGAAGCGCAGCGCTAGTACCGCACTTGGTGTATCCGAACTGACGAATGGCTGCAGAGCTGCCCATATTCTGACAATACTTCACGGCCTGCCAGAGCTCTGCTGATGGCCCGCAGTACGTCTTCGGAGCAAAAGGAGAAAAAATAGGGGCCTGCATCATCTGAAAGTACGAAGAGGAGGTTGCCTGTGCTCCGCACCTCGTATCTACCAGGGTTTTGAGTGTAAAACACGTTGTGAGCCTTTCTGTAAGCAGAAGGCCCGATTCAGTTTATTCTTGCAAATGCTAGGTTTTAGAGAGTAAAACACGTACTTGTCCATCCTGTTAAAAGTGACGGGGCTCTCGGCGTGGTGCAGGCCCTAGAAGCCACCGACCACACTCGTCCCGCCGCGTCCACCAACAGCGACAGATCGGTGATCAACGGTAATCAGAAGTCACCCAATTATTCCCGCCATTGATGTGGGCTTGTCGCGATGCCGAGCGCACTCCAACACACCAGTCTGCAGACTGATTCCGTCACTGTCTCCCTCGTGGGGTGTCCCGTATAGGTGCGAGAGACACAGAGCGACGAAAACGACTCGCAGAATCAGTCTGCTGTAACGGGACGCCACGCAAATACCGACCCGGGTCAATTACCGCTCATCTCTTTCGTCGGATTTCCTTCCAGAGTCTCATCCGGGCTCATCCGACCAGTCTCCGCCGCCGAGGCTCAGACGACGCCTTAAGCTGCGAGATCAGCCAGCCGTGAGCGAGGCGTGAGCGAGAGAGGACAAAAAGTGCCTGACAGCCACGGTGCGTTCTCAGAAAACAAGACTGCAACAAAACAGAAGCTGTAATTAAATAATTTGTCTGTGACCTCTCATTTATGGTATAAATTGGTGTCAGCCGAAAAACGTTTCATCTTTTCATAGTCCCGAAATGAGCAGATTATCTTCACCTGATATTACCCTTTGCATTGACCTTCAACCATGATGGAACCCTTTGTAATCGGATGTGGTAACCTGGTACGTACCATCTGGTACACCCTAGTCAGTCTCACCTTACCCAACTGAGTCATCGCGAGGCACAGTCCGCATAGTCAAGGACTCTCCTCCCCATTATCGCCGCGCGACGGAGAGAGATCGTCCGTCAGGCGGATTGACGCGTCGGCCTTTGTCTTGACGGCGCCTCGCCTCGCCCGGCCTCGCCCCAACTCGATCAAGCAAACGACGCCGGCTGGAGTCGGTCGCCGCCAACTCGGCCGTGGCGCGCAGTGCCGTGGCAGCGCCCTCTGACGGATCGGAACAAGTTGAGATGAAAGGGCAGGTGGCTGCGCGCCATTTACTCCGAATCGGGCCGAGGAAACCGCCAAGGGGCTGGCTGCTTGGCTGGCGGGCTGGCTGGCGGGATGGCAGGGGTGCATAATGCCCTCGATGGAGTGGCAAACGGGATTGGCGGCGCCTCGCGGCCGCGATCCGTCATGGCAACGAGCCCATCCGTCATGGGAGCAGTCCAGACACCTTGGAGTAGTGGTTAGCGCGGTTGCTGCGCAATCCGCTGCACACGAGTTCAACTCCCACCTACTCCACTTCATTTTTTTACGTAGTAGGTGTTTTTACACGGTTACCAGCCTTGTGGTCATAAAAGCAGCAAGGCCAGTCCACACGGGACATTTTTACTGTAGTGGTAGGCGTGGTTACTCCGCAATCCAAAGGGCACGGGTTCAAATCCCACTTTCATCATTGTTTTTTGTGTTTTCTTTGTCGTGTTACGTGTTTTTTGCATGGCAACGACCCATCGGTCATAGCGACAGCTAGGCTGGTCCATACACTCCCAATAATCAACTGAGCTTTTTCATCGTAATACGACCAAAAAGCTTCGTATTATGACTGCACAGCGAAGGTAGGAACCTATGGTGAAGAGTTCTCAGTATCTTATGACGAACTTCTTCATATTACGAACAAATTTCTCTGTGAATTAGCTCAGTATTATGACTGCACGGCATTTCTCGGTAGAAAATGAGGTCTGAGCGGGGAGGCTTCTTCGCCGCTCGGCCGTTAGATGGCGCCAGCGGGCGAGGTCGCTATGAAAAATCCAACGTAACGGTTGCGGTAGGGTAGGCGTTGCGGACACGACGCACCCGACGCTGAACGTTACGTTGGATTTTTCATAGCGACCTCGCCCGCTGGCGCCATCTAGCGGCCGAGTGGCGAAGGAGTCTTCCCGCTCAGACCTCATTGGGAGTGTACGTCTCGGAGTGAGCTTGGTCACTCCACAAGACACTGCACACGGGTTCGATTCCTGACCCCTCTTTTTTTTTCTCAGCGTGTGAGCCTTACACTGTAAGGTGTGCCCGCGGGTCCCCGCGACACGGCCGGGCCGTTCCTTCCGGTGAAAAGTAGCGCGGCAAGTGGAGCGGGGCGGCGCGGTTTGCGGAGCATGTTTGACTTGTGCAAGTTATCGTTAATTTTCGGACTACGGCGCTCAGTCTATATGCGCAGCGGCGCCGGCCCATTGATTGCAGCTTCGCCGGGCTTCGCTGTGCTTGGCCGCGCTCGGCTGCGTCAACCTAAAGAAAGGCCAAGGCACACACTATCAGACGGGAAATTGGCCATTTTCCGAAGGCCGGCTTTGTTTCCCGACGGCTTCATTTTCATGCCGACCTGAAAACGAGAAACACGAACGACTCCAGCATGCCGGGATGCGTATACCGCGCCTACATTTGCTTCAGAGACACTTTATTTTTATTTTTTTCAGGCAATTTTCGCGGTGTCCTGTTTATGTTTACCGCGGTGGGGCGTCGTCATGGCGACGCAGTCTGTCTCGGCGCTCGAAGCCCCTTCATTATTCGTTTGTACGTGCTCATTGCAATTTCAAATCTTGGCGCCCCGCCGCGCGCCGTCCCCACACGCACACACTCACACACACACGTGCCGTCTCCGCACGGAAAACACTCCCTGGAGGCCGCAGCGGCGGCTGCTGCAGAGTGGGAACCGGAGAAGCTCCACTCTGCAATCATTAGCTTGCGTGCATGCATTTTGAAAATCAAGCACCTCCTCCTCTCTCTCTCTCCTCTTTCGGGCCGCTGGAAAAAAGGGCGGCACCTCACTGGAGGAGAGAGTCCACTGCACTGGCGGGCTCATCTCGAAACACCAGCACCCCGGCAAGAACTCTCCGAGGAGAAATGGCGAAGGCGGGCCGGGGGGGCGTGGTCCGGGGTTGTCCGGGCGACGGGGGGGATGGCGGTTTCCCCGGCGACAACAACAGCTAATACCGCTAACAGAATTTGCACCGACACCACCCCCGCCGCCCTGCCCCGCCGCGCCGCGCCCCGCCCCGCGCCCTCTGCGCCCCCGAGCCCCTTCACAATCTCACCTCGAGGCCGCGCGGCACCGCCACGCACAACGCGGCCGCGCTTTCGTAAGGAACGAGGAAGGAGGGATTCCCCCGCACGGCGAATCTGCATCACGTTATTTAGTACAATGGGTGGGGGAGAGAGAGGAGAGAGAGAGAGAGAGAGAGAGAGAGAGAGAGAGAGAGAGAGAGAGAGAGAGAGAGAGAGAGAGAGAGAGAGAGAGACGACGCGCAGCCGCGGCGCTCTTTCCCTTTCTAGGAAAACAATTTCCCAGATAGCGTCATGCGCGGCAACGTACTCTCTCTCTCTCTCTCTCTCTCTCTCTCTCTCTCTCTCTCTCTCTCTCTCTCTCTCTCTCTCTCTCTCACACACACACACACACACAGTCTCCTTCAGACATGCAGTCCCGCTCTCTTTGTCTTTCTCTCTCACACACACAGCCTCTCTCAGGCATACACACTCTCTCTCTCTCTAACACACACGGCTGGTTTGATTAAAAAGTCTAGGCGCCGCCGGCCTACCTGTAGCCGCGGCGCGAGGCCTTGTAAACCGGTACACTGTCCGCACTGTCTCTGCCGACGCGAAGCGCCCCGGCCGTGGACAATATTTTCTCGCCCCCCTCTGCCCCTCCAAAATCACGTCCCTCAACGTCCTGCCTGCCGTCGGCCTGCCGGGCCGCCGCCGTCTGCTCGCCTCTCCCGCCATTTTTCCGCGTCTTGACGCGCCCTTCGCGGATCAGCGGCGAGGCGGCGGCCAGGCAGGACGTGAGTACCCCCCATCCTCCGGGAAAGAGGCTCGGGTGACTCTGCGGCCACCGAGCCGCCGGGGGGGGGCGCACCGTACCATGGGACTCCCCGAGTGCTGAAAGGAGCCTGCTGCATATTGTATCAGCGCCCACACACACACTGCCTCACATACACACACGCACAGACACACGCAGACACAGACACACACACACGCACACACACACACGCACGCACACTCACGAGACAGCCACCTCAGTCGTTGTTTTCCTCCGTCTGGCAGTGGCGTGGCGCCGCGTGGCGCGAGGCCGGTGCACCGCGGCGGTGCGGTGGTCCATCACGGGGAAAACGCCGCGCACGCCAAGCACGCCAAGCTCGCCGGGCAGCACCATGATCGATGGTGGGGCGAAAGGAAACGCAACAGATCAACCAACCATCGGGCGGAGCGGCGACTAGCAGAAAGGGTAGAGGGATCGTCCGTGTACGTGTCGTCTTCGGTCGGTCCTCTCACCCTCACTGGTCCATGAGGAGCAAGAGCCACGGAAACGTTACGTAATAAGTGCACGACCCGCGCTTCCAGGACGCACAGTGGGCCAGAAGACCGACGCCGGCGGCCAAAACTCCAGACGCGTTTTGAGCTCCAGAGTCGCTAAACAGGACTGGAACTGAGCGTGTGACCCCACCAATGGATTCCTCGTTCGGAGAGCAACCCATTGGTGGGGTCACACGATCGGTTCGAGTCCCATTTAGCAACTCTGGAGCTCACAACGTGTCTGGGATTGGGATTTTGACCGCACCACCGGTCCGGCCCACTGTGGGACGGTGCCAGGTGGCGCGCCGGAATCCTTTTAAACTTCTTTGCACAGCAACGCGCCCCGCCAATCAGCGGCAGTGTTGGCGTTTCGCGTTGGCTACACTGGGGAGTGGACGCGTGTAAGGTTGGCACGCGTGCGATACCGCCGGGCTGGCCGGGCGCCAGCGCGCCGATGCCATCATCGCTCTGTCTCTCTCGCACCCCTACGAGACGCCGCGTGAGTGCGAGAGAGACAGAGCGACGGAATCAGCCGCCAGCCCAGCGCGGCGTAGCGTGGCGTAGGCCGACCCGCTCAACTGTGTTGCCTACCTATCAGGCGCCGTGCCAATACCGCGCGACAGGACCGTCGGGTGTTTCTTTTATTTTCAGCGGAAAAATTGCGAAACTGACGCAATTTTTAGAGTGCTACCTCGTTCCTTCGACAGCAAAACGAAATAAGAGAAACAGAAATAAGAGAAACAGGTGCGCGTGCATGCAGGTACGATCCGGAGTAGTCTACTTATCACGTAACGGTTTTCATAGCTCTCTCCTTTGCTGCTCCTTTTGGACAGCCCGTACCCCGGAGTGGGCCAAAAGACCGATGGAGGCGGCCGAACCTCTAGACGCGTTTTGAGCTCCAGAGTCGCTAAATGGGACTCGAACCGAGCGTGTGACCCCACCAATGGAGTGCACTCCGAACGAGGAATCCATTGGTGGGGTCACACGTTCGGTTCAAGTCCTGTTTAGCGACTCTGGAGATCAAACGTGTCCGAGATTTTGGCCGCCACCACCGGTCTCCTCGTCCACAATGCAGTGAGTGCGAGAGAGACAGAAGACTTCACGTAGTACGTGGACGAACCCTCCAGGCGGAGTGTGCCGCCCACACTGTTCGGTTTGTAGAGCACAGTAACCCAACTCGGACAGGGCGACCACCGCGACGTCGACACCCGACGGACGGCCTGGACGGGCCATCGCCACACCGCGCTTTATGGAGGAGCTCCGCGCCGCACCGCGCCGCACCGCGCCGGCCAGGGGAAGAGAAGGGGGTGCTCCAACTTTTATACTCTGCCAGTAAAAAGTTTTGATTGCGACTAAGAGCGTGATCAGCAATGGGAGCCGTGCTGGCGTGGCGTGGCGCGGCGTGGCGCGGCGCTGCAGGGGACACCAAAGTGATTTACCGAGCCTCGCTGCCCGCACCCGAAGCACCCGAAGGGCGCCCGAAGGCGAGCCGAAGGGGACCCGAAGGCGGACCGAAGGGTGGGACGGACATAAAGTGCAGGGCTACAAGACGCCGCGCTCACCGCCACCCACAACTAGAGCCGTAACGGGTTATAGTGTTAATAACAGATAAATCCTGGTGCCTGTCGTATGCGGAGCCGTGCGCTGCAGAGGGACCGCAGCAGACGACAGGGACCGGCTGGGGGCGGGGCAGAGAGGGGCGGCAAATTCAAATGGCTGGTGGTTGTTCGCGTGGCCCGGCCCTCTGGGCCAGTCTCCGGCCCTGGGCTTGGGCAGGTCGGGGCGCTCCTCGCTCTGTCTCTCTCGCACTCACGGAGCGGAGGGAGACAGCGTGAGGGTGGAATCGCTCGACTGGCGGCACACTGTGAGATGATCGTGATGGGGCACACTAATGGGTGCCCCGGGGGCCGTGCATAAGTTACTCGTCCCGTTTAGCAGCGTAGGGGTCCATGTAGGCGCGCTCGGGGAGCGCCGTCTGGCTGGGCATGTTTACGTCATTGACGGAGACCCCCAGGGCGATGCACAGTGGACCAGAAGACCGGTGGAGGCGGTCAAATCTCTAGACGAGTTTTGAGCACCAGCGTCGTCGCTAAAGGGAACTCGAACCGAAGTGTGACCCCACCAATGGATTGCTCTCCAAACGAGGAATCCTTCGGTAGGGTCACACGTTCGGTTCGAGTCTCATTTAGCGACTCTGGACCTCAAAACGCGTCTAGATTTTTGGCCGCCTGCCCCGGTCTTCTGGCCCACTGTGCGATGGCCAGCCGCTTTCAAGCCGAGTCCCAAGTTGGGTCCGGCGCAGCGCGCGCTCCGGAACGGTCCGGAACGGAAGAACCCGAAAAGACCGTTTAAATCACCGGCCAGGCCGCCGGGCCCCACCCTGCAGTCTTTGTGCGCGCCAGATTTAAAGACGGTTCACGCCAAATTTCTTTGGCAAGTCATTTACCCTGACTTAAGGCGGTCCTGCCGTCGCCAAGGTCGCGGTCGGCCATTCCGGCTAGCAGTGCCGGCATCAATGGTCGGATTCCATAAACACCTCGCAGCGTCCGGCCCATTACAGGGCACAAAGCCTCGGACAGCCGCGACCTCGCTTTGTCCGTCCGGACTAGTCTCATTCCGAGAGTCGTCTTCGTCGCTCTGTCTCTCTCGCACCAGTACGGAGCGCACATGAAAGCGAGAGCGACGAGAGCGACTCTCGGAATCAGTCTGCTGGACGCCCCGGGCCTCGGCGAGGCTCGGCCTCCCGTCAGCAAGGCCTTGGGGACCTCGGCCCGACGAGGGTGGCGGCCGCGGCGACGCCTCGGGGGCGGCCAGCCCTTGGGCCAGCCTGACCGCCGGCCGCACAGTGGGCCAGAAGACCGGCGGAGGCGGACAAAACTGAAGACGCGTTTTGAGCTCCAGAGTCGCTAAGCAGGACTCGAATCGAACGTGTGACCCCACCAATGGATTGCTCTCCGAACGGGGAATCCATTGGTGGGGTCACACGGTCGGTTGTTGTGTCAGTTAGCGACTCTGGAGCTCAAAACGCGTCTCGAATTTTGGCCGCTCCAGCGGTCTTCTGGCTCACTGTGGGCCGGCCGTCGGAACAAGGGGTCTCCATCCCGGACTGGCGGCCACCGGCCTCGTCGAGCGGAAGACACAAGTAGGGGCACTCGGCCTCGGCCGCGCCGACAACAACCGCCGCCGAGGTTGTGTGTGTTTGCCGGGGCGCCCCAGGCCTGCCCCAGGCGCGTCTGACGGCCGGGCCTCCGCGGCAGCCGGGGCACTGTCCGGTAGAGGCGGTCAAAACCCCGGACGCGTTTTGAGCTCCAGAGTCGCTAAATGGGACTCGAACCGAACGTGCGACCCCACCAATGAATTGCTCTCCGAACGAGGAATCCATTCATGGGGTCACACGTTCGGTTCGAGTCCCATTTAGCAGACCGGTGGAGGTGGTCAAAATCCCGGACGCGTTTTGAGCTCCAGAGTCACTAAACGGGACTCGAACCGAACGTGTGACCCCACCAATGGATTGCTCTCCGAACGAGGAATCCATTGGTGGGGTCACGCCCTGTTCGAGCCCTGTTCAGCGACTCTGGAGCTCGAAACGCGTCTGGAGTTTCGACCGCCGGCGCTGATCTTCTGGCCCACTGTGCGGGGCATGCGGGGTTCGGTGGGGTGCACGTCCTCTCGTGCTCACCGGGGCGAATACGGCCTTCACCACGGCCAGAGGGAGGGACACACGTCAAACAATAAAAGCAGCAGACGGCCTCGGACACGCTACGCGACGCTACGCGACGCTACGTGTGCCGGCTGGCCGAGGCCGCCCCCCTGGCGGCCCTGGCGGCGGGGCGGACGCAGTGGTGCGGTAAAACGGATGGAGTCGAACACGCCGCTCCCTCCATCGCCGCCTCGGCCCCGGCGGCCCCGAGCAAGCCGTGCAGAATCATCGCACCGGAAATGAAGTCCGCACCTCGCGGCCGAGGCCAAGCCCCACCTCCAAGCAGGCCAGCACCCCGCGAGGCCGAGATCGGTTTGTCTCCGTCACGCTCGTTAACAGCACACTACTCCGAGTTTTCGGTCCCGTTTTCATGAATCGTCAGAGCAACTTGAGTGCAATCAGAAATTGAAATGGCCGAGGCCGTGGTCTTGCGAGACGCAGACTCCACTTGAGGCTCAGGCCTCTGCCAGCGCCAGGAGCGCCCGGCCGGGCTGGCACGCTGCGATAGCGAGGGCAGTCCCCCCTGGCCGAGGCGGGGCGGGGCGGGGCAGGGCGGGGCGGGGCGGGGCGGGGCGGGGCGGGGCCCTCCCGCACGCGGACAAGTGCGTCATAAGTACAGGTTATGCGGTATTTTATTGTGCTCCCGCCCTGTCGCCGAGACCACTGGCCCAGCCGGCCCATAGTGGGCCAGAAGACCGGTGGAGGCGGCCAAAACTCTAGACGCGTTTTGAGCTCCAGAGACTCTAAATGAGACTGGAACCGAACGTGTGACCCCACCAATGGATTGCTCTCCGAACGAGGAATCCATTGGTGGGGTCACCCGTTCGGTTTGAGTCCTTTTAAGCGACTCTGGAGCTCAAAACGCGTCTAGAGCTTTGGCCGCGTCCACCGGTCTTCTGGTCCACTGTGTGGCCCGGCCCGCCTTGCCGCTGCGCCGCTGGAGGGCCCTCACCGCCCTCGCTGTATCGTGAGTGGTCACGCCGCGCCGGCCAGGACGTGCGAGATGCCCCAGATTTGCTCGGCTTGTTGAATACTTCTCCAACTAGTGTTTGTCGTGTCGCGGTGGCCGAGAGGATAACGCCTTGGTACTGCGATAGGAAGCCACGGGTTCAAAACCAGAAACGAAATTTTTTTTGTTGGTTTCATGTTGTTGTGTTAATGCTAAGACCCGGCGTTCCGCTATTTGTCACTCTTTTTTCTCCTTTCTTTCTTCAAAGCCCGCGAGGCGTCTGCAGTGCGAGTGAAAGGGAGTGAAAGGGAGAAAGAGACAAAAGAGAGGATGGGATGGCACGGACGTTACCCGCGGGATTCCTCGCGCTGTTTCAGCCTCGCGTATAATATCGATAAAAGCCCGAAAAGCGACATCACAGAGGGCGCGGCGGCGCGGCGGCGCGGCCAAGTCGGTTGGGGCGGGGCTGCTTTAAGGGAAAGCAGATTACAGTATAGGGTCGGAGGGGATCAAGTGCAATAAAAATACCGCGTTTCCCGCCACGACGGCGCATCGCAGATTAAAAGCTAGCACTGCACGCCCACGGCCCCCCCACTCTAAAAAATCCCTCTGTCCCACAGTGGGTCGGAAGACCGGAGCAGGCGGCCGAAACGCTAGACGCGTTTTTAACTCCTGAGTCGCCAAATGGTACTAAACGTGTGACCCCACCAATGGATCCCTCGTCCGTAGAGCAATCCATTGGTGGGGTCACACGTTCGGTTCAAGTCCTGTTTAGTGACTCTAAAGGCAACTCAAAACAGGCTCGGGATTTTTACCACCCCCACAAGTCTTCTGGCCCACTGCGCATCCCCCCCGCCCTCCACTCACGCGTCCCCCTTCCTTGTCCGACGCAAAGTGACCACAGCCCGTTCCATTCCAGCCAGGATGGCCGAAAAAGGCCGAAGGTGGTTTGCCGGAGTTCGGTCCCCACGGCCCCGAGCACCGCGACGGCCCCCCAGAGGGCCCCGGCCGCCCCTTGGCCCCCTCGGCCCCCTCAGCCCCTCCAGGACGCCGCGACTCAGCAAAACAGGGCTTGTTTGAATATGAATGGTTTGATCGTAAATGTCGTATACCTCGCTGGGCGTGACACAGCCCGCGTCTCGGAAGGGGTGAGGGCAGAGCCGCACTGCGAGCGAGAGAGAGGGGCAGTGAACTGGGCCATGGGCTACACCAAGAGAGAGAGAGAGAGAGAGAGAGAGAGAGAGAGAGAGAGAGAGAGAGAGAGAGAGAGAGAGAGAGAGAGAGAGAGGCGAGTTTCGAAGGGTCGGCCAGTCCAGTCCGCCTCATGCACGTACGTTTGCGAACTGCGATCACGTTCCGCTGGTAAAGTGGCCAACTCGGCCAGAGCGAGGGTTCAAAAGAGGAAATCGACGGTTCGTGATTTTCCCCCTTTTTTTTTGTTCCGAAGAGCTATGTACTCACTATCATCAAGTCATAGTACGCTTCTAAATGCATGCCTGCAGCACTGCGCTCGGCTGTTTCGATTCAAAGTACAAAACCGAAAGAACGCACTCACACAAGCTCACACGCACACAAGGGCGGCTGACATGCACAATACTGGGATGCACATGTTACACTGCTGTGCAACACAATCCCACTCCATCGGACGCGTGCCGTTGGAAAATTCAGAATAATGGAACGGGAGGGGCTTTAGAAGGCATTGTTGCAACGCCGGATGGGTCCACCAAAGAGTGGGGTGGGGGAGGGGAGAGAGAGAGAGAGAGAGAGAGAAAGAGAGAAGGAGAGAGAGAGAGAGATCACACAGCGGCACTGTGGTGCAGGACCAAAGAGGGACGGGAGAATGCAGTTCCTCATCAACTTTGGCCGAGAAAGAAGAACTTTTCAGTCGGCATCAGCATCAACATCAGCGGCGTGGCACACTGCAACAAAGCCACGGCCCCATCGGTCTAACTTGAGCCCATTCGGGGCCACGTTACGCGGCTTTGACTGTCAATGGCGGCGCGGTGGATGGCGGCCGGTGGTCGCGTCTCAGCCAGCAAATGGCCGGGCCGTGTCGCCGTGGCTGTAACTCTGACTTTGACTGGGCCGGCCGGACTGCCGGAGTCCGGCCTGGAGTCCAGCAGTGAGTCCGTCTGTCCAGCCTGGAGTCCAGCAGTGAGTCCGTCTGTCCAGCCTGGAGTCCAGCAGTGAGTCCGTCTGTCCAGCCTGGAGTCCAGCAGTGAGTCCGTCTGTCCAGCCTGGAGTCCAGCAGTGAGTCCGTCTGTCCAGCCTGGAGTCCAGCAGTGAGTCCGTCTGTCCAGCCTGGAGTCCAGCAGTGAGTCCGTCTGTCCAGCCTGGAGTCCAGCAGTGAGTCCGTCTGTCCAGCCTGGAGTCCGTCCAGCAGGTCAAGGTCACCAGATAACGCCTTGCCTTACTGGGCGTCCCTATTGCTTGCCATTACCGCAATGGTTTCCTCCGTGGCCGAGCGCGCTGATGCGTTGCTCCGGATAGTCGTGGTCCACGGTTCGAACCCCAGTATGTTCACTGGCTATGTCGAGACTACGGCCATGATGGTTCTGGTATATGAGGTCTTGCATTCAAAGTCTGTGGAGACACTGCTGGTATATGAGGTTTGCATTCAAAGTCCTGTGCCTACATGAACGCTTAAGGTTTACTGAACAGCGCTGATCTTAGAAATTTCACGTAGAGCTCATTCGGATACATTAACTCCGGTTTTCGGAAAATAACACTTTGGGAAATCCGAGGGGTGAATCACTCAGCGTTCTGGTGTACACATGAGTACATGATTACGGGTGAGTACACCTTGCTTTACTCATAAATTTCAAAATTTTAAACGTCTTAAGGCTTTATTTGGCGTTTTTGAAGGCACTCGACGTTAAATCGGTCGAAAAACTAGAGAATTTCACGTTTTTAAAACTTGGGAGTACACTGAGTACGGGCAAATTTGTACACAAGAGTACACTAGTGTGATTCACCCCTCGGGGAAATCCCCAACAGCTTCGGAACGCAACGCACTTTGTGGAGCTTTTCAAATTTATTTCTAGCGGTGTGGTACTTACCGTGCACGTCGACGCACCCCGTCTGCTTCTTCATCTCCGACGTGTTGATCTGGCACATGTAGCAGCCCGCGTCCGACACCTTGACCTGCCGGATGTGCAGCTGCCAGGTGCGCAGCGTGTCGTGCGAGACGGACACGCGCGCGTTGTGCGTCACCACGCGGTTGGCCAGCGCCAGGATCGTCTGGTCCGACACCTTCATCCAGCCCACCTGCAGGAGAGAGGACAGTGGAGTTAGTACGCAGGCTTGATAGATTGCACCACAATGAAAGACTGAGTAAACGCATGAATGACTGGCCAAATGAATGAATGAATGAATGAATGAATGAATGAATGAATGAATGAACGCACGAATGAATGAACGTACGAATGGACGAATGAATGAATGACTTCATGGATGAATAAACGCATGAATGACTGAATTAATTGGTATACAAATGAATTATAATATCAACATAAATAAGAAAAATAATGACAAAAGTTTGATTTTTTTTTTCGCGCCAAAACTGCGCCACCGCAAGGAATGCAGTGAAGGGGCCGCCAGATGACGCTGCGGTCGTGGCTCATTTCCTTGTTGGCGGAATATCGGTGGCCTCGGCCGCGCCCCGGCCATGCCCCAGCCGTTTGCTGGCACTTCGGCAGCGCATCTCCGCGGGGACGAAGGCGGGACGAAAGCACCGCGAAAATCGTGCCGACATTCCTCCCGAAAAACCGATACAAGGCTAAGCCGAGGCAAAGCCGGCGCAACGCAGGGGGCCAACTCGAGGAATTTCATATTCGTCTTTTGTTTTGCCTTTGCCGCCTTTAGTGCGGCCTCGACGCGGCCTCGACGTCCCCGCGACCGCCTTTGTCCGCCTGCCTCGTCGGCTGGCTGCCCCCGCGTTTCAATTGTCATCGCCTCGTCGCCATAAACCGCGCGCGTCATCAGCGCGGTCATCGCGGCCCCAGCGCCAAAGAGAAACACGGCGACAACGGCCGCCAGCAGACTGAGAGGCGTTCTCGTCGCTCTGTCTCGCTCGCACTCATCCCGGACAGAGCGACGAAAACGAACCTCAGTCCACAGGGCGCGGCGCCAGCGCGGCCAGCGCAGGCCAGGCCGTAGGCCGACTCTATAACCCATTACATCCAACGGCTACTCTGCTTTCCACCACATCACAGGAGCGGGCCGCCCCCCGGGGGGCAGCGGGGTCGCGGGGGCCCCCCGGGCGGCCCCAGCAGGCAGTCCCGGCCCCGGGTGGCCCCCGGGCCAGTCAACAATAATCATCCTAACAGCTTCTGCCCCCCAAAGCCAGGCCCGGCCAGGCCTCGTTGTTGTTTCGCGTTGACAAATCTGGTATCGCACTGGCATTCCTCCTTTCATGGCGCCGCGCCGCGCTGGATGCAATGTGAGTACACACACACACACACACACACACACACCACACACACACACACACACACACCACGTGCCATGTCCAGCGACCCGGCGCACCAAATATGCATGAAACTCGACACCCCTGCGCCAGCCTGGCGAGCCGACCATACCGACAACGTCCCCGCAAAATCCCAACATAGATACCAAACAAGTTTTACAGCGAGCAAAATTACATTTTACAAAGGTCGCGGGCGTGGACGGACACCGTGGTCATCGAACCCCGGGGGGAACTACTGGACAACGGACGCGCCAGGCGTCCGGCTGATGCAACTTCGCAAACTCCGCCCCGGAGCTGTGGTGTACAGTGGTGCAGACTTTACGGGGCGGCCGTCCGAAACGTAACGCGCTGCCCGGCAGCGCCCGGGCAGCCTGACGCGTTCGACCGGACCGATGAGAGCGCCGCTCTCCGGGGAGTGATTCCCCTCTCACGGCGCCCCTTTGAGCCCCCAAAGGGGCGCACCTGCCCGTGCATTCGGGGGAAATGACTCAGGGAGTGTCCATGAGAGAGCCTGTTGCACGCCGGGCCCACCACTTGACCTTCTTCCCCCCTGTGGTCGGCTGCCGCTTTCCCCCCGCAGAGGTGGTCGGGGTGAATTAATTAACACTACTTTATACAGACGCGAGGGGCGTGTGTCGAAGCGCCCATCACACTTCCGGTAAAGGTGTGTGTGTGTGTGTGTGTGTGTGTGTGTGTGTGTGTGTGTGTGCGTGTGTGTGTGTGTGTGCGTGTGTGTGTGTGTGTGTGTGTGAGCGCGTGTTAGTATTGGCGCAACGCACGTGGAACTCTGTTTTGATGGGGTTCGGCAGGGCGGCTCGGCGCAGCTACACTGGTGGCCCCCCTGGGAGGCCTCCGACGGGGCTCAGGGCCAGTTTGACCCTGCAATCAGTCCGCTACAGTGTACCCTGCTGGGTCACTACGCTGTGGAACGCGCACGCGCGCGGGTATGTGACAGGGCGTTGCGCGTGTGTGCGTGCGGTGGCCAGCGGCGGCAAAATTTATGACTCGCAGCAGATATACGTAAAGCGTTCCTGCGGTGGGGTGTGAGCGTCGAGGGGTGAAGAGAAGAGAGAGAGAGAGAGAGAGAGAGAGAGAGAGAGAGTAAGAGAGAGAGAGAGAGAGAGAGAGAGAGAGATGGGGGAGGAAGGGCGGAGGGGGGAGGAAGGGGGGAGGAAGGGGGGGGGGGGGGGGTCCCGCGTGCCGCACGGTGCCGCACCACTACAACCACCGCTGCAGGAATTCGTGCTGGCGAGGATATGGCGCGGAATCCACACATTCCGTCAGATGACGTGCAGCCGCACTGGGGTGGCCCGCCTGGCCTGCCTGGCCCCACTGGGGGTGCCGCTGCCTTCGCCCGGCACTGCGATGCACCTGCCTGCCGTCGCGCCACAAGACGGACCCCACAGTGGACCGCCCGAGTGGGGTGCGCCTCCACTCCAGCCGAAGCCAAGCGGACCGTGAAGCTCCCCGATCCATCTGTCCATCTGCGGGCGAAGCCTCAAACGGCCCGCCGCGTCACGCGGCCGCTCCAACGGGCAAACATTCCCACGGTCCGTGGCCGGCCCACAGTGGACCAGAAGACCGGCGCAGGCGGCCAGAACTCCAGACACGATTCTTGCTCCAGAGTCACTAAATGGTACTGAAACCAGACGTGTGACCCCACCATTGGATTCCTCGTTCGGAGAGCAATCCATTGGTAGGGTCAGACGCTGGCTCGAGTACCATTTAGTGACTCTGGAACTCAAAAAATCGGGATTATGACCGCCTCCAACGGTCTTCTGGCGTCCAGAATCTGGACCAGTGTACGGCCTGTCTCTATGCCCACGACAGAGGGACCTCGGACTAGCCAAACCTCACGAAAATTGTTTTATGATTTCAAAATTGTTTCCAGTTGTGTGTGGTGTTCGCTGCGGCATGACACCAAGCTCACCCTCCACAGCCTGACTCCGGCTGTGGCGGCGGCTGATGGAGCCGTGAGACGCCGCGCCACGCCGAGCGTGTAGCCATGAGCCAGATAGGGTTAATTACGGGTGACATTAGCATACACTGTAACTGCACAAGTTGTCGCATTCGCCGCCAGGTGTGACGCAGTCACGCAGCGCCGCCGGAGCGATTCACGCCCCGTGGCAGGGCGTGGCGTGGCGGGGCGTGGCAGGGCGTGGCCTGGCCCTCCCGAGCGTGATGCGATACACATCGCCGCTGTCTTCCCCCCCTCCTCTCTCTCTCTCTCTCTCTCTCTCTCTCTCTCTCTCTCTCTCTCTCTCTCTCTCCTTCTCTCCTTTCCTCCCCCCGGCACGTTGGCCCCGCCATTCTCCATCGCACTCACTGAGCTGTCGCCGAGGCTGTCGCCGCCTGCAGCGTAGGCCACAGTGTCGCAACACGGCGCACGGCTGCGCGGCGTGTTGCCTACCCCGCGGCTGGCGGGCGCCGTGGCCGGACGGCACAGCCGCTCCACACTCCCATTCGACGAGAGTGACGCCATTTTCGTTAGAATGTGAGCTGCTTTGTCACGACTGTTTGAAGATGACGTCACATTCAGCTTGGGGATACACGAAACAAACTTCTGGTTTTCACAAAAGGGTAACAGCTGTGGAAAATTCCGTACGCCGTTATTTTAAATTCAAACCATTTCACGGTACTTCGTTGTTACTTAAACCTTCTGTCACGTTGTTTTAACGCTTAATTTTACGATATATCAACCTAATTTTGTTTTTTTCGTCGTCATTTCAACGTCACTTCAGAGGAAGACTTAGCACCAATATTAAAGCTGTTTTCCCCTCCCTCGGTTTTGAATGAAACACTTTTTTTTTTTTTTTTTTTTGAGGGTACGAATATGGCGCTACTATCCGCTCGTGATAACCACTCCAGCACTTAGCGGGCTGCGATTGCGGCACCTCGTCTCCGCGCCATGGCCATGAGGCGCCACGGGGCGCCATGGGGGGAGGGGTGGGGGTGCGATTTGAGGGCGCCAACGGCCATACCCGCGCAGCATCGCGCGCAGCAGCACTGTTATGGCGTGACACCTGCACTGCAGCTAGCCCGGCCCGCCGCCGCCACTACACCCTGGAATCCCGAAATACTGCAACCCCCGAAATGCAACAGCCCCCGAATAGCTGCAACCCCGAAATGCAGCAACCCCGAAATGCTGCAACCCCGCTGCGATTCCAAAATGCTGCAACCCCGCTGCAATTCCGAAATGCTGCAACTCCGATATGCTTCAACCCCGAATTGCTGAAACCCCGAATCACTGCAACCCCCGAAAATGCTGCAACCCCGACATGCTGCAACCCTGAAGTGCTGCAACTCCGAAATGCTGCAACCCCGGGAAAGCTGCTACACTCTCCCAAAAAAATGTCCTGTAAATGCCGTTAATTTATTACCAGTTTTCACTGTAGGTCAATTCACAGCGTTTGCTGTGAACTTGTTCACGGCATTCACTGTGATATCGGTTACAGTGTTCACTGTGATCTGGTCCCCAGTAAACACTGTGAGTTTGACGCCGCTGAGCACCAAAGTACTGCAAATCAGGCTCCAATTCACGGCGTTTACTGTGGCCACCACAGTGAACACTGTAACCGAGAACACAGTGAATGCCGTGAACTAGTTCCCAGCAAACGCCGTGAATTGCATAACAGCAAACATTGGTAATAAATTAACGGCGTTGACAGGACATTTTTTGTAGAGTGTATTACGAAATGGTGCAACCCCTAATGCTGCAACCCTCAAAATGCTGCAACCCCCAAAAAGGGGCAACCACCGAAATGCTGCAACCCCAAAATGCTGCAATCCCTCCAGATGCTGCAGCCCGAAATACTGAAATCCGAAAACGCTGAAATCCGTCGGCGGCGGTGCAGTTGGCGCGCCTTTTTGCTCCGCCGCGGCGACGCCAAGGCGACGCCAAGGCGACGCCCTCCTCGTCCTGCTCGCCGTGCCGTCCTCCTCGAGCCGCGCTGCGATGGCTGCGATCTGAGCCGCTGTCATGTCGGCGCCGTGTCACCGCCGAGGCAGTGACGCGTCGCTGCCATGCGGTGCCGGGCCAAATAAATTGATAGTGCGACCCGATCCGATCCGACGCCATCCGTCGGCCGGGGTGAGGGGCGGGGTGGGGCGGGGCGGGGTGAGGCGGGGCGGGGTGAGGCGGGGCGGGGGGTGAGGCGGGGCGGGGTGAGGCGGGGCGGGGTGAGGCGGGGCGGGGTGAGGCGGGGCGGGGTGAGGCGGGGCGGGGTGAGGCGGGGCGGGGCAGTCGGGGTGGAAGGCGCACATCTATTAGGCGGCGTCGTCTGCTCGGTCTCTCTCGCACTCACAGCCACGCCGTATGGGTGCGAGAGAGACCGAGCGACGAAGACGGCTCTCAGTGTGCTGCTGCCGGGCGGGCCGGGCCGGCCGGGCCGCGCCATACAGGTCATTGTAGCGTCGCTACAAAGCCCTGACAACGCACTCACAAACAATAATGGCGGACAATGGAGAGAGAGGGAGAGAGAGAGAGAGGGGGGGGGGACGAGAGACACCGAATTAGGGAGAGCGCGCGCGCAACATACGCCCCGCGAAAGGAAATGTAAGAGCCGGCAAGGAGTCGTTTGTGTGAGTGTGTGTCTGTGTGAGTGAAAGTGCGGGTGACTGTGTGAGTGCACGCGCGTGTGTGTGAAAGCGGGGGAGCGAGGAGCGTGCAGAGGAGGGAGGGGCGCAGGTAAAAGAAGTGCGTGTCTTTGAAGAGGCCAGCCAGCCGCGCGATGGACACAGCGCGGAGGGGTGCACTGCCATGGCCGCCCCACAGTGGGCTAGAAGACCGGTGGAGGCGGCCAAACCTCTAGACGCGTTTTGAGCTCCAGAGTCACTTAATGGGCCTCGAACCGAACGTGTGACCCCACCAATGGATTGCTTTTCAAACGAGCAATCCATTGGTGGGGATCACACGTTCGGTTCTAGTCCTGTTTAGCGATTCTGGAGCTCAAAACGCGTCTAGAGGTTTGGCCGCCTCCATCGGTCTTCTGGCCCACTGTGCGCCCGCCTGCCCGGCCGACGAGACGAACCAAAGTCAAATACAGCAGGGCCGAGCCGAAATACGGTGAGGGCCGGCCGGGCGACCCGAGGGCCGGCAGGGCCAGCAGGGCAGCAGGACCCCAGGGCCGGCCTGTGTTTTCTCTGTAGATAATCAAGCCGATATTGCGGGTTGGTATCGCATCGCCCCCACCGCCTCGCCCCGGGCTGCACACGCACACACACGCAGAGAGAGAGAGAGAGAGAGAGAGAGAGAGAGAGAGAGAGATTTGATTTGATTTGATTTGATTTATTGTTAAGGACTTACAAACAAGCACTTAAGAGTGCCACTGGCATGCAAGCCCGCCCTCCAAATCAATAATTACAAATTCATGATAAAAATAGTTATAAACGAAAAATAGAGATAAACACTTATATGCTTGTCGCAAAGGACACCTTAAACTAATGGAACAACATAATTAATTATACAAAAATAGTTTGTACTCTAATTTGGTTTTAAAAGAAACGATCGTAATCACTTATAAACTAAAGGAACAACGTAATTAGCTTGTATAAAAAATATTTTGTCTATTTGGTTACATTACACAGTAAATTGAAATGGCAGAATCTGTAGTGGTCTGAGAGCCCCAAATCGCAGAAACCGACAGGTAAATAGATCCGGGGCGGTTTTGCACCAAAACCGCCGACGGCAAACCCATTGTGCACACAGGCGACGGAATCCGTGCACTCGCCACGGAATCCGGACAAGACTGCACCGTAATCGTCAATTGCGATTCCCTCCACCTCGCGACTTTGAGATGTTATATTATTGGAAATAAAGAGTGTAGATGTACCGCGTAAGGAAAATATTAATTTATAGACTTGTCAAAGCAAGAAAAAGTATGCACACTCATCAAAATATGTGAATAATGTCCAAAAACAACAAAAGCATCCAGAGACACAGTGGGGTTTAGGTTGGCCCAGCGAGACCGCAACCCCTTAGCATTTCTGTGAGCCCATCCCAGTTTCTGTGGAGCCTTTGTCAGTTTATGTTAGCCCATGCCAGTTTCTGTGACTACCAAATTCAGAATCATTTACTGGCGGTTTCTGGGCCGAACCGTTACGGATTCTGCCATTTGAATTTACTGTGTATGAACAAGAATCACATCACAACAGACATGGTCGCATGAGGTCATAAGGAGGATAAGCTCTTTTCAACGAGATTTTTCACAAAGTTAACAGATCTGCCCAGGTGCTCATAAAGGTGGAGGTCGTTCCACATTTTGCTAGACTGTAGGAGAAATGAATTATGATATTTTTCTGTTCTGTGAATAGGTATTTGTAACTGTAACTTGCTTGACCTAGTGGAGCATCTATTACTTGTAGATATAAATTTGTATTTCTCAAATAAGTATGCTGGGGTTTCTGACTTAATAATTTTAAAGACCATCAGAGCAACAGCCAAAGCCCTTCTATTTTCGATTTTTAGAAACTGTAACTTGTCATAATAGGGTGTAATGTGCTCAAATCTGGAGGCTCCAGTTATGAAACGCACACATGCATTTTGCACTCTTTGCAGTCTAGCATTATTACAGTCAGTAATATCAGTAAAAAGTGCAGAGGCATAGTCAAGATGAGGCATCACCAGGGTCATGATCAGCATTTTCCTAATATTTGGAGGTATAAAAGAGAACGACCGCCTCAGCTGTGCTAAAGTTCCTAATATTTTCTGTATTAACAAAGTGCATTGGTCGGTCCAGCTCAGTGATCCATCGAACAACACTCCTAGATTATTAACAGTACTCTTATATGGAATGACACAGTCATTGACAATCAGCTCTGTAACAGTCATCCTGGATAAAATATTTAGAAATCTTTGGGATCCTAATATAATGGATTGAGTCTTTGATACTTTTAGCAATAAATTTGCTTTTCACAATAATCTATTATATTCACCATATCGCTTCTTAGATAGTTCAAGTTATCATCCAAGGCATTCAAAGGAAAGTGAATATATAGCTGTATGTCATCAGCATACATCACGTATTTACAATGCTTTAAAACAGTAGGGAGATCAAATAAATATATAAGGAACAGCAATGGTCCCAGCACACTGCCCTGTGGTACCCCTGTGGTGATCTCAGCCCAGTCAGACATTTGATCTGATGCCACGACAACTCTATGACAGCGCATGGTGAGATATGACCGGAACCAATTTATAGCGGACTTTGAGAAACCTAGGCACTCCAGTTTGGTACATAGTAGTTCATGATGGACACAGTCAAAGGCTTTGCTTAGATCTAACAACACCAATAAAGATAGAAGTCTCTTGTCAATGGCTTCTCTGATATCATCAGTGACTTTTAGCAGTGCGGTAACAGTACTAAAACCCTTTCTAAATCCAGACTGGTTTTCTGCAAAAAGCTTTTTATCATTCAAAAACTCTGTGACTTGAGAGTGCACTAGTTTTTCCAGAATCTTACCCAGCACGCACAGTATGCTGACTGGCCTGTAATCCTTACTCTCTTTGGGATTTTTCACCTTTGGTATTGGTATAATATTGGCCCTCTTCCATATATCAGGATACAAACCATTTTGTAGGCAAAAATTGAACAGATGATCAAGTCCCGGTAACAAAGCTGGTAAGCACATTTTAATGAACAATACTGAGATACCATCCACCCCAACAGCCTTTGACTTTATAGAGTAAACAGCTTTAACAATTTGCTCAGGTAGTACATACCTAAAATGGAATTTATCCATAATATCAGACGACTTATCTTTTCCTGTTCTCATCTTATATTTCAATACAGTATCACGTATAAGCTCTTCGTTTCTTACAGATGATACGGAGGCATAATGTTTATTAAGATCAGATGCACCCACCACTGGGTCAGGGTTTTTATCTTTAGACTTGCCTACATTTAGAGATCTAATTGTATTCCAGATCGACTTGGAGTCCCTTCCATTCTCAAACTTCTCATAAAAGTATTTCATCTTTGCACTACGAATCATTCTTTTCACTCTATTTCGGGCCCTTTTAAAATTATCCAAGTCATCCGGACTGTCGGTTCTGTTTGAATTTTTTTGAGCTTATTTCTCTGTTTAATCAGACCTCGAATTGTGTTATCCATCCATGGAGCAGAATTTTTCTTTATGGTCTTAGTACTTACAGGTGCATGATCATCCATGAGTTTGTTGAAGATACAATTAAATTTATCCACTTTGTCGTCTATATTACTCTCCGTATAAACTTGACTCCAGTCTGAGTTCTCTACATCACTTAACAGTTCCTCCACGTTTACCCTACTAAAGTTTCTAAAAGTTAGCTCTTGCTTAACATTACGTGGGGTGGACAGATCAAAAACAGCACTAATCATATCATGGGAAGAAAAACCAGAAGCAGAGGTTTGTCCACACGTGACTAGTTTGTCAGGACAGTTACTGCAAATAACGTCTAAAATAGAGTCACAATTATTAACATGGTAGGTTGCCTGATGAGGAACACAATATAAGTTACAAAGACTAAGTAATTCAGGCACTACAAGAGCATCATCCCCTCCCCTGCCAAAACCTGCATTGAGGTCCCCACAAAGAAAAGAGTATTTGAATCCTGGTGAGAATTTATAGAATTCCTCGATAAAAGTACTCACGTGACCACCCTTTGGCTTCCTGTACATAGCTGCCAGCAGAATTTTATTTGTACCCACCAGAATGTCAAGCAGAATAAAATCTGGCTTCTCGTAATCTCCTTCTGAAACAGACAGTACTTTCACAGAGTATAACGTTTTTACATAGACAGCCACTCCACCTCCATTTCTTCCTATTCGATTGGCTCCAAACATTTTGTAACCTGGAAGCTGAAGTACATTTTCATTATTTCTAAACCACGTCTCAGACACCACTATGACATCAATGCCACAGTCAGAAAAGGTATCAATAAATTCAGATTGATGTGAAATATCTCTTAACGATTGAGCATTTATATGTACAATTTTAAATTTAGTTGGTTGTTCCGCAGTGATTTTCTTAACATAATCTCTCAACATCAAGACATTTCCCACACTCATAGATTAGGCATGGCACGTTGGGAAGCTATCAGTCAGCCAATTCTTACATGCTAAAAAAAAGAAAACATTTAAAAGTAATGAGAGCAAAAAGTCACATTAAGTATAAAGAAAAGATACAAAACATAAAAATAAAACAGCATATTATTACTAGCTAGGTAAGAGAAAACATTTGTACTTAGTAGGAGATAAAAATAAAATGAAATATAAAAAAAAGAACTAAAAGTAAAACACAACACAACATATTGAAAAAGAAAATGAACATAAGTAAACGGAGAGAGAAAAATAGATGAACAGCAATGAAAGTGAAATATAAAAAAATAGAACTAAAAGTAAAACACAACACAACATATTAAAAAGGAAATGAGCATAAGTAAACAGAGAGAGAAAAGTAGATGAACAGCAAAAGTGTATAAGAGATCAATGTTGTAGCTCACTGGGTGGGTGGTTCTTCATAAGTTTGTTGAGGTCCCCGTCACTCCTGACCCGGAAGGGTCTGTCCTTGTTCACCTTGACCAGGATCACTCCATCGATGGTCCACACTGCATTGTTTGAATAATGTGACACAGCAGTTTTCAGTAGGTCCATTCTCATTTTAGTTAAATCTTCACGTATTGTGACTCCAGTTCCTTTCAATCTCTTCTTCGCAGAGAACAGGGACGAACGTTCTGCATAGCTGACAAATTTCACAATGATAGGTCTCGGCCTTTCTCCAGCTTTACCGATGCGATGAGATCGGTCAATGTGATAATGTTCCAGGTGGACTCCCATTTTCTTAGCCAGATCAATCACCAAGTTGTTTGTGTCCTCATTACTCTGCTCCTTGACACCAAAAATTCTCACATTATTTCGTCTGCTGTACTGCTCCCTCTCGTCTAACCCAACTTTCACTGCTGTCTCCAACTGTTGAATTTGTTGATCTTTGTCCGCAAGCTCCTCCGACAGTTTCTCAACTGTCTCCCTCAGGCTGGTTATTTCTAGTTGCAAGGTATTCACACTATCTTGGAGAGGTTTCATGGCGGCGCCTACTGCCTGTGTTATCATTAATTGGAGATCGTCAACACTCATTTCTGTCACCGCCAGTTTTTTCGTCTGCTGGTGCTGCTTTGGTGGCATGATGGTAAAGTTGGCAGCGCCGGAAGGATCACTCCACTGGGGTCTTCTTGTTGGCAGGGTTGGTAGTACGGCACGGTCCGCTCCACTGGGGCCCCTCTAACCTCACTTTCCCGCTCGAGTCCAGTTTTGATAAGTGCCGATTTCAAGGTGACCACAAATGGCACACGACTGCTACCAATGTCAGGCCTTCAGAAGCGTCCACTGCAAGTCCAGCGCTCAGTTTTGAATGTTTTCTTCATGAATCACCTTCAGAAACACTTTGATAGCTTCCTCATCTGCTCAGTCGCTACTCCATGAGAGAGAGAGAGAGAAGAGAGAGAGAAACAGAGGGAGAGAGAGAGAGAGAGAGAGAGAGAGAGAGGGAGAGAGAGAGTGAGAGAGAGAGAGACAGAGGGGAGAGACAGAGAGAGAGAGGGGGGGGGACAGACAGAGAGACAGAGAGAGGTGGCTACCTACTTCCAGTCTGTGTAGGAATGCTTTCATCACGCGACGCAGGGCCCCACCCGCGCTGAGATCTCCCTCTTGGTTATGCAGTCCTGCAGGGCACATCATGCGCCAAGAGTGCAGGGAAGCGGCGGCCACTGCGTTTGCAGCACCGTGACGCGGGGAAGTTCTTTTTTCGGAAAGCACGGGAATAATTGTGTGGCATTCGCACATAACAGCGTATCTACTGTGGCATTTCCTATGAAGATACGTTGTTCCGTCAGATGGCCACCCAATGCGAAGTCGTTCCCAGAATGCACCTGCAGGGGCCGAAGGGGACCGGCGGGGACCGCACCCCGCGGCCGCCGCGCCGCCTTGTCTTATCGCCCCTCCAGGCCGTCCTCCCCTGGCGGTCCCCAACATGCGGGGTGACGGCACATCCAAAAAAAAAAAAAAAAAAAAAAAAATTCCAATGCTTACGCATTGCACGGTGTTCCGGTTGTGGAAATAATGTAAGTTAATGAAAGAAGATTTGAAGTTAGAAATACGAAGAAGGGAGTAAATTTTATATTTTGGGGCTGAGAGAGAACCGCAGCCTTTAAAAGCAAGCCAAACAACCCAACCTCAGCAACAATGGAGAGCCAGTTTCAATGTGCGACTACTTGTTTTTTTCAGCCTCGCGATTTCGAAAGGGCGCAGAGCGGGAAAATTGTTGCAACTGCGGAAAATATTTATTATGTCTTTTCTGCTGTGAAGTTTTTACTAAGGACAGATTTGAACTACTTCCAGTGTTGTGTGGGTGCAATGAGTGAACATTGGGACGGCAGGTCCCCCCGTAATCTCTTCTTGGTTATTTCAGTCCTGCAGGGCACATCATGCGCCAAGAGTGCAGGTAAGCGGCGGCCACTGCGTTTGCAGCACGAGACGCTGGGAAGTTCTTTTTCGGAAAGCACGGGAATAATTGTGTGGCATTCGCCATAACAGCGTATCTACTGTGGCATTTCCTATGAAGATACGTCGTTCCGTCAGATGGCCACCCAATGCGAAGTCGTTCCAGAATGCACCTGCAGGGGCGCAGGGGACCGGCGGGGACTCGCACTCCCGCGGCCGCCGCGCCGCCTTGTCTTATCGCCCCTCCAGGCCGTCCTCCCCTGGCGGTCCCCAACTGCGGGGGGACGGGCACAATCCAAAAAAAAAAAAAAAAAGGACGCGAAGGGCGGCACCGAAACAAATAAGCAGGTCGGCACGAAATGGCTGCCTCGGTCGCTGCCTCCGCGCACCCCCCCGCCCCCGCCCCGCCCCGCCCCGCCCCGCCCCCGCCTCAACCGGGGCGCGGCCGCATCACGGGCGGGAAAATTCAGGGGCGCCTCGCCTCGCCGGCCGCGCCTCGCGCCGCCCCGCCTTGTTCTGGATTAACTTGTCCGTCGCGACACGTTGGCGTCGTCCTTTACGACGCGCGGCTCACGACCGCGGGCCGAGGCCGCGACCCGGGCAGGATTCGAACCCGCGCACAGTGGGCCAGAAGACCGGTGGAGGCGGCCAAAACTCTAGACGCGTTTTGAGCTCCAGAGTCGCTGAATGGGACTCGAACCGAACGTGTGACCCCACCGATGGATTTCTCGTTCGGAGAGCAATCCACTAGTGGGGTCACACGTTCGGTTCGAGTCCCATTCAGCGACTCTGGAGCTCAAAACGGGTCTTGAGTTTTGTCCGCCTCCACCGGTCTTCTGGCCCACTGTGCCGCGGCCACCGCGGCGGCGCGCTGCGGAAAACGCGTTGAGGAGCCGCCGTCGATTGCGGAGCGGAGCGACCAATGGGAAGCGCTCGTAAATCGCTCCAACGCTGAGCCAGAAAACGTCGAATCAGTGATCCCTGCCTCCCTGCCGCTCGCTTCCTGTCTCTCTCGCACGCCGACGGACGCCCTTCGCAGAGCGAGAGAGACAGAGCGTGCGGCCCGAGGCCACGGCCCACAGTGGGCCAGAAGACCGGTGGAGCGGCCAAAATTCGAGACGCGTTTTGAGCCCCAGAGTCGCTAAATGGGACTCGAACCGAACGTGTGATCCCACCAATTGATTCCTCGTTCGGAGAGCAATCCATTGGTGGGGTCACACGTTCGGTTCGAGTCCCATTTAGCGACTCTGGAGCTCAAAACGCTTCTATAATTTTGGCCGCTCCGCCGGTCTTCTGGCCCACTGTGCGGCCACGGTGGGGCTCGTTTCTTACCGTGACCCCATCCGGGTCCTCGCCGTGGATCTAGCCATCCCTCTGCATCCTGACCCAGTCCGCAGCCCGCCAGGCAGACCCACCCCGGCCCGAATGCCGAAACCCTCGTGCATCGGTCTCGACGAAAAAATACCCGGAGCGGCGAGGCCGTATGGCAGGAGACGTCGTTAGGTAGCATTCCCGATAAGCGGGTTGGAGTCGGGTTGCAGTCGAGTACAAAGGAAGGCTTAGCAAGGTGGGCCAGGAGACCGGCGCATGTGGCCGAAACCCAGGACGCGTCGTGAGCTCCAGAGTCGCTTAGCAGGACTCGAACCGAACGTGTAACCCCACCAATGGATTCCTCGTCCGGAGAGCAACGTCACACGTTCGGTTCAAATGACATTTAACGACTCTGGAGCTCAAAACGGGTGCTCCGCTTCTACCGGTCTTCCATCCCACTGTGCACAGATACTCCACACTCAAAGCAGGGACTCGCTCGGCAAACCCAGCCGGCAGTCATCGTTTCCACAGTGAGCTGGTCCAGGGATTGGGCCTCCAGTCCTCTACTACCGAAGCGTCCGTCCAGCATTGTCAGGTAAAACCAAAGAACCGGCGAATTTGGAGTTTGGCGCTCGCTGTGCGCGGCTCGGCACGGACCGTCCGGGGCAGCACTATCACTGTAATGGGTGCGGAGAGAGCGTCTGGGCGGAATGGTTCGCGAGCACGCCGAGGGGGTAGATGATGATCTCTGGGCCCTGCCGCGCTGCCGCGCTGCCTCTGTTGCACGCGCCCCCCAGATTTCCACGGCACTTTACTGCTCCCGGTGCGACAAGCGCGACGAGGCCAAGTCCGGGGCCCTTGACCAATAACAACGCTCGGCGACCGAACTTCTTGCCACCGCCTTCGGGAAACCTTCGGGAAACCTTCGGGAACCTTCGGAAGCCTTCGGCAGGCCTAATCCACCCACCGCACAGTCGGATAAAAACAGCGACCTTATCACGTGATCCCGTTTTTCCGTCGCTGCTCCCCCTTTTTTTCCGTCCTTCCTGGTCGCGCCTCCGACGCCTCCGCACACCACTGCAAAAACGGCGCGCCGCGTCAAGGCTCCATTTCCCACCTGACTTTCGTTTACTCGCCGAGCGCGGTGGGGCGTGGCGTGGCGGGGCGTGGCGGGGCGTGGCGGGGCGTGGCGGGGCGTGGCAGGGCGTGGCAGGGCGTGGCAGGGCGTGGCAGCCCCCACCCCCTCCGTTTTTGTCTCCAGCCTCTCCTGAAGGGGAGGCGAGGCGGGTCCGGGGCCCCGCGCAGTTTAATGTCTCCCAATGTAATCAGCGGAGAGTGGCACGCCCAGTGGCACGCCAGTGGCGCAGGCAGCCAGGTATGAAAACGAGCACCGCGTCACAAATCGAAGCCCAGAGCGCGACTTCCCCGCGCGGCAGGCACTCCGCGGTGGAGCACTGACGCCACGACGCAGTCACGCCCCCAAGGGGGTTCCTGGCCGGCGTCTCTTTGTTCTGCGAGTCTGCATACTTGAACGCAGTCACTTTTTCACTTTTTTTTCTCGTTTCTGAACGTCTCGCACAAGGCGCGGACCTTGCTCTGTAAATGTCTTACTAACGGTGAAAGGCTGCACCATCATATTATGGTATTATGGTACAGATTTTCTCCGTAATACAAACAAAATTTGTCAAAATATCTGGAAGGTACAGTGATAAATGGTATGTGATAAATTCAGCTGCACCACCATAACACACACAATGTTATGTACAATTTTGTACGAGACATCACAGTTCATTGTGCACACGAAATTTTCGTACAATGTTCGTACGAAAAACGGCACATTTTTCGCCATTTCAGTACAAAATTGTACAAAATTTTGTACAAATTTGCTCGAAAAGTTCGTGTGCACAAAAAAAAACTGTGATGTCTCGTACAAAATTTGTACAAAAACATCGAGTGCGAATATAGAACATTTTCACCATAATATAGAGGATCTTCACTATACAACATTTAGAGTAAGGTTGCGTCCGCCGTCCAAGGGTACGCGTCCCTTGCTTACTATGCGGCCTCTCTCTCTCTCTCTCTCTCTCTCTCTTTCTCTCTGTCTGTCTCAGTGATTCGCATTGGATAAGGACGTGAGCATGCATTACCAGGCCGGCCTGTTCATATTCGCCCTGAGGATGCACTCACGGGGTATTGCTCGTAAACGTCTCGAGGGCTGTGGCCGCCCGCTCGGGCCTTTGCTCTGGACCCCTTTCCCCCTCCCCCTCAACGCCCCCTTCAATCCCCCACCCCTTCATCCACTTTCTCCAACAAGCAGGCACACGCAAGCAGGGGCACCGCCGCTATGTAAAACATCTGCTGCTCTCTGGCCCGCTAATTTATCGGTCCTAAACTTGGCCACGGCGGCGGCGCGCCGCGCCTCAAAGTGCCCACGGTGCCCGACCAGCGACCACGAAACACAGCAATTAGCCCGGTCCAATTCAGAGCCACACACCGCGGAGCCGGCACCGGCCGGGACCGGGCGGGAATGGCAGTGCTCGATCCGAGAGCCTCATGGCGGTGCCGGGCCAGCACCAGCAGACAACAGCTTCCACTTTTTTTTGGTGTTTTATTTTTTATTGAGTCTAAGTAACGTATTTTTAAAAAAAATTATTTAGTCCTAGTAAGGTTTATTTTTATGTTTTTTTTAAGTCTTAGTGACGTTTCTATTTTTTTTTCTATTGACTCTTAGTAACGTTCTCTTTTATTGTTTTATTGAGTCTTAGTTACGTTTCTATTTTTATTTTTATTGAGTCTTAGAAACGTTTCAAAAAAGAAGTTTTAAAAAAAACCAGCCAATTTTGTAAATTTCATTTCTAGTGTTTAAAAATTTACGAACGCGAACCGGATTTCCGAACCCGAGCACCGAGCGATGACATTCACAGAAATCACGGGATTTTGAGACACGAATTGGCTTCCCCGGTTGACCTGCCGGCAAATCGGGCCGTTTGCGGGACACGGTCCCTCCAAACTGCGGCGTTTTATCAAAGTTAGGGACCGCAATCGGTTTGTCTCTGCGCATGGCGCCGGGCACGCCGGGCGCGCCGCGTAGTTGGTTACTGGGACGGTAACTTGCAGTGCCGGCCCTCCCGCTGCTGTTGCCTGCCGGGGTCCCAAACAGCTTCCCAACAACATCACTCCAGATTTGTACTCGGATGGCGCGGCAGAGGAGTACCGCGCGCTGCTAGAAAAGAAAACCTGGCGACAACTATGAAACTCTTCTCATCTGTCTCCGTTTAGCATTTTTCTTGCGCGGCTGCGCGCGCTGCGCTGCGGCGAACCCGGCCAATGCAAGTTTTCCAAATTTGTTCTCTTCGGGACAACAGAAGAGTGCTTCAAAGGCGAGAGGCCTCTTAGAAAAATCCCCCCTCAATAGAGACGGCCGAAGCCAATGAAAATGATGCCATCACTGTTTACTGAATGTAGGCCAGCCAGGCCCTAAAAATTGCCTCCGCCGTCCAATCGGGGACAACGACGCAGAGTTTAATTTAAGCAGACGCTCAACATCGGAGCTTATTGGAAGTGACTGGCGGCGCTTCGAGACTCGAAACCGGCATCGAGGGATCGCGACAGATGCAGACGCCGCCCGCTGACGCCCCGGCGCGCTCTGCCGGCGACTCGGGGAATTTAAACAGACTGCTCTCTTGGCACCGCGTATGAGGAGACCGCATTACAGTGCAGGGCCGGGCAAAACGCGGAGGGCGGGAAAAAAGGCGTTTCATTTGGCGGGAGAAGTCGGCAAGAGAACAGGTCCGCTGGGGCGGGTAAACTGCAGATAGAGAAAGTTGTTGGTTGGTTGGTGTACTGCGACGACTGAGACTCCAGCCGTGGTGTGGTGCAGCAGGCTGACTCGGAGTGGGAGCTTTCTCTCTCTCTCTCTCTCTCTCTCTCTCTCTCTCTCTCTCTCTCTCTCTCTCTCTCTCTCTCTTTCTCTCTCTCTCATGGGGAGTGCGAGAGAGACAGACCGACAGAGCCAGCCCTCAGTCCGCAGCCAGTGCAAGGCGAACAGCAAAAACTCCTCGTCAAGACTTACAAGCCTTGGCTAAGCCAATCAGAGCGAGACGAGATAGTCCGACAGGCAAATGAGATAAATAAGTCACAAACTAAACCGTGTAACCTTGCCGTGACCTCCCTCCACCGAGAGTAAATACGATTCACGGTGCGGTTAAAATTTATTAGACGCAGGGCGGTGCGCGCAGTGCGCACTAGGAAGCGCGAAGCCGGCCAGCGGAAATTGCTGCTCAAAAATGCATCACTCGAATCGGACAGCCGAAAAGACGGACAGACAGTGCGTGGCGGCGAGGCTCGCCGGCTAAGACCACGCCATAATTATCAAAGCATGCTTTGCAGGCGAGGCCTTCGAGGTCCGCTTAAAAAATTGAGCGGCAAAGCAGCGCGCACCGCATTAAAAAGCAACGCAACTTGTTGGCAGTGGATTACACAATCTGAGGTCCGCGACTTAACGAAATTTCAAGTCGAGTTTGCGGCGACGCGCAACGTCTCGTCAAGAGTTAGTGAGCTAATGCGATTCGGGAGGCTAATCTACCGTGTTTCGCGGTCTATGCATAAAGCATAGAATCCGTTCACTTTCGGGGCGCCTCCGTAGAGCAGTGGCCATCCACACTCAACATCTTATCATCGTTTTTATACGTATTACGATGATTTTTCATCGTAAGGTACGCATAAATTTGCACATACGTAATATGCTTAGTTTTCAGCGTAAGGTAAACTTTTTTTCCTGCGTTGCTCACTGTTAAAAAATAGTTTAGAAAACCGCGGGCTGTTCGGACAAGAGCTATTCCTGCAATCTCAGCACGTTATTGACTTTTTGCTAACTTTTTGCTAACAATACAAGGTATTATTGTTTCTTATACGAATACGTAAAACGAGAAAGAAGTCCGTAACGTGCTGAGTGTGCTGAGAGGCCCCGTCGGGATTTATCAAGGGGCTTCGTTTTCCAAAAGGCGAATACTGCAATTTTCCAATCGACAACTCAGCAATAGACACGGAAAGTACACAATTTTCAGAAGTTTTCTTTCTTTTCCTCACTCTTAGGGGATTTCGAAAAAAAAAAGTTCCAACAGCGTCGACCGTACCAGACCAGCCCAGCGCTGCAAACGCTTGCCTCATTTCCAGCCAGCAGGCCAGCAGGAGCGTTCCGAAAGCCAGGCGGCGAAAGCGCGGGAGCAGCGCCCCTTTGAGCGCGGAGCGGCGAGAGCGCTTACGTCCCTGCCACTAACAAGAAGGCGATGCTGCCAACACTTTCCGCACAACAACGGCGCCGTGCCTGGCCGAGCTCGGCCGAGGCTCTCTGGCCGCCCACTGGACGCCCACTCCTAAACAACCCCCTGCTCTCCACAATCCGGCGCACACACGCGCTGGGGAAAGTCTACTCCAGACAATCAATCTTTTCCCCACTTCTGTCATTACTTCAACACCTTCGCCGCCTCCCCGAAGGCTCGAAAGGCTCGCTCCCCGCCCGTTCCTCGTTCGGGATCCCTGGCAGCCCCGCCACGCCAGGCGCTGCCAGCCCCACTGCCCAACTAGCCCGCCGCTCACTATATTTCTTTATCGCGCGGCGAGGGCGGTCTCGATTTTCCTAAGGGGCTTTCACTGCACTGTACCACTCCGTTCCCCTTTCCGCGCGACGCTTTTCTTGCTTTTCTTTTCTCCGGCCGTCGTTTTTCGCGCTGCCGCACAGTGGGCCAGAAGACCGGTGGAGGCAGACGAAACTCCAGACGCGTTTTGAGCTCCAGAGTCACTAAGCAGGCCTCGAACCGAACGTGTGA
Organism: Thrips palmi; assembly: GCF_012932325.1. Lineage (NCBI taxonomy): Eukaryota > Metazoa > Arthropoda > Insecta > Thysanoptera > Thripidae > Thrips > Thrips palmi. Next base: position 10,208,726 of record NW_023144627.1, read on the forward strand.
CCCCACCAGTGGATTGCTCTCCGAACGAGGAATCCATTGGTGGGGTCACGCGTTCGGTTCGAGTCCCATTCAGCGACTCTGGAGCTCAAAACGCGTCTAGAGTTTCGTCCGCCTCCACCGGTCTTCTGGCCCACTGTGCGCCGCCCCTGATGCGAGAAGCCGTTGGAGGGGGCCGTTCCAGGCACTGTCCAGTCCGGCCGGCCGGCCCATATTCGATATGATGCAGCGAGGCAAGAAGACCCGAGGGGCTGCCCTGTCATTACCAACATCAACTTTTCTTTCAAGGGGGCCTGGTGGGGTGGGGCAGGGCGGGGTGGTAACCGAAGGAGAGCCCCCCCGGGTGGAAGGAAGTCTAGTTTTAACTGAGTACCGACTACAGTGAAAAACTGCAGTGCACAAACTGCGGTCTTCAGTGCAGTCAAAGTGTGAAAAAACTCTGTAATTATTTACAAGTCTGTGTACTGTTCAGGTGGTACTCGTAATAGTAGTCTGACTGCAGTTTTTTTCCAGTTAAGAGTTCAGTTCTTAAATAGTGTCGAAACTTCAGCTTCATCTATAGCTATGTTACACTCACCATTGCTCAGTTAAACAATACTTCAAAAGTGTGTTAAAATACTACTTTTGACTCAAGTATATCAACGCTTTATCTGTAATTTTATCTGCATGATTATTGTCTAGACACTATTACGCTTCAATTTACACTTATAGTATACCTTTTCAATGCAGTCAGGAATGAGGAAGCGATTGAAGAACAAAAGTAATCACAGTGCAGGGACTACTAGCGCGCCACCTAGCGGCCGATGCTGTGAACTTCGTTCGGACCTACGCTTGGACCAATCAGGGTTCAGCTTTTGACAGTTCGCTATAACGGCCGCTTGGTGGCGCGCTACTGGTTCCGGGCTTTTAGAGTACTTTTGTTCTTCACTCGGCGACGAGCGAAAGGGGCTATTGAAAACCGACACGACTGGAAGGCAAGGATCAGTACGTCGATCAATATGGTTTTTCTTCTCTAAGATTAAGCATGGCGGGGTGAAGCCAAAATTTAACGTTGAGCATAAAAATTATTGCGATATTCTTAGACGTCGGGGTAGTGCGCAAACTGTGGAAAAATCCTCATCCCACCACACCGTGTGGTGGTCTACTGTCAGCCGCCGAGCTGCAAGGCCAGGTTTCAAGGACCTGCCGCTAGGTGGCGCTTGGATCGCTGTGAGTGTTTGTCAAACGGGATTTCTTATTTAGGCTAGTGAATTAAGTTATTTTTGCAAGTTACACCATCTGCCACTTCAGTAAATATCTGCTTTAGACGTTAGAGAAAAATTTGAATCAGAATATTACACTGAAGTGGAGAAAAACGGAATTCCGTGTTAGTACTCGATGGCGTCTACGGGCGACAATTAGGTTGGGTCCACGCACGATTCGCTCGGTTCTTCAGACTCTCCTACCTTACTGGGCAGTCTGCGGTGATATGCAATGGTGACGTATGAATGCGATGTTAGTTAATACTAGCTCCTTCCAATTTTTAGTCCATACCGACAGCACTTATCGTGTGGCATGGACTAGTCCACCCGACTTGCCCGCCCGTCCTTCAACCGGGTTCCACTCTCATTGCGGAGATGGCACAGCAATACAAACAACCACGTAAAGGACATGGAAGGAGTAGGGCCAGGGTCGGCAGTAGGGGCTTGCAGAACTAAATTTGAACGTGATTTCCAAATCCACACTTGTGACTAAAATTCAGAAAATACTTTTCGAAAATAATTTTAACTTCAATATAAAACTCGAGTTAAAGCTTCTGTAATACAGGCGAGATGAAACCATGATTCAAACTGCAGACAAGACTGCTCTGTCCGAAAAAACTACCAGTTTTCCTGTAAACAGACTGCAGTTCAACTATAGTTAACTATAGTTAGACTGCAGTTTCACCAGTTAAATTACAGTTGAACTACAGTCAAACTGCATCGGTCAGTCTGCAGTCTGACTGCTGTTCGTCTGCAAATAGGTTACTTTTATTGAATATAGTAAAACTTAAGTTATTTTATAAACAGAAAGTATGTGGCGTACAGTCTAACAAATAGTTAAGTTGCAATTCCCAGATATAATTAGAACTTCAGTTCCTTCCACCCGGGACGCCCTCCCATCGAGGCGGGACACTAGCCCACCAGCTGGCAGGCCTCGGTGGACTGATTCCGAGGGTCATTTTCGCCGCTCTGTCTCTCTCACACCGGAACGCGACGCCCCGTTTGAGTGCGAGAGAGACAGAGCGTCGCAGCCGATTGCAGACCGCGTCAAGCAGCCAAACCCGGCAGCGGCGTTGCCCCGGGGCCGTCTACCTGTCCGTGCCGGAGCGGGCTCAGGCCGGGCTCAGGCCGGGCTCAGGCCGCAGCGGCGGCCACGCTGGTCCAGTCTTGCGGCTCGGCACGGTCCGGCCCGAACAAAGCGAGGACCGCCGGCGGGGCGCAGCGCGGTATCTCGATGGGAGCGGCCTCATTGTTCCTCGAACGGCACCGCACCGCGCCGCGCACAGTGGGCCAGAAGACCGGTGGAGGCGGCCAAAACTCTAGACGCGTTTTGAACTCCAGAGTCGCTACATGGGACTCGAACCGAACGTGTGACCCCACCAATGGATAGCTCTCCGAACGAGGAATCCATTGGTGGGGTCAGACGTTCGGTTCGAGTCCCATTTAGCGAGGCTGGAGCTCAAAATGCGTGTAGGATTTTGGCCGCCTAACCGGCCCTCTGGCCCACTGTGCCGCGCCGCACGGACCCAAATCCACTCTCGCGATATCGACTAGGCAGCACGGGGCAGCGCGGGGCAGCCACAGTAATAACTGCTCTCCAACCGACCGGTCTCTCTCGCACTCAGGCCGGCGTTCCGACGCGGTGCGACAGAGAAAGAGAGAGACACACTGCTCGGAATGAAGCGCTCCAGTGCGGCCGCGAGGCGCGCCCGAGGAAGAACGGTCCGACAACAACCACTCCCTTGTCCACATCACCGCTTGCCTGCCAGCCGCACCCTTCCCGGAAACGGTGCCAGAGCGTTTGCAAGTGCGCCGCTCTTCCTCTCTCTTCCACCCACACACACACCCACACACACACACACACACACACACACACACACACACGCACCCCCCCCCCACACACACACACACACACACACACAAACACACAAACACACACAAACACACACGCACACCCACACACACACACACACACACAAACACACACAAACACACACAAACACACACAAACACACACACACACACACACACACACACACACACACACACAGGTTAGAGATCCGCTGCGCACACGCTACCCGAGGTGCTGGGTGGTGTTGACCCTCCCTCCCGAGTACGTACTAGTCGCGCGGCCCGCCCCACCCCTGCGGGGTTACATCTCTCACGAAGATAGATTAAACTTTTACTCTCGGTGGTGCCCTGCCGCCCCGCGCCGTCCGCCCGGGCCGGGGCTCTAGGCAGCGCCGCTAATAAACGACTTGTTAGAATAAAACTAAGCGAAAGTTTGGGGCGCAGAGGCGATTATAAGGATGGCTCGTGCCCCGGCGGTGCCCCGACCCTCCGCCTGACGTCACCCCATCTGGTCAGCACGGCGAGAACATTACGCGAACCGCTGCACCGTCGGCCAGAAGACCGGTGGAGGCAGCTAAAATTCAAGACGCATTTTGCGCTCCAGAGTCGCTAGATAGAACTCGAACCGAACGTGTGACCCCACCAATGGATTCCTTGTTCCGAGAGCAATCATTTCACACGTTCGGTTCGAGTTCCATTTAGCGACTCTGGAGCTCAAAACGCGCCCAGAGTTTTGGCCGCCTCCACCGGTCTTCTGGCCCTCTGTGCGTTCCACGTGGAGCGCTGTGCTAGCGGCCTGGAATTCCCTCTCGGCTCAGTGGCGCACGTTCGACTCCCAGCAAGGTCAGGCATTTTTTTCCCGTTTTGTTTTGTTGGTGTAGGTTTATCTTCCTTGTGTTTCCATGCTCGTGATTAAAAAGTTTGAATTAGTAGCAATAAAGCAGACAAGCGCCTGCGTGAACGTGTGGTTTTGTCTCACTTTCTCACTCTCACTGCTGTCAAGGAGTACCTACCTAACAACCAGACAAATATAACACCCTTACAATTTCAGATGTTTACAGTTCATGATGCTTGCACTGAGAAAACCTTACAAACTATTTCAGGCCTTACAAAGAAAAGCAGCTTGTTATAACGAAGTATTTTGAGCAAACATAAGCTTACAAAGAAAAAACTTAGTAATTTACGTACCATTTCTTCGTATAACAAAGAAAAATAGTTTGTTTTTACGCACAAAAAAATACTTTGTAAGGTTTTCAGCGTGTGTCGTTAACAGAGTGGGAATTTTTTCCCTTTGGTTGTCGTAAGTCATTGCCCTACTGTGAAAATTGAAACTGAACGAAATCCGCGCATCGAAGGGGCGTTGGCAGTGTACCTCCGGGTGCGGCGGCGACGCGGCGGCTGCGACTGACGAAGACGCGGACGGAAGCATTAACTGGTGATTAATAGAGGCGGAGCTGCAGAAGTGTTGCCAGCCACACCTTTTTGCAGAGTCGCTTTCACTCTCCGGCCGTGCATAGCACCGCGAGGACAAACACAGCGAGACGAAAAAAAAAGGAGAAGAAGAAGGAGAAGAGGCAAACGAAATAAGGCACGTGCTGTGTCCACAAAGTGCAAGTCACTTTGAGAATGGCTCGACGACGCGACGCGCGCCACTTCGCAATGAATGATAAGCAAAATACGGAGCCGCCTCCAACTTTTTCTGCCTGCAATTGAAAAAAAAAAAAAAAAAAAAAAACCTCTCTGGCGTCGATTGAAGCCAGTCGGCTGGATTTCCGCTGATGGGTTTCTTGCATCGGTCGTCAAACCGACAGGACGCGACCACACGCCCTTCACGTTTTCCCCCCTATTACTGCAGCCCGCTTCCGCAGACTGAGAGTCGACTTCGTCGCTCTGTCTCTCTCGCACCTAACGGGCCGCCCCACGAGTGCGAGAGAGACAGAGCGACGGAATCAATCCGCTGGCATTCTGGCAGCGGCTCATTCCAGACCTCGACGCCGGCCCGTCGGCTACCAATCAGATTGGAGGGCCGCCAGACGTGCAGCTGACGGCCTGCTCAAGAGCAGTTGGCCGATCAAGTGGCGGCACGGCCGCGTGGTCTGCGGCACCCATCCCTCAATTTCACACCTCGGGTTCAAATCCCACGGACGCCAGATTTTTTCCCTCTCTTTTTGCCTTCAGATTCCGAGTCAAGGGCGGATGACCCTGTTTCCACGTCTTCGTGCAAGCCCTCGTTCCAGGCGCTACCCTTGATGAATATATGAGAATAGCGGATGAATATTTGACAAGCGAAGACTAAAGTGGGAGGGGGAAGGGGAGGGGGATTCTAGCCCCCTCCAGGTTCCCCGCCGGGCCCCGAGAATTTGGTCCGGGCGGCATTTTAGTGCTTCTGCCGGCTTTATGCCTGGATGGAGCCACCCTGGAGCCGCCCTGGAGCCAAGCGCAGATTTTGCAGGTGCGTTACATTAGTGAACGGGAATACGGCGGCGGCTCCATAAATCATGAATTTCCAAACGAAACCCGCCTCGCGTGTGCCGTTTTTCACCGCAGACCTCGCGGACTCCTTGCGGCACGTGTGCGTGCGTGCGAGTGTGTGTGTGTGTGTGTGTGTGTGTGTGTGTGTGTGTGTGTGTGTGTGTGTGTGTGCGCGCGCGAGGGGCAGTTCGCGGGAATCGATTAGGGCAGCCGGCTTTCAGTGCGCCGCTTTTGAAAGCCCTTCGCGGCTTGACACCGCCGGGGCGTAACATTATTCGCGAATCAGCTAGAGCCTCGGACTCTCTCTCTCCCCCCCCCCTCTCTCTCTCTCTCTCTCTCTCTCTCTCTCTCTCTCTCTCTCTCTCTCTCACACACACACACACACACAAACCACACTAATACGTGAGCACATGTGGCACTGGGGCCTTGTTCGGCAGCCCCCAAATTGACCGAAAAGCGGGAGCGAAAAGCGCGAAAAGCGGCCGAAAACAACAGAAACAAGGAGGGCAGCAACAAAGACTCTGTCGGCGGGATTGAATCGCGGCAATAATTTAAGGGGAAAGGCCGAAGCTCTGACCGCAGTCCGCAGTGTGGCATGTCCGGCCGAGCGTGAGATAAGTCTACACTGTCAGAAAGCCAATTCAACAATGCGGCGGGCCTTGGGCAAATGACATGCACTGCCTCGTGCTTCGGGCGTTTCACCACAGTTTCTGCAGTTTTTCGTTAAAAATAATGATTTTGTTTTAAACAAGGAACAAATTAGTGGCAGTTACTCAAAGCAATGCCCGCAAACGGCCTCCTTGCCTCACGCTTCGCGCCTGCGAACCAGCGGGTAGGCAACACGCAGTGCAGCCACGTCTCGCTCAGCACGATGCTGCCTACGTGGCAGGGGCTCGGACGGAGAGAGAGAGAGAGAGAGAGAGAGAGAGAGAGAGAGAGAGAGAGAGAGAGAGAGAGAGAGAGAGGATGGGGGGAGGGGACGGGAAAGGGGGAGAGGGGACGGAGGGGAGTGGAATGCGGAATATCGGCACTCGAGACGAGCTGGCCGGGGGAGGGGCCGAGAGCGATCAGTTCCAATCAGCGGCGGGAAGCTCTGAAGCAGCTGAATTATATCCTTCTTTAAAATACGACGCGCTTGGATATTGGAGCCGTTTACACGGCCAGCGACACGCGCGCACGCGCGTCAGTGTGTGTGTGTGTGTGTGTGTGTGTGTGTGTGTGTGTGCGCGCGCGCGCGCGCGCGTGTTTCGATAGGCATGTGCCAGTATGTGAGATAGGAAGATCCTGCATGTGTGTGTGTGAGAGAGAGCGCCGGAAGTGCTTGTAACTCTGTGTTTGTGTGCGTGAGTGAGTGTGTAGGCGTGTGTGTGTGTGCAAGGGCCCCACGGGGGCTTTCATATTTCCCCCTGCCCGCGAAACGGTACACGCCTGCCCCCACACTGCCCCCGCCCTGCAGCCTAGCCGGACGGCCGAGTGAAGCCACAAAAAAAAAAAGAAAAAAAAGAACATCAAGTACTTTTGCAGCGACCAGCCTCGCCCTGGGGCGGTTGTCCCGACTCGAGTTTTAGCAGTTCTTTCAAGCATGACATCCGAGGTCAACTCGCCCCGCCTCGCCACAAAGAGATTCCCGCTCTCTCTCTCTCTCTCTCTCTCTCTCTCTCTCTCTCTCTCTCTCTCTCTCTCTCTCTCTCTCTCGACGCCTCTCCCCATGCGCGACTTATAAATGTAATGCATATATTTGACCGCGTGGGAGGAGCGCGTGGCGAGGTGGCGGGCAGTCACTGATTCAGAACTAATCTCCATCTGCGTCCTCCAAGTCCTCGGGGGACTCCCCTTTCCTGTCGCGTAAAATGACTTCGCTTCAGCCATCGTAATCCAGTGTCGTCAGCTGCAACGCACAACGAATACACTGTCTTCTCACTGGTAAAACCGAGGGGCAAAACACATTGGTCAAAATTTGGACACCGTTATTTCAATTTCACGTTATTTCATTGTTATTTCAACGTCGTTTCAGGGATTTTTCAACGTCATTTCGCGATATTTTACGTTGCTTCGCGTTATTTCAACGTTATTTTTAAAAAAAATGTACACCAAAATTCAAGTTCTTTGCGGGTAAAACGGTGAGAGAGTGCGTGTGAGATTGAGAGCCGGTACCGAGGGCACGGGGGCGTGATGTAACGTCCCTGCGACCCGCAACAGGGCGGGCAGGGTGGCTGCTCTCTCTCTCTCTCTCTCTCTCTCTCTCTCTCTCTCTCTCTCTCTCTCTCTCTCTCTCTCTCGCACCGCATGCAAAGTGGCGATTCATAAATCTCTTCGACAGGTGGCAAGTGGGTGGCGACGGCGCCTCGGGGCGAATGTCCACCCCAGCAGCCCAGTGTCAATAATGCATTATTTTAAAAATGGCGTGAAAAAAAATGCAGAAAAGTAGTTAGCGCTAAGCGACAAAAATGAGAATAAGCTGAAAAGAAAAATCAGACCAGAGGGGAAATATAAGCACTCTTCAAATCTCTTGTACCTAAGGACCCGTTTCTTCATTTCAAACAATTTTTTCATAATACCCTATTTGGATTGATTTGTTTCAAGTCCTGATATGAACCATAGTATTAGGGCCGGTTTTAGGTTTGAAACGGTTCGAAAAAGGTGTAGAAATGTATATAAACACGAACACTGGGGTGCATTCTTCTAATATCCTCATTCAATAAAATATAGAAATTTAACAGTTTTCTGACTTAAATGTAAAGAGACTACAAGTGTACTGAAATGGTAGTTTGGCTTTGGAAGGCCGCTCGGCTCTGCCCCACCTGCCTTGGCCTGCCGTGGCGTGTCCGTCTCCGCCAGTCTCCGCCACTGTGCGAACCGGCGGAACCGGCGAACCCCCGAGGCGTGAGGCAAAAACGCGGAAAGCCAAGAAAAAAAAGAGGCAGCCAACGAACGAACACGCTCGCCGGCGCGTGGCAGCGCGTGGCGCAGAGGTGAGGCCAAGGGGGTGGGGGGCCGCTAACAAAATAAAACTTAGGAAATGTTACATCGGCCGTGCCTCTGTGCCACACGGCAGTGCCAAGGGGCGGGGCGCGCGGCTCCAGGCGGGCTCCAGCAGTCGTCGTCGTCGCCCTGTCTCTCTCGCACCCATGAGGGACGGCCCATGAGTGCGAGGGAGACAGAGCGACGAAAACGACTCTCGGAATCAGTCGGCAGGTCCCTCCAGGTCCCGTGGGCGCCGAGCGGAGCGCGGTGGCGCGGCAGGAGCAGGTGGCAAAGAAGGGAGCCGGGGCGGGATTAGGGGATCAGGCTCAATCGAGACATCAAGTCCGTCCGGCGGAAAGAGGATTTTCAAAAAAATGTCCCTGGACTGAACATTGTAGTAAATGTTTAAGTTGGAGATTTTCAGTGGAAAAGTTGGCAAATTTCATTCAGGTTTTTTTTTTTTTTTTTTTTTTTTGGGGGGGGGGGGGGGGGGTAAACAGCAGTGTTACAAATGTCGGCACGCCACTTTTCAATTACGCACCACCCGCTTAAGACGGTGATCATGGAGATTGAGAACGACGCCCGGGCCGTCCTAGGCCACGCCCCCACGCCACGACAACTCTTGAATCCGGAGAAGTGGTGCTGCAACAATAGCCCCAACTGGAGCCCCGCTGGCCCCGCTGGCGCCGGCCGCTGGAAGAGCTAGGCTGTCCCAGGGCGCCTCGAAGCAGGGCCCCGTGAAAAATGCATCAAGCACACACTACATTCTTATGGACTTTTTAAACGCATAAAGACGCATTTTTTATGCATAGTTATGCATGCGCAGAAACGTCCATATGTTATGTATAAAATTATGCATCACTGTGTACATTTTATGCATCTTCCTGCATAAAATGTACACAGTGATGCATAATATTATACATAACATACGGACGCATCTGTGCATGCATAACTATGCATAAAAAAGTCCATAAGAATTTAGTGTGCAGGGCGGTCTGGGGCCCAGACTCTGGGCGGCACAGCAGCCAGGCAGCGGCCCCGCCAGGCCAAGCCGGGCCGACCAGCCCAGCCAGTGCCAGCAGCCGATATGCCTGCATTATTGAAAGCCGTTGCTCTGGCCGCCCCGCCGTGGCGCCATCGGCAAGGAGACGTCTGGTGTGCATTAGACCGCCTTGTTCGCGCGAACAGAGATAAAACAATATAATAAGCAGGCAGAAGTTGGCGACGTCGCGGTCCCCGACGACCCAATAGCAGCGCGCTGCGTCGCACAGTGGGCCGGAAGACCGGTGCAGGCAGCCAAAATTCAAAACGCGTTTTGAGCTCCAGAGTCGCTAAATACGACTCGAACCGAACTTGTGACCCCACCAATGGATTCCTCGTTAGGAGAGCAATCCATTGGTGGGGTCACACGTTCTGCTCGAGTCCTGTTTGGCGAATCTGGGGCCCGAAACGCAACTAGAATTTTGGCCGCCTCCACCGTTCTTCTGGGCCACTGTGCGACGTCCGTGCCGACGAGCTTGGGCCTCGGGGCGGTTGGCTGGTCTCGCGCGATGACGAGGTTCGTTCCTCGTTCTCAGATTTTGGGGCAGCGTTAGTCCATTCGAAGGCTTTGGGGACTTTTTACACATAATTATTGACGTATGAGGAAGTGTAAGCCATGTAAAATTTGTGCATAAATTAGGTACAATTTTAAAATCGTCGCAAACACGACGATTAGCCAATTAAGTCGGGCTGGCCGGGGACATCCATCATTGATGGACTTCCGCCCGCAGTGCTGCACCGTCCCAGCGAGCAGCTGCAGTCCGCAGGGATGACGGGGACCGTCAGGGACCGACAGCGACTGGGGGCTCATGACGTGGCCGGGGTACCTGACCCCTCGAACTGTGTCACGGGGACCACCCCAACGGTGGCCAACCCAGCGGGGGCCTCCTTCACCCACTACACAGCCCCGCCCCCTTTCCACCCCTCCACAGTCTGCCCCCCCCCCCCCAACTCCATCCCTTTGGGCAGTTAACTAATTAATTAAGATGCCCAGTGACTTACGACATCCGCCCACCCCGCCCCGCCCCCTCGGTCCTTTGTTTTTACAGCGGCACGCCTCCCTTCTCGGGGCGGCCACAAAAATTTACAATATTTCGGCCACTTCCGGTGTGGAGGTCGGCAACACCGTGATGAGACAACGCAGCGGCTCGGTTAGACACACTGTACTGTACACGGTGCAACGCAACGGAAGGCGGGATTCAAGGTTGAACGCTAAATTGAGAGCGCGAGGTGAGCACAGTGGGCCAGAAGACCGGTGAAGGTGGCCAAAATTCTAGACGCGTTTTGAGCTCCCAGAGACGCAAAATGAGACTCGACCCCAACGTGTGACCCCACCAATGGATTCCTCGTTCGAAGGGGAATCCATTGGTGGGGTCACACGTTCCGTTCGAGTCCCATTTAGCGACTCTGGAGCTCAAAACGCGGCTAGAATTTTGGCCGCCTCCACCGGTCTTCTGGCCCACTGTGCAGCGGTATACAGTCGCCCCCGAAAGGCTCTGCGGGCTCGTTTTGTGCATTCCCCGGTCCGGCCTGGCCCGACGCCCCGCAGCCCGAGGCAACTTTTCAGCCTGCCAAACCACGCGGCCCGGCCGAACCGACTCCAACCTGTGCTAACTTAGTTTTCCACCTTTTGGGATGCGATGAACTGCGCTACGTGACGCCTGGGGGGCCGCTGGACACCAGCCAGGCCTCCGCCGGCGCGGCGGGGAGAGAGGGGGAGAGAAAGAGATGGGGGAGGGGGGGGGAGAGGGAGGCTGCGAGCAGAAAGCTGTTACGGTTAAAGAGAGTACGCGAGGGCGAGTAAATAAAACGAAATATAATTCTAGCCGCCACACCAAACCCCACGCAAAGAGAGAGAGAGAGAGAGAGAGAGAGAGAGAGAGAGAGAGAGAGAGAGAGAGAGAGAGAGAGAGACGGGCCAATTGGTGGCGAAGAACAAGGCTGTTTCCCACACCAATACAGGCGGCTACCGGCCCATTATCCCCTTTCCGAATCACGGTCTGATGTAATAGGCCATCAAGAGCCATCGAGCTGATTGACCAATGGCTGTCAATGGGAGCTCCCCCCCCCTCCCCCGCCCGCAGAGCAGCGCCCCCCACCTTTCCGCCGCCGTTTCCCGAACAACAACACTTGGACAGCCTCCCTTCGCAACGCGCGTGCGGAAAAAAACATCAAAAAGAAATTCGGGAAAAAAAATCCTTTTCCGCGCCACAAAATAAATAATTGCCATGGGCCGTCGTTAAAATTGGACGAAGAGAAACGAGAGCAGTTTTGGACGCGGCAGGCGTTCCTTTCATGCCACACGCACACAGCGACACACACACACACACACACACACACAAGTGCAGGGGCCTCACGCACTCCATAAACACAAAATAGGACGCGTATTATTACCTTCCGAGTTTCAAAATATAAACCCTCATTACTTTTTCCTCCACACGCGCGAGCGCTGTTTCACCTCTCGCTTTTCCACGGACACAGTCTGAATTTTGTTGAGCATGTGTGTGTCTCAGTGTGTGTGTGTGTGTGTGTGTCCGCCATAATGGCGAGCGGCAGAGGCTCAATACACCGGGGAATCACCAGCGAGAGCCGTACGGAAGCTGTATTTTTGTACAGCCCCCTCCTCCTTGCTCTTTTTGGCAACGCCCCCCCCCCGCGGGGCAAGGGCGTTGTGGTGGGCCGCTCACTCACAGTGCGGCGGCTTCGCTTTACGACCGATATTTCCGAGACGTGCGGCACGCATAATTATAAACAAGTGGGTTGGCAGCACTGGCGGCACGAGCGCGCGTTAAAGTTACAGCAGCGCTCACTCGCAGTGCTGCCATCACAACAACAATAACAACAAAAACAAAAAGACGAGCACTAAGTAACTCGACCCTTTCGACCCCGGCGTCCTTGTGTGTGTGTGTGTGTGTGTGTGTGTGTGTGAGAGAGAGAGAGAGAGAGAGAGAGAGCGCGCGCGCGCCTGCCGGCGCAGCGTCGCCCTCGTGCCCCGGGGGCAATTCAGTTAGCAAAATAGGAAGACTTGCAGTTACAGCCGGCGTGGTCGGCGTGTCCTTTTACAGGGGGCGCGCTCCCGGACGACAGGTCCGGTCAGCGGAGTCTCGCCGTTGGCATCGCCAGAGATGCAAGTTCAAGCTTCGAGAACCGTATAGTACATAGAGGGCCGTCAAGAATAATTTTTTTTTCTAAATTCCATTTTACACTTTAAATTTTAGTATAGTCCCTTTGTAAAAAAAAAATATGTTGTGAAAGTTTTAACGTGTAAATTTTTCAGTCATTTTGATAATTGGAATCTTGGCCGACCTGAAATGCCGTCTTTTGGGTCAAAACGCGAGTTTGGCCGTTTTTATGGTTGAATTGGTCAAAACCATGTAGGTTGAGATCAAAATTGCCTATAATTTCAAATAGAGTTCGGAGCTTTACCTTTAACTTGATGCGAAGCGCAGAGCAATACAACAAATTTTAATTACTAACATTGTTGGCGGAAACGCTAGCTGATGTACTGCCTTAAAATTTTTGTTGCGTCCTCCTCTTTTTTTTGCAGATTCACTGTCTGGAGAGGGGGAAACTGCAGTAGAGACCGGGCAGTGTGCTCGCGATGCAATGCAATCCCCATCAATTTGGCCTCGTCTGCCCATAATGCTCTCCGGGGCCGCCCTGGACAGGCAGACGGGTCGAAGACGGGGCAGGGGCAAGTTTCGCTGCACACAGAGGCGGCGTGCATACGCGGAGCAAAGGAGAAGAAGTATGCCAGGCACAGTAGGGTTCCTTCTTCGCAGTGGTAGTTGTTCGGAAGACACGGCCAAAGTGAAGGCACATGCGTATGTGTGTGTGCGTGTGTGTGCGCGCGCGCGCGCCCATGCATGGACGCTTTGGTATTCAAAAACGCCGCCCCAGAAGAAGGCTAGGAGCGCTCCCTCCGGAAGCAAGAGGTGGCCTCATGTTGCCAATTTCGACAAAAAATAAATACTAAAATGTAAAGACGACAGAAAAATTTGCCACTTTGTTTCTCTCTGTGACTCACCGTGAAGGGGCCGAGCTCGGTGACGGAGCACGACAAGATGGCCTCCCTGCCTACGGCCACCGTCACGTTCTCGATGGGCTGCATGAAGTCGGGCGGCTTGACGGTGCCCTCCGGCGGCGGATCGGCGGCCTCGGACGCGCCGACGACGCTGGGGGCCACCGTGGGCCCCGGGCTGCCGGACGACAGGCCCTGGCCGTGCGAACCCGTGGGCGCAGACACCACCACGGCCGCGCCTGCGGACACAGACAGGACAGGGAATTAGCACAACACGCTCAGAGTTACGCTGAAAACATTGGGCACCATCAACTAGGACAAGACTTCGTGGTGCTTTCGGACGGCCTTTCTTATCAGGCAGCTTAGCAATCTCAGTACACCACACCGTTCGAAGTTATCATCATCATCATCATCATCATCATCATCATCATCATCATCATCATCATCATCATCATCATCATCATCTTATCAACGCTGTAAGGCCTGTAACTCTTCAAGTAATTTCGAAAAGCTTTAGGGTAATGAACAGGGAAAAAATTTACATAATCTTCGGGTTGAAACCCGTGAACGAAAACTGGGCATCAACTCTGAGCCAAGTGAGCCAACAATCGATACAGCCTGGCATCATACTTCTTCGCGATGAACAAAAACAAGTGTTTATGCGCGAGTGCCTCCCCGGCACTCAGGTTCAAATCCAGCCGGGTGGATTCCTCCCGGAGATAATACCCGTGCCGTCTGCCTTGATTCATAATTCACTCGGCAATGTTGTTGAGCGCCGGATAAGAATCTTGCGAACCTCGCACAATCCCGGCGAGATTTGAGGGCCTTGCCGTGGCCTGGGCGCGCTCGGGACCTCGGACTGGGAGCCTCGGCGCCGCGGCGCAGCGGGCGGCTGCAGGCCGGCGAGCCCAGCCAGGCCGGGTTGTATTGTGGTCAGATCAAGATTCGCTCGCGGAGAAAGCCTCGTATTTATCAAACGGAGAAAAAAGCAGGCGCGATTCCTCTTCCTTTTGCCCCTTTCTTTCCTCAGCTCGACGCCCCGCCCCGCCTTGCCCCGCCCCGGGCGAGCGATTTTCCCACGGTACGTGACGCAAATAAAAGATAGAAACACCCGCAGTCTCGGAATCGCCGCCACTTCCTTCGAGATAATTTATCGACGCACCGGCCCGTGGCGGGGCGTGGCGTGGCGTGGCGGGGCGGGGCGTGGCGGGGCGGGGCGTGGCGGGGCGGGGCGGGGCGGCCGGCGAGCGCCAACCGAACCCCCCGGAAAAAGCAACTAGCCAGCTGCGAACCGGCAGTGGCCAGCGGGGCCTAACTGAATTCCTCAGTGACAGCGCTGCCCGCGTGCACGGAATTAGAGGAAACGCCACCTGCCTCTGTGTTTGTGTGCGTGTTGTGCGTCTGTGTGCGTGTTGTGCGTCTGTCTATGTGTGTGTGTGTGCATGTCTGTGTGCATGTCTGTGTGCCTGGCAGTCTGTGTGCGCGTATGTGTGCCTGTATGCGCCTGAGTGCGCCTGTGTACCTGCCTGTGTGAGTCTGTGTGTGAGTCTGTGTACCTGTCTGCCCATCTGCGTCTGTGTTGTCCCGTCCACGGAATCTAGAAAGTGAAAGCAGATCAAGGTCTGCGCCATAACCAGAGTATTGATTTCAGAGACCTTATGTCTCGTCAGTGGACAGACTTACAAGATCGAGTTTCATTGAGTGCTTGTGTCATTTTGCATATATATTTTTGCAGTATATTTTTATCCAATTTATAATTTTATATTTTGTTTTTAGAGGTGAAGTGAATTCAGCTTAACCTGCTCCAGTGTCGTCCTTGCCAGTTCGTCGCGACAATACGTTCTCCACTCTGCGTGCTTCTTCGGCGCCTAGCGGCCGTCGCTCGGCGACCCGCGGCGCACTATGGGCCGCACGCTCGGTGATAGATGGATGCACGGGGAAGCAGTGTTGAGTGAAAACGATACACAACCGTCGCGGCCCCGAGGGGGGCCCGCCCCGCCCCGCCCCACACCCCCGAGGGGCCCGCACGGTCCCACCTGCGCCCCCGCGCAAACAGACACCACGGGGGATCAATGTTGGCTTCGGATGCGGCACCTGCGCACGTGCTGCAGTTCTGCCGGGCGAAAGCGTCGTTCTGTCTCTGTCGCACTCACGCGGCGCCCCCTTGGGGTGCGAGAGAGACAGAGCGACGAACCGCTACTCCGGGTCAGGTGGCCCCGGCCGGGAGTCGAACCCACTGCCGCTGTTCCCACGGCCAATGGCGTACGTTATAGTCCCGGTGACAATCTGCACTCCTAGCTGACTCACGTTGAGAATCATTTCATTTATTTTGTGTATTTCACCGAGCGACCGATCCTAAAATTGAATTATTTTGGTGTACTGACCTCAAACGACTGACGTTTCACGATTTTGCGAATGAAGTCAGGCGTAACTCAGTGAAACGACTGTCACTTGAGTTGCATCGGTCCCAGAAAAGTGCTCCGTTGAGTTGGAAATTTGCTTCAAAAGTGGACCTGTTTCCTACGAATGTATGATAACCAGTATGAGAACCGTTCGGGGTGCAGCGGCAGACTCTAGACAGGCAGGTGCATGCGCCCCATTGTCTACTGCCTATATCGCAGGGGGTTTCGGCGCCGGGTCGGGGCGGGGTGGAGCGGGGTGGGTCGGGGTGGTGACCGCTACAAATTACGCTGCGGTCCAGCCGCCGGGTCGTCTTGGTGAGATATTGCACGCGCCGCGCCACACTAACGCTCGCGTTATCAAAACGTGAGGCACTACTTGATAGTGTGTTCGTGTGTGTGTGTGTGTGTGTGAGTGTGTGTGAGTGCGGTGCGTAAATCACACACCACCACGACCTATTCGACGCGCGGTGCGTGATACGTTTTCGGGGCCGTCCGTTGTGTTGCGGGCAACACTACACGCACACGTTACACGTTGCGCGCCGTAGTGCAGTAGTACCAAAAATCAATAACCTACACTCTCAAAAAAAATAAAATCAGGCAACCATATGTCGCGGTGTTGAACCTACGATCTACCGCTCGGCGAGCGAAACCTGTACCCCGAGACCAAAGCGGAGCCCAGTCAGCGAGTCAACAATTCGCGGCCGTTCTTTTCCCGCTTATCTCCCGGCCCTGCTGCCTGCCGCCGCGGCCGGCGCCAGAGATAGCAACTTTGCGGAAGGGTTGTGTATAATTCGGGGCTGTGAAAAGGAAGGGCAAGTGATCCGTCAATGATAAGCCGCGAAGGTAGACGAGGGAAAGGGGTGGGGGTGGCAATGCGCGGAGCAATGCGCGGAGCAACGCGATGAAGCCTGTCAACGAGTCGATGCGCTCACCTTCTCCAGGGAGCCAAAGCGAGCTCCGCGCGCCGCCGAGCCAGGCTGCCTGGCTGGTGGAATAAGCCGTGAGAATAAGAAGAATAGCAGCATCACGGGGGAGAGAAAAAGGGAGAGTGACCTAGTCAGTTATTCAAAGCTTTCTCGGGGCTAATATGGACCGTGTTGCGCGCAGCGGCGCGAAGCTGGCGCTTTTAATCCGCGGTGCGGCCGACAAGAGAGGGAGCGCGGTTTCATTCGTTTTCCTGGCGGGTTTTGCCTTTTTGGATGGACTGGGTCAAGGCCGGAACTGGGACAGTCGGCCAGCGCGGTCCCAGTGGGCGCCTCTTGGCCGCGGTCCGGCCAGCCACTGCTAAATTTCAACACGACGGTGGACTATCCCTCGCGTCTTCCAACACGTATCAGTGCTATTTATTTATCAACTTTCATTTTTGCGTTGTGGTCCTGTAGACGTGCCATACGTCTCCAGAGCCTCAGGGAAGGCGCACTCACACCTGACGACGGCTAGCCGGGTCCCCCGTGGGCCTCTTTTCCACGCCTCGTTGATACAGTGACGAAGCAGGGGGGCCGGGAGGGGCGGCGTGGCGCAGGATGTCTCGCGGGATCGACAAAGAGTCTCGACTTGTCTGGCGCGGCACCGCGGCTATCGGCTTTTCGCGGTCTTTCCTCCCAAGACCAGACCATGTCGGCAAACGGACGGGCGTTGCCGCACCTCACCTGAGTATTTTTCGATTTAGATCGACTAGTTTTCAATTCGCACCAACGACTTCGTTAAATGCAAACCGGGTATTAATTCACATAGCGCACTCTTAAAAGCCTACGAAGCATTTGCTTATTAACTACGAAGAAAATGAAGGCGTTGTAGAATTGCTTCGTATTATGAAGAAATGCTTCGTATTACGAAGGATTTTGCTTTATAATACGAAGCATTTCTTCGTAGATTTTACAATGCCTTCATTTTCTTCGTATTACGAAGCGATTGTTCGTAGAGTTTTTACTGTGCAGATCTTCCCTGACGTGGAGACTGGCAGGGAAGTAGCGGTGTTCCTCTTTTGTTCGGTGGATGTCGCAACCGGAGTAACCCGACGGGAAGGGCGAGGTAACCTGGTTACCAGATGAAGGAGCCGAACAAGGCCGCTACGATCGATTCCCCGGCGCTAGGTCTTCAGAGTACCTGCACGCCTAATTTTTAAGTAGGAAAACGTAACAAAAATTTCAAGTATCGAAATGGCTGAAAAATTTATGCAGCAACAGTGCGGGCTTGAATCGTCAGAGGGCCCTTTCTGGTCGAGCTTATCTTCAAGACCTAGACAATGAATATAAAGCAGAGAGATCCCCGCACCTACGTCCCACGAATCATTTATTAAACCGCCCCTCTTGCCCACACCAAATCCTGACGTCCTCCAAAGGCGAGAGAAAGTAAAGGAATGCGAATTTGTCGACGACCGAGGACAACACTGTCTGCGTGCTGCGAGGCCTGTGGCAGCCTGTAGCAGCCTGTGGCCCATTGCCTCAGTTTTGTCCATTGCACACACGACAGCCTGCCTCGCACATTATGAGACACAGGGGAGAGGGCGAGGGGGAGGGGGAGCAGAGCCGTCTCGTTGACACTTGGAATAGGACGCGAAATGAGGTGAGTCGCAATATCAGCCTGTTTATGAGCTGCGCCCCGTTACCCTCTGGTACAGAACACTGTCTGCATGTGTGTGCGTGTGTGGGTGTGTCTATCTCTCCACATACATGCCTCTCTCCACCCACTTTCTCTTTGTTACTACACGTTATTGAATCTATCTGTTTACACCGCCATCGCACACACACATGCCCACACGCTCGACAGAGTGTGCGCTCGGCATGAAACGAAACAATTAGTGGCCCCAAACTTACTTTATAACGAACAGTTTTGTTGGCCCAATTGCCGGATAGTGAGCGGCAAAACAGCGCGAATAATACGACTACAAAGTCACTTAATAGAATTATTTTCTTTGATATGCTTCTGAAATTATACAGTAAATTGGGTTTAAGTGGCGGAACTTCCGAACCAGTTCTCCGGGGTCTTCATAAGGATCCTACGTGAAAAGGGACTCAGGACACGAGCGTAACTACTGTAATAACAGACCATAATTTTCGCAACGCGGCCACTCCACGTATTCACTTCAAAACTCGCAAAAAGAACTATTTCCTCATATTTGTCACCATGTCAAGTACTTCTGCCACAAAATTGCTCCGCATCCAAGGCACAAAATCACTCTCCGAAAGAAGAGATCGCTAAAGGAAGCTTCAAAGGACACTGCCCCGGAGAGTGAGTAGGGAGCTACACCTAGGTGACCCGGGTCAACCTTTAGATCTTGGCCTAGTCGAGTGGTTACAGTGTCAGGTTTCTAACCCAGTGAACGTGAGTACGCCCACCACCTGACGATAAGAATTTGCCTTCTTTGATCGAATGAGTCTAGACGGCCCCTCTGTGGAAGAGAGATAGACGAGCTTTGAACAAAGTAGCTTCAATACGTTTTCGCCGTCTCCATGCGTTGAGGAAAAGCTTTTATAAATATTATTTCATCGCACAATGGGAGGACTTTCCAACAAAAAAGGGCAACGGGGCAAAGAAAAAAACGTCGGCAAAAAACTATCGATCGACTATCGTGTGCACGGTTTCAGGTTTCGCAGGCAGGACGTCGGGACCCATCGGGACACGGGACGCAGGGCGACGCAGGGCGACGCAGGGCGACGCAGGGGTGGCGTGCCGAGGCACCCACTTCGCGTGCACCACCCCTTCCCGCTGGCGCTGCACTGTGAGAAAAAAGTACGGAAAAAGTACGGAACATGTCTGGTCAATAATTTGCCTGGACCGTCCGTACTTGTCAACTACGGAACGTTCCATACTTTTTTCCGCACCCATTTACATGGGTTCATATGGAGCAAGTACGGAACGTTCCGTACTTTTCTCCGTACCTCCGTACTATATTTTTCTGTGCCATTTCCGTACAAAAGTACGGATTTTTTTACAGTGTGCTGGCTCTGCTGGCCTCGCGCTGGCCTCGCCGCCTCCTCCCTCTTGGCCGCCGCCTTTTGTGAGGCTGTCCGCCAACATTTTTGCTAACGATATCGAATGTCGTCACCGCCGTGTTTGCATAAAACGAGTTTCGGGCGTCGGCGTGGCGGGCGGGGCGGGGCGTGGCGGGCGTGGCGGGGCGTGGCGGGGGTGGCGGGGCGTGGCGGGGCGTGGCGGGGCGTGGCGGGGCGACGACCAGCAGCTGGCCCTACACTGCCCGCGCAGCTCGGCCGGAATGTCGCCCAACTGCAGGCGATAACGGGCGGAATGGAACACGGCGTGCCTGCGCATCCAGAGCCTCGACCGCCGCACAGTGGGCCAGAAGACCGGTGGAGGCGGACGAAACTCTAGACGCGTTTTGAGCTCCAGCGTCGCAAAATGGGACTCGAACCGAACGTGTGACCCCACCAATGGTTTCCTCGTTCAGAGAGAAATCCATTGGTGGGGGTCACACGTTCGGTTCGAGCCCTGTTTCGCGACTCTGCACGGTTAGACTTGGTCCTGAAAGATTCAGGGCCGTAACGCGTCCCTGAGGTAGCCGGACACCCGTTTCCAGGACGGGAGTGGCGAAATTCAACCAGTTTGCCGTTTGGTCCTGGAAACGGGTGTCATTGGCGACGTTTGTCACCCGTTTCCAGGACGGTTCGGAATGTTTGGGGCTCTCGGTCCTGGAAACGAGTCTCGGCGGGCCCAAGACGCCGAAGTAAGAACAGTTCGCACCTGGTAGCTTGCACACTGAACTGGACCGCTGGGCAATGATGCGCCATTCCCGCAGTGCGCTTCATGGAAAAAATCGGCAGCAAAAAGTGGCAATACGAAAGTCTCAAGGAGACCCGCCGATCAGCTTCGGTGTTCTTATGGGAACCGGGCCTTCATCCGACGCTTCCCTGCCGCGCAATTCGACAGATTAGTGGAGTTCGTATTGGGCTGGCCCACCCGAAGTGCGCGCGGTTTTTCTGGTCCGATTCAGGGTTACCTCAGAGGGGTCTGGGGAAAACCCGCGACCCCAGTGCCGAGCATCACCCCTCTACCCTGAGCCAGCCACGCCAGCTTGTCGGCGGCATGTCCAATCCTCTTGAGCTGCCTTCGAGAATGGTCCCGAAAAAAGGGTACTACGGTCTCGAACCCGGGACCTGCCACTTCCCACATCATGCTCTTAACCACTGAGCCACGGGACGATAGGCCTGCCAGTACCCTTTGTGATAACCCCCAACAGGTGTGCCCCGGGAAACACCTCTCCCGCGACATGCCTTAACCACTGAGCCACCGGACGCCATAAGCCTGCCGCAGGTACCCAATCTTCTTGGATATACCCCCAAGCATTGTCGCCGAAAAATTGTGATACTACGGGTCCGAACCCGGGACCTGCCGCTTCCCACATCATGCCTTTACCACTGAGCTACCGGAGGACCATGGTGCTGCTCTGCCAGCGCTGGTACTCAATCCTCTCCGGATAGACCTCCTCAAGAAGTTTGTTGCCGTTGCCGAAAAATTTGCTCATGGCACTAGTGTCGAACCCGAGACCTGCCAGTCAGGAACGGAGCACTCTAACCACTGCGCCACCAGTTTGCTATGGGCGCCGCTTTCCTAGCGCCGAACTTATAATTTGTCCAGCATCAAGCAAGATGGGTGGCTATTCATTTGGCGCTAGGTGGTGGCGTGCATGGCAACCTGATGGCGCAGTGGTTAGAGTGCTCCGTTCTGGGGCAGATCTCGGGTTCGACACTAGTGCCATGAGCAAATTTTTCGGCAACGGCAACAAACTTCTTGAGGAGGTCTATCCGGAGAGGATTGAGTACCAGCGCTGGCAGAGCGAGCACCATGGTCCTCCGGTAGCTCAGTGGTAAAGAGCGTGATGTGGGAAGCGGCAGGTCCCGGGTTCGGGACCGGTAGTATACACAATTTTTTCGGCGACCAATTGCTTGGGGGGTATATCCAGAGAAGATTGGGTACCTGCGCAGGCAGGGCTGGTGCCATGGCGTCCCGGTGGCTCAGTGGTTAAGAGCATGTCGCGGGAAGCGGGAGGTCCCGGGTTCGGGACCGGTAGTATACACAATTTTTTCGGCGACCAATTGCTTGGGGAGGTATATCCACAGAAGATTGGGTACCTGCGCAGGCCGGGCGGGTGCCATGGCGTCCCGGTGGCTCAGTGGTTAAGAGCATGATGTGGGAAGTGGCAGGTCCCGGGTTCGAGACCGCTCCAGGTACCCTTTTTTCGGGACCAGATTTCTCGAACGGCAGCTCAAGAGGAGTTGCGACATCGCCGCCGACAAGCTGGTTCGGTGGCTGAGCGGTCAGGGTAGAGGAGTTGACTAGACTCGGCACTCGGGGTCGCGGGTTCAAATACCCAATGTGACCCCTCTGAGGTAAGGCCTCTGAATCTGGACTCTCACTGTACCACAGAAACCGCGCGCACTTCGGGTGGGCCAGCCCAATACGAACTCCACTAATCTGTCGAATTGCGCGGCAGGGAAGCGTCGGATGAAGGCCCGGTTCCCATAAGAACACCGAAGCTGATCGGCGGGTCTCCTTGAGACTTTCGTATTGCCACTTTTTGCTGCCGATTTTTTCCATGAAACGCACTGCGGGAATGGCGCATCATTGCCCAGCGGTACTATGTAGTTCAGTGTGCAAGCTACCGAACTGTTCTTACTTCGGCGTCTTGGGCCCGCCGAGACTCATTTCCAGGACCGAGAGCCCCAAACCGACGCCTCCTGGCAATAAGGCTCTATCTTTTCCGTACGTCTCTAAAAGGCTCTATCTTTTTCGTACGTCTCTAAAAGGCTCTATCTTTTACGCACGTCTCTAAAAGGCTCTATCTTTTTCGTACGCCCAAAAGGTTCTATCTTTTCAGGCAGTCTTTTGAGATATTGAGAGTTAAAGATTTGATTAGTTATCAACATGATGGTTTATTTCGGTTCATGGCGGTATGTGCTTTCACTCTCAACCATCAAAAGGTAGTAATATCCCAAAACAGAGTTATAATAACTTATCAAATCCTGAATAAGATAGAACCTTTTAGGCGTACGAAAAAGATAGAGCCTTTTAGAGACGTGCGGAAAAGATAGAGCCTTTTAGAGACGTACGAAAAAGATAGAGCCTTTTAGAGACGTACGGAAAAGATAGAGCCTTATTGCCGGGAGGCGTCGAAACATTCCGAACAGTCCTGGAAACGGGTGACAAACGTCGCCAATGACACCCGTTTCCAGGACCAAACGGCAAACTGGTTGAATTTCGCCACTCCCGTCCTGGAAACGGGTGTCCGGCTACCTCAGGGACGCGTTACGGCCCTGAATCTTTCAGGACCAAGTCTAACCGTGTGGAGCTCAAAACGCATCTACAGTTTTGTCCGACTCCACCGGTATTCTGGCCCACTGTGGACCGCCGCCCCCGACCGACAAAGGGGCCAGACAAGCCGCCGAGACATTGGTCGTTCCCCGCTGATTCCTCCACCACTCCTTGTAAAAAATGAAATTGGTCGTTCACATAAAAAAAGGCCTTAAGACTCGCGGGCGGTGCCGCCCTCGCCGACTGCACTGCACCGACGGCGTGCACCGCGCGGCCCTCCGAGGAGACCCTCATCCTCTTGAGCGGTAATACGGAGCGCCAATATTTGACGTCACGTTTATTTATTTCTGTGCGTCGCTCGCGATCCGCCTCTCTCTCTCTCTCTCTCTCTCTCTCTCTCTCTCTCTCTCTCTCTCTCTCTCTCTTCTTCGGACTCGTCATCCCAGTCAGTCGTCGTCTCAACCATTCTTTCGAGAACCAACAAACTGCATGAATAAACCATCCAAAATACGATTCGGAAAATAAATAAAGGGTATATGCAAAAAGGGCCCTGGCGGGGGTTGAACCCGTGCTACCCGTTCCGCCGCTACTTTTGCGCCATCCTCGGCGTGCCGTTCGCACTCCATCGCGACGACACCGTAAGGGAAAAACAGCGCGCGGAAACGGCAGTGACGACACTTTCAAACTGCGACAGTGCCATCGGCGCCTCGTCTCTCTCGCACACGTGGGGCGTCCCGTACAGGTGCGGGAGACAATGCGACGAAACGGTGGCGGAAAGCAGTCTGCAGCGGGTGTTCACTCGCGTAAATCCTGTCAGAATATCAGAAACCTGTCTGAAAACCTGATCAAACTTCGCGCTCCTCTGAAAGCTGAAAACATCTCCTGACATTATTTAGAACTCAAACCATCAACATCAGAGTAAGTTGTCAGGTTTTCAGACTTTCAGCTATCAGAGGTGCGCGAATTTTGATCAGGATTCCAGACATGTTTCTGACATTCTGACAAGATTTACACGAGTTAACACCCGCTGCAGACTTCATTTCCGCCAGCGTTTCGTCGCACAAAATTTACGCGAGTGTTCCACGAGCACATCAGCCACGCGAAGCAAGACCAGCACCACTTTGAGAGCTGCCGGGCCATCCGTCGGGGGGGGGGGTGGGAGAGGGGGAGAGAGAGAGAGAGAGAGAGAGAGAGAGAGAGAGAGAGGTGCTCGTGTGTGGAGGGGTGTTTGCGCGAATGGGGTTGACGGTCTCCTCGGGCGGAAGAGGCACTCTTTTAATCAGCGCGCGACCGCGGTCGCCATGGCAACGCCGCGGCAACGCGCCCAAAATGGAGCAAAAGCAGCAAAAGCAGCAAAAGCGCGCGCGGGTTTGAATCATCGGACGGCGAGAAGCGGGCCACGGTCAGCAACAGCCAGCCACGGCCAGCCACAAAGCGCCGGCAGGGCGGATGACAAATGGAGGCAAAGGCTGCGGACGACTGTGCCGGTGGACGGACAGACAGACACATTGACGGCCACACACACAGACAGACAGACAGACAGACAGACAGACAGACAGACAGACCAAGGATCGAAAGACAAGGGGCGTCGGGACGCTCAAGTTGGACAACGGCGGGGAAACTAGCTAGGCCCGCAGCAACGGCTGCTCCTGGGTAGTCCTGGACGGGACGCTGGATCAGGAGGACTTCGCAAGTTATCGTCGGGCAGGCCGTGGGAGTACGTCCGCACTCCGCAATTCCCTCCGACCGGGGAGCATCTCCATACTCAGAGAGCGAGTCCGCATAGCGCGACCTGTTGATTTGCACCGTGTTGTAGGGCTGACGTGCTGGCGCGGCTCTGCTGCAGCAGGCTGAGGCTGGTTCCGAGAGTCGTCTTCGTCACTCTGTCCCTCCCGCATCCATGCGGCGTCCCGCATAGGTGCGAGAGAGACAGAGCGACGAAAACCACTCTCGAAAATCAGCCTGCTGAACCATTCACAGGAAAAATAATTGACGAGTTTTGATCATGGTCGGTGCGCTGCGAGTCGCGTTGCCGCACCGCTCGGCCGGAGGACCAATAGCCGCCCTCCGTTTCGACGCCCGGCTGGTTGGCCCGTAAATCCGGCGGGGATTTGGGGCCCATTTTTGGCAACACAGTGAAGCGTCGCCCTACAGCCTGCACCTACCCTGTGGACGAGCGCTTCCCCCCCCCCTTTCCCCTCCTCCCTCCCTCCCTCCCTCTCTCTCTCTCCCTCTCTCTCTCCCTCTCTCTCTCTCTCTCCTCCCTCTCTCTCCCTCTCTCTCTCTCTCTCTCCCCCTCTCTCGCCCTCTGCGGGTCGTTGGAGCACCCTTCACCGGTGCCAGCTCGATTGGCCGCTGGTTCTGCGGTTCGATTCCCGCCTATTGCGCCACGTTTTATGTCTCGTAAAATCTGCCGAGTGAACAAAGGGCCGAGCGAAGCCCTCACACATAAATCGCACGCCTCGAGGAGCCGAGGAGGTGCGGAGAAAAGAGAAGAACCGCGTTTTCGTTCTCTTGTTTTTTCTTTTTTGTTTTTTTTTGGTGGGGGGGGGGGCTGCCATTGCCGTCCGTCGCGGTGCGTTTTCTTGGTGCGACAGATCTAATGGTATTCATAGGCCCCATTCATACGGAATGACTCGCACCCCTCGCTCCCTCCCCCACCCCCTCCGCGATCACCTCCCCAGCAAAAACAACAACAACAAGTGGCGCCGCCTGTGTGCCAAACTGACAAATAATTTATGCGGTGTACTTTCTCATTAGAAGAGGAAGCAAGCCATATCCTATGCGGCTGAGCGCGGCATCGTAGCGCGACGTGCCGTGCCGTGCCGAGCCGTGCCGAGCAGGAAATAAAAGCGAGATGAATGGATTAGAACCCCCGACGTGCAGCAGCGTGCAGCGCCCAGCGTGACGTGCATGCGCGGACTAGTGCTCGAAATCATTAGACGTGACCTATGAATAATTTCGCAACCAAAACAAAACCAGACTCCCGCCCCCACGCAAAAAAAAAACATTGTTGCGTAGCAGCACATATCGAAAACTGGCATTTTGGCAATCTGCTTTTCGTTCGTCCATATTTAAAAGTCTTAAGGTGAACATTCTCCAAGAATTAATTGAAGGTGAAAAGTCTCCATATTATGGTGGAGAGGCTGACTTTGCACAAGGTAGCTCACCTCTAAAAAAGGTGTAAAAAAAACTTGTAGGCAGTTTGTCGATTTTTTTTTTTTCGTATTATAGATAAAATTTTGACCATGATGCATTCGTTGGATCAGGCGTTCAACTTAAGACATTTAAAGTGCGTTGCATTCGGTTGCATTAATTTCTTTTCATTTTTTTTCCCAAATTTTGTGTATTACAGAAGTGGGTGTTTTCGGCGAGCCACACCGCCTTGCGACTGCTCGTTCCCGGACCCGTTCCTCATTTCCGGTGCGCAGGCTCCGCCGGGCTCCGCAGCCCCGCGCTCCTTTTGCGGGCGCACGTTTGCGCACACACGCCCCGCTTTCTTAATTTCGACGCGCTGCATGTATTACACACAAACACATGTCGGCCCGCGACGGCGACGGGACGGGGTTCAACTCCCGCAAAAGCCGGAGCGCGATAGGTAAGTATTAAATTTACCTTTCTTCCAGACCGCAGGTTTCTTAGTGCCTATGTCGTCAGCGACTCCATTTGCAAAACGTGTTTCGATTATTTTTCACAGTTTAAAAGACGCAGAATTCTCAGCGTGCAACAATTCCGTATAACGACTCGTGTCTCATTTCACACACGAACTACCACCACGCCCTGTTTGCCAGTTCCGACTTTGCACTGGTGCCCCTCACAGAGACACACACAAGCTCTCTCTCTCTCTCTCTCTCTCTCTCTCTCTCTCTCTCTCTCTCTCTCTCACTCACTCACTCACTCACTCACTCACTCACCACACACACACACACACACAGACTCAAACCCACACGCACTTTAAGGGGAGGCGTGCAGATCCGATCGGCTCGAAAGCAGGGCTTATCAAGCGGATTTATTAGTCGCGCCAGCAAACCTAATTCTTGCGAACCACCCCGCCCCGCCCCACCCCACCCCTCCCAAACCCGCCCCGCCCCACCCCGGCGTACCGCGCGATCTGCCGTCTGGTCCCTTTTGGCTGCTTTGATGTTTCAATCTGGCGTCGCATTGGCCCGCGCCACCTTAAGAGGGAGGGGAAGGGAGGGGAAGGGAGGGGAGGGAGGCACGTGCGGTGATGTGGTGCGCGCCACACGTTTTCGAGTACATTGGCGCGGCGCCCTTCGCGGCGCGAGCGACGGCGTCGTCGTCAGCCCGGCGATTCCGTGGCTCTGTCTCTCTCGCTCCCGACGCGGCCTCGCGCCGCCTTGCGCCGCCTTGCGCCGCGTAGCGAGCGACGCCCCGCGAGTGCGACAGAGACGCGGAGACTGGAGAATGAGTCGTCGGGTCGGAGGGGAGGCCCGCAGCCTGTGCAGGGGAGCGTGCAGGAAGTGCGCGCGGCCGCGGCGTGGGCACCGTAGGCACCTCGCCAGACGCGCAGCGTAGAG
Source organism: Thrips palmi (assembly GCF_012932325.1). Lineage (NCBI taxonomy): Eukaryota > Metazoa > Arthropoda > Insecta > Thysanoptera > Thripidae > Thrips > Thrips palmi. The sequence goes on from NW_023144627.1 coordinate 10,236,522, forward strand.
CCGAGGGTGCTTTTCATCGCTCTGTCTCTCTCGCACCTATACGGGACGCCCCGTGAGAGCGAGAGAGACAGAGCGACTCTCGGAATCTGACTACAGAATAATCCGGAGGGCGGTGGTGGCGGTGGTGCACCAGTTTGAGAGGAGGCAAGAGCGAAACAACTTTCATTGTTTCTTACAAATTCTGTCGAGAAAAAAAAAACGTGACATTATTTCACTATCAGATTGTTCCTGTTTTTCTTCAATTTTTACTTAATTTTTTTTCATCGAAAAATTTTTTGTATGTTTATTTTGAACATGTATGAATTTTGCGAGCACTTGAATGAGGGTACTTTAGAGAGCGGCGGGGAGAGAGTAGTCTCCTCCCCGGCATGAGACGCACTTCAAGTTCCGTTGGCTGCGGAGGGGAAGTGCGCATCGCGGTGGAGAGGATCGGGACGGAGGGGAGGGGAGGGGAGGGGGGAGAGGAAGAGGGGCGATGGAGCGGATCATGGGGAGGGGGAGTGAGGAGGGGAGGGTGTCAAGGAGAGTAATTAGGGTAGGGAGCGCCAAAGCCGGGTAGGGGAGGGGGAGGAGGGGAGGGGGAGGAGGGGAGGGGGAGGAGGAGAGGGGGAGGAGGGGAGGGGGAGGAGGGGAGGGGGAGGAGGGGAGGGGGAGGAGGGGAGGGGAGGTCAAAGGCGAGGGAGGCGGCGGACGATGAGGGGTCGATGGTCCACCGGGTAGGGGACCCATCGCCAGTCATCAATTCCGAGACACACGGACAAGACGACGGACGGACGGACAGACATACAGGCAGACGGACAGACAGGCGAACGGACAGCGATTAATGCGACTGCTTCGCAATGCTTCGCAGCAAACACCACTCCGCCGCCTCCGCCCGCAACGACGCCGTCGAGGTGCAGATCGAGTTCGAGTAGCAGGCACACTCGTAAACGCGGAAACGGCACGGCCACCGCCACAGCAGGCGTCGCTCCGTCTCTCTCGCTCTCGTCACGCGTCCCGTCAGGGAGTGAGAGAGACAGAGTGCCCAGCCTGCAGCGCAAGTCAAGGCACAGTGGGCCAGAAGACCGGTGGAGGCGGACAAAACTCTAGAAGCGTTTTGAGCTCCAGAGTCGCTAAATGGAACTCAAACCGAACGTGTGACTCCACCAATAGATTGCTCTCCGAACGAGGAATCCATTGGTGGGGTCACACGTTCGGTTCGAGTCCTGTTTAGCGACTCTGGAGCTCAAAACGCGTCTAGAGTTTTGACCGCCTCCACCGGTCTTCTGGCCCACTGTGCGGGGACCTGGCACTTTGCACCGCGGCGCTGTTATGGGTGTCGCTGTCTCTGTCGCACCCGCAAAGATTACTCCGCTACAGTGTGGGGCCGCTGAGCAGCGCAGCAGCGCCCTGCACTGTAAATCGTGGCAACGTGGCGGACCCGGCCAGCGAAGCAGTCACACGGCCATCAAAAGTCCATCGACGGACAAACCCGCCGCAAATCCAACGAGACAGTTTCACTGCCGCGACACGGCGGCACAGTGTCACGGCACGCGCAGCCATCTCTCTCGCACACCTGCGGCACGCCGCGCGGGTGCGAGGGAGGCGGAGCACAGATCGGCACCAGCTCGACGTGGAGGTGGACAAGTCCGTCCCGCTGACCCCGTCCAACGCGGCGTTCACCCAGCACAGCGGCGACCCACTGCATGGCGAATGCGAGGTCCGCGTGCGCGAGGACCACGCCAGCAGACTGAGAGTCGTTTCCGTCGCTCTGCCTCTCTCGCACTCACGGAGCGTCCCGTCTGGGCGTGACAGAGACAGCGCGACGAAGCCGCCCCTCTGACACGCATCGCGACATCGAGTTACACTGTAACACTCTCCGATTGCGAGGCCGGAATTAGCATAATCCCGCGAGGGGCTCGGCCTTCGGAAAAGGCGGGATAATTTCACAGTGCTCCGCCTTCGGCACGCCCGCTCCGCCTTCAATCAAGCGGCGTGGGGCCGCAGACTGATTCCGAGAGTCGTCGCTCTGTCTCTCTCGCACTCACGGGGCGTGCCGCATGGGTGCGAGAGAGACAGAGCGACGAATCGGCATCCGTCTTAGATCCTCCTTGTCCGTCGCGTGGCCGCGTGGCCGCGTTCGCACACTTGTTTTCCTTGCGGCGTTGCCGTGCCGAGCACGCCGTCGACGCCGTGCTCGAGCAGCACACTGAGAGTCGTTATCGTCGCTCTGTCTCTCTCGCACCGACACGGGACGCCCCGTGAGTGCGAGGGAGACAGAGCGACGAAAACGACTCTCGGAATCGGTCTGCTGGGGTGCTGGGCGAGTCCGTCCGCGGCCGCAGGGGACCCGATGGCTTAGCGACAACAAGGGGCTATGGGTCCCACAGGGCCACGGTCCCGTCGGGCCGAGGGGACCAGCGGACCAGGCAGTGCAGGCAGTAGGCATTGACCTCTTTAGGGAAATCGAAGTCCTTACACTGTGGGGCCCAGCGGCAGTGCGGCGTCGGCGGGCACCCCGTTCCCCCTCCCCTCCCCTCCACGCCTCGTGAGCACCCCGCAGATTGGTTGTCGACCCCTTAACCCCCGATAGCCCTTAGAGCCGCGGCTCCGGAGCGCAGCGAGCACGGCGCCACCTCCAGCCACACCCACCGACGCGCACTTTTGGGACGGCCAGCACACTGAGAGTCGTTTTCGTCGCTCTGTCTCTCTCGCACTCACGGGTGCCCCGTGGAGGTGCGAGAGAGACAGGGCGACGAAAACGACTTTCGGAATCAGTCTGCAGGGACTTGCTCGGGGCTGGGCAGGGCCGGGACCGCCGCCACCCGCGCTTTTCACACATATCGGCGGGGGAGGGAGTCGGGCGGGGGGGGGCGGGGCGGGGCGGGGTGGGGCGCCACTCGCCCCAGCATGCAGGCGAACTGTGCTGACAGAGCGCTGTGGGAAAAGCAAGGCACCCCACTGTGATTGCCGATAGGGCGGGACGATGACAAACAACACTAGACGTCGAAAATATGTTTTGGAGCACGGATTGCAAAGTGGCAATTTCTATCTTGAAAACGTTCCCAGGTCCTCAATTCGCACAATCTCATTTTTTTCGAAAGGAAACAACCAGAATTGAAAAATTATCTATTCAAAGTTTCTTTTTTTTTCTGCGGGGCACTCGATTTTGCGGTGATACGCCCCCAATGTCCCCGGCGTGTTACGACTGGGGCGCGGCGCGGTGGGGCTTCGCCAAGGAAGGGGTGTCGCCTGAAAGATGTCCCTTGTTAGTACTTAGGGTGCGCGACGCACCAGCTGATCAGCATACTAAACACGCGCTTTGGTTCGCGGTGGCGCGGGGGCGGGGCGTGGGCGGGGCGGGCGTGGCGGGGCGGGGCGGGCGGGGCGGGCGGGGGGGGCGGGCGGGGCGGGGCGTGGGCGGGGCGGGCGGGCGGGGCGGGGCGGCGGCGTGGCGGGGCGTGGGCGTGGCGGGGCGTGGCGGGCGGGCGGGGTTGGGCGTGGCGGGGCGGCGGGGCGTGGCGGGGCGGGCGGCGTGGCGGGCGGGGCGTGGCGGGGCGGGCGGGGCGGGCGGGGTTGGGCGGGGCGGGGCGGGGCGTGGCGGGGCGGGGCGGATCGCGCGTCAGCATGGAATCACGCGCCGCCTCCCCCAGCGCGGCTCGCGCCTTCCACCGCACAAACACACACTCCCGGCACACTTACACAGACGTCCGCGCCACAAAGGTTTACCCCCCGAAACGCGTACTTCCCTCCCGCGGGCCGCACAGTCGCACGCCGCTATTCATACGGGAATGTGGAAATAAAACAGTCCGGGTTCCAGCCAGCCTCCAGCCAGCCTCCAGCCGGTCCAGCGCCAACTCAAACACTCCAGCCGGGCGGTTCGTCCGTCCCGGTCCGTCCCCTCGGCGGTCAGCCTCCCTCCCCCTCCCCTCTCCAGCGGAGCTTCCTTCCACACACGATGTGCGCCACACCGCTGGAAGCACACGGCAAAAGTACCGCCTGGGATTCCCAGGCGGTGCCTGGAAAATAGGCCCTTTTCCCCATGATGCGCCTGGGAATCCCAGGCGGTACTTTTGCCGTGCAGCCAGGCCCCCAACGTGGCAAGCGTGGGGTGACGAGGTGGGGCCCATTACAACGAGGGACCTGCACTGTACATCCGAAAAAGTCGTTTCTTGAACAATAAAAATTTACTTGCGTAAGTGAACCTGGATGTTTTATTGCAATTGCATGATCTTGCTCGTTCGAAGAGGAATCCATTGGTGGGGTCACACGTTCGGTTCGAGTCCCATTTAGCGGCTCTGGAGCTGAAAAGGCGTCTGTAATTTTGGCCGCCTCCGCCGGTCTTCTGGCCCACTGTGCGCAGGCCGCCACCCCGTGGAGCGCCCTGCTCCAGTGCTCCACCCCGTCCGTGGACCCCGTGGCGCGGGGAGGGCAGCGAGGCGCGCGCCGGCCAGCCGGTCTCAGGAGGCCTGCGGACCGATTCCGAAGGCAGGTTTCGTCGCTCTGTCTCTGTCGCACTCGTAGGGCGTCTTGAAGGGGAGCGAGAGAGACAGCGATCGCCCAGCCGGCGTCACGCACCCCGATAGCGCGTCAGATGGCATCTCTCTCTCTCTCTCTCTCTCTCTCTCTCTCTCTCTCTCTTGACGACGTCGCACTTCGGCGAAACAACGCACGGGATCAGCGGCCTATCACGATGACTTGTGACCTTGCTTACGATGCGCGAGCAAGGCGCGGTCCCAGGGGCGCGGGTTCGATACCCGTTCAATCCCCAGACGGGGCGGCGCTTTTTGGCCGGCGAGAAGCGTTCCTCCCTGCCAAGTAAGTGATGCCCTTTTCTATCAGTGCAGGGCAGCCCAGGGCGCCAAGCTGTGTCGAGCCCCGATCAGAATCTCGCCGCTCTAAATTCTGCTCCCGCCCGGACAGCCTCCAGTGCCGTAAGGACTTACAGTGCGCCGCTCCAGCGCCGCGTTGGAGTCCTGAGTCCTGGAGGCGTGCCCGGAGCCGTGCCCGGAGCGCGGGGCCCGCCAAGAAGCGGGGTTCGTTATTTAGCGGGCCACCGCGGGAGCGCTGAGGGGACTAGCTTTCTAAAACCAATCATTTTTTAGCTGGTTTAAGCTTCTGGTGCCCTGACACAGTTCAAAGAATGTGAAATGTGTAAAGAATGTGTAACCAAAACACAAACAAACAAACAAAAGGGAGTCCTTGTACCTCTACCTTTCCAGGTGGCGAGTTACCGCACTCCGAGAACGTCAAGGTTGCTTAGCGGGGTAAAACAAAAGTCCAGAGGGTGACCAAACCAGGACCCTGCCCGCCGGACTGTAAACTTTTGGGGTGCCCCAAAAATTCCTTCTTTTTCTCGCGCGGCTTGACCCCCCGGGGCCCCCC